>NC_061112.1:152025855-152063167 GCF_002878395.1 Capsicum annuum | reverse complement strand
TATATATATATATATATATTTCTTTTTAAGTTTTAAATATTCATTCTTAAAATTTTTTATTATTTTTTAGATAAATTAAAATATATAAATAAACATAATTTATATATTTTACAACCATTTTGAATGGTAAACTGTTCAAAATTTATTTATTTATGAATATATTATACGTTAATTAAATATAATTGATGTGCGTGTGAGAATATATTACGTTATATATTATGTTATATATAATTAAACATAATTAACATAATTTAACATAATATATAATAATTAAATATATTAACATAATATATATATAATTAAATATAATTAACGTATATATTCATAATATTATATGTTATATATTTAGTAATTACGTTATATATTACGTAATATATTATATTCATAATTAATGAATATATTATACATTAATTAAACATAATGTATTATTTATGAATATATATAATATTATATATATATATATATATATATATATATATATATATATGTATTACAACCAAATGTATAATATTATGAATATATATACGTTAATTATATTTAATTATATATATTATGTTAATATATTTAATTATAATATATTATGTTAATTATGTTTAATTATATATAATTTAATTATGTATAACAATCCCAATAGGGTATTTTTGTCCTTGTATAATTTTATATCAAAAAAATAATCTCGGGATTATTATCCCACCATTTGGGTGGATAACTTATCCCGAGACTAATTATTAGACCCGGGATAAGTTATCCCAAATATTTACAACCAAACAACGGATAAAAAGTTTCATCCCGGGATTATTTGCAAACCAAACGGCCCCTAAAGGTATAACCATATAGTCTATTTGTAACTACTAAAGGTATTGCTAAAAATGAACTAAAATAGTAGAAGCAGCACATCATATTAAAACTGCTCAAAATTAGCTAATTAAAAAAATGCAAAGAAGCAACATATCATATTAAAACTGCTCAAAGTTGAGCTAAAAAACTGCAGGTGTTCCAAAAAAGCTCAACATTAAGTATAATAGTTCTATTGCATCATACCCCAAAGTCATTAACTGCTGCCTAAGAAAAAGTTGCTCAAAAACTAGTAACACAATTTGTTCAAAAGGAGAGCATAACCTTCATTACAGTATTTTCATAAATTTCGCTCAATAGCTCAAAATGAGCTCGGGTGCATTGGGACCCGAACCAAAGGTCTACCTAGACTAAAATTGATATTTCGGATCTGCTAACATAGTCGAAATTCACATTCTAGATCGTTTCACTAAATTTTTTGCTCGGTGAATATTTTAACTAGCGAAGACTTCAAAACAAAAAATTGACTCTAAAAATCAAATAAATTGCTTGGTAATCGAACTGTCGGTCCCAACAAGTCATAAATGGCTTGGGAAAGTTATGGAGAAGTTCAAACGATGAAGATAAGCATAAATATGAAAAATGACCTGAAGGGTCATTACAGGTCTGCACCCTCAATAACCTCAGGTGCAGGTAAAAAATCAGTGGGACCATCAGGATCAAGAATTGGTTTATCTAAAACATGAGAGACACAAAACTCAATAGAGTTCTCATGTTTTAAGTCTTTAACTAGTTCAAGAAGATGTCTGTCAGTTTTAACCAAAGTTGAATTCTTTAGTTACTGCATCCTGGGAATACGCCCCCCCTCCCTACCCAATAATTTCATACCCTAATTCTCGAGTATAAAATAACAATTCAAGTAAAAATTTCAAAGTTAGTTAACGGAATATATCCAAAGTACACACCAACAAGCTAAAAGCTACAACCTTTAAAGCATGTGAAGAAAGTGGAGGAATATTCCCAAAAGCACAGCCCAAATAGTGAAATTTCAAAACCTTAAAAACTAAATTATGCTAAAATTTAACAAATGTAAATCATAATAACACTTACTCGAGAAAGATCATTTGAGCAAAACCCCTAAATTTCTTCTTCGATTTGAATGAAATTTTGGTTAAATTAGAGTTCATCGAAGAGAAAGTGAGTTAACGTCGGGGAGAGAGAAAGTAACCCTAATTTTTTTCGTCCAAATGGATTTTTGACCATTTAAATCTAATAAAGTATACGCGAATTTATTTAATACACGTGGAGAAGTTTAAGTGGAATAGCTTTTCATATCAGCAGCTTTTGAAGACACGCTCATGGGACCTGATGAGAATAGGAGAAAAAAGGTCTGATTGGATCAAATCAGGGTGGGTTAGGGGCCCAATAGGTATAGACCTTAGTTGAGAGGTCTAAGTGAATTTTTAAGATAATTTAAAATATATATCGATGACTTAAGCCTTTGCAGATTTACATCCGTGTGTGTAACATAGGTTGCTAAGTTCAATATTTGGATACATGTATGCTTACATTTAGTGTCTTCATTACTCAGTCTTATTCTTGTTTTAGGTATATCCAGCCTTTGAGGTAAACATGTGAGTGTATGGACTACACGAATAAATTGTTTTTGGCACTTTTTGATCTATGGTTATAGATCTACCCAATCAGTGTGTCACTGTCCTATTTTCTTTTTGTCAACTCAATGAGGACAACCAACCCCGCCACCCCCCACCCCTCAAAACAAAACCGCCCCAAAAATGACAGTTTTTATCATTGAGGTAAGAAGATTTGGAAGATTTTTTCAACTTAAAAGATGTTAAACATAAATTAGGAAGGAGGCATTAGTAATTGACCGGCCCTAATTTGAAGAGACTGGTGAACCATTGCTCCTATCAACATTTACGCACCACTTACAATCATTAAAGATACTGATGGGATGAACATTACTTCTCTATTTTTATTTAAAATCTACGAATTTGAGCCTTAGAAAGATATATCAAACATCACAAAAATAATATAAAATACGCATTAGAAAAGTTATTATATTCACTTCTCTTGCAGTTTAGGTGTCCTTCACATACAAACAGATTTAAGAGTTTTTTAGTTTACGAACCATATACTACTTTTTTGTTATAAAATGTTAGCGCATAATTCCTTTTTTTTTTTTTCCGAATCTTTTTCTTAAGTTTATCAATACCTGATTATAAAATTTTATGAATTAAATCTTATGTTGTCGTACTATTTCTTTCATCATTATCTATAAAGTTGAATCAAGAATCATTTAAATTACTTTTTCGAAAAGGGTGTAAGTATTTGAAATTGGGGAAAGACGAATGAGTTTCATTTACTGTGATGCTACAGTCAAGTTTTCGTATTATTTTATTATATATATTTTTTTTTAAATTTTTCGAGTGTCTTTCTTAAGTTTACCAATACCAATTTT
Source organism: Capsicum annuum (assembly GCF_002878395.1). Taxonomy (NCBI): domain Eukaryota; kingdom Viridiplantae; phylum Streptophyta; class Magnoliopsida; order Solanales; family Solanaceae; genus Capsicum; species Capsicum annuum. The sequence goes on along the minus strand of NC_061112.1, from coordinate 152,059,890 downwards.
TTCGAGTCTTTTTCTTAAGTTTATCAATACTTGAGTATAAAACTTTATGAGTTAAATCTTAAGTTGTCATACTATTTCTTCCATTATCTATGAGCTGATTCAAAAATCATTTAAATTACTTTCTTGGAAAGGGTGTAAGTATTTGAAATTGAGGAGGGTGTGCATCGGTCGGTTCGATTCGATTTTATATATTATCAGTTTGATTTATCGATTTTTAATTTTTAAATATGTTAAACCAATAAGATATTTTTTATCGATTTATCGATTTTAGTCTTTAATGGTTCGATTTTCGGTTTGATCGATAAGAAAATACTTATAAAATAGAAATTGTAGTAACTAATATGAAAAATAATTGAATATTAGTTGCAAACAAAAAGCCTACATAATGTGTTTTAATTTACAAGAATTTTCAAGTTTCAACTAAATGTTGTTAGGAGAAATTAAGAGTTTGTATAATTGAAATAATAAGTTTGTTAATTTGTAGATATTAAAGAGAAATTAAGAGAAATATCTAATAAGTCATATATACATACATACATACATACATATATATATATACATACATACATATATATATATATATATATATATATATTTTATTGGGTTATCGGTTTACCCTATAACCCAATAAGAAAAAATCAAATCGAACCAATAACCCAATATTTTTTTTATAAAATCATTAAAAAATCGTTAACCCAATAACAATAAATCAATAACATTTTTATCGGTTCGCTTTTTGCACAGCCCATGATCGAGTTTCATTAATTACGATGCTTCAGTCAAGTTTTCGTTTTTTTTTTTTACATTGTCTTTTTTCGTGTCTCTTTCTTAAGTTTATCGATACTTTTTTGGTTATAAAACTTTATGAGTTAAATTATCTATGAAGTTGAGCCAAGAATCATTTAAATTACTTTTTCGAAAAGGGTCTAAGCACTTGAAATTGAACAAAGACGAATGAGTTCTATTAATTCTGATGCTTAGCCAAATTTTCATATTTTTTATTACGATGTTTTAATTAATCTTGTATAATAGATTGAACTTTTAGCTCTGAGGATTACCTCTAGAAAAGTGTTTCAAAGTTTTTTCAATCACTTTGTGCCCTTTATTAAAATATTCTATTATACTTCCTCCATTTCTTTTTATTTGCTCTTTTTAAGTTTAGCATACCCTTTAATAAAGTCTTCGATTCTAGAAAATTACAAGTAATTTTACTAATATACTCTTAATAAATTTAAAACACCTCTTTCCAAATTAGTAATTAAATACATTGAAAAAAAAATCTCAGTTAATGGTTTTGACAATTTGTAAGTTAATTTTCCATAATATCTCGAAATTAGTAATTGAAAAATCTTTTTTCAAAAAGTTGTGAGACTAACTTTGGCATTGTCGTTTCTGTGAATCTGAAATCCTTAGTTTTAACTTTTATACAAAGAAAATAAATACTCCCATCTGTTATAAGTTACTTAGTTTCCTTTCAAAATAAGTGTTAATTAGTTTAGCAAGAATATTTTTGTCTCGAAATAAATGTTATTTTTAAAATAAATTTCTATGTTTTTCTAACTATACATTTATAACCGAGTCACTTGTAATGACATTCATGATTCAACAACCAGATGGATGATAAATGAATTGACAGGTAGATAAGATGTTCATACTGGAAAACAATAAGAAATGACATGAGTATTTATTAAAGCATTCAGAATGAGTCTGACCTAGTAATAATATTCACGCTTTCTGCTTATATCAATCAATAGGTATATAATACGTATGTGTTATTTATAAAATCAGAACTAATTTATGGACATTGTACCTTGATTTTCCACTTTGGTTACAGTAAATTTATGTGACCTCAATCTCAATGTGTTCACTAGACGAGGATAAAGTTTTTTGCGTATAACTAAGGGTCCGTTTGGCTATTAAAAAAAAAAAATCCTACTTTTTTCTGAATTTTTTTGGTTATAGAGTTTTTTTTACTTTTTTTTCACTCTCTCTTCTGTCATAAAAATTTAAAAACAACCTTAATTTATATTTATGATCAAAACTAGTCTTATAAAACGCGGGTGTACCTCGCTTATCATATCATAATTAAATCATATATCTCTCTCAACGTATTTTATGCAATGACTTAAGTGTCAAGGTTCTTTAAAAAAAACATATTTATGAATATTTTGATGGACTTTTTTTTTTTTAACATGCAAGCAGTTAATGTCTTGAAAAGGTTGATGGAAAGAACTCAAAAACCAATAGTTTTACGTTTAAAAAAAGCACAATGAAAAAGAAACAATTCAACTCTTTGGAAGAAAATAATTAAACAAGACTTAGATAAAGAGAGTGAGAAATTCTTACGATTGGTTAGGAAAAGCTTTAATATGACTTTTGTTTGCCAATCAACCAAGCAGTGTTTTCAATTCATCAATTTATGTCACGAACTAATTTATTTGGAAGAAAAAATTAGACAAAAACATTACTCCCTTCTATAAAAATGTTATAGTTCAACAATGTCAAATCAAAGTATTTACGGATGTTGAACGCATGGATGTAAATCTATAAATTATATTAAAGCAAAATATGTATCAAACGCATAACAACTTGAATAAAGAAAATTCACACAACTAATTGAATCGAAGCTTAGATCTTTATCGTATTCTGAGGAAGACAATTGCATAATTAATAAAGAATACTGCATTAAGGTACAATTGGAAATGGGATAAAAGGAAAAAGAAAGTTAATTAAGAGAAGTGAGGAAACAAAAATTATGCCTCAATAATGTGAAGAAAACCTCTAACAATGAAATTTAGCTGATGATATTGCAGGAATGAGATTCAAATCAAAGGCCTATTTGACGAAAAATTCAAACAACTTGATAAAAACATAGTATAATAGTTGTATAAAATATAACAAATATTTATCGACATAAAAAAAGCCCTCATATATTTTACTTCTTATTTAGTTAAGGACTGGGGTATACAAAAACTTCCAATTAATTAAGGAGTTTTCCTATAAATGTAAGAGTCTTCCCATTTATTTTAGGATCTCTTCACTTAAACAATTGTCATATATTTATTATATTTAATATTAAAAAAAAGGTAAAAAAATGATTTTATTTATTACGGAGTTTTTTAATAAAGGGAAAAAAGTTCGAATCACTTTTTAAGGGTCTTCACACTTTTGATAAATTATTATAAATTATAGATTATAAATATAGATATAGATTATAGATATATATTACAGATTATAGATACAGATTTCTTAAACTTCATGCTTAGTTAAATTAATACACTTAAATTGGGACAGATCGAGCAACAAAAGTTTTTCGGTCGGACTAAGTTCAAACAAAGCTGATATTTGATGTCTTTTCTGAGGTCCTTAGGAAGGTTGCTTATCATCTCACATTCTTCAACCCCACACATTGCTGTAAATCTTTGTCGCTTGTAATTTTTGTCCCTCTGCTTGAATTTTGAAGGCAACCTTCTCCTCATCTGCATGCAAGAATACCTTCACCAACATTATATGTATAACATATACAAGATATAATCTATGGACGTACATATTTATAATAATCGACAACAACAAATCATCATACCATTATTGACTAAAAGAAAGACGAGATAAAATATTACATTGGATGAAAAAAAAAGTTTGAATAAAAAAAAAACGACAAAGAAAGAAGAAGAAGAAACAACAATAAAGATGTGCAAAAGTCACTTAGATAATTTCCAGATTCTACTAAAGATATACTACAATGTAACGGGTACACGTACTCTTTTACCATATATATTAATTTAGCTACCATATATTAAGATTCTTAATATTTAAAATATATCTTTCTCGGACCGTATAATATAGGAATTCTAATTATTATCATATTTTTTTTTATCATATATTTAGGATACCTTAGTTTTAATTAAACTAATGAAAAAAATATTAGATGTCATTAATTTTGATGATTTCTAATAAGGAAAGATTTTCTCATAAATATATTTAGTTTATTTTTAATTCTTAAATATTAAAAAAAATAGTGAAAAGACGATTTTGTCTAAAACAAAGCCTTTTAATAAAGCGCAAAAAATTCCAACAATATTTCTAAGGCCTTTTGCACTTTTAATTCATATAATATATTAAAAGTGTGAAAACCCTTAGAAAAATGATTCAAACTTTTTGTCCTTCATTAAAATACTCTACAATAGACAAAATTGTTTTTTTACAATATTTTTTAAAATTATTACTTAATTATATTTATGACCTTGTCTCCTATAATATATGAGATCAAGACTTTCATATATATATATATATGGTAAGACAAAACTAAAAGTCCTTTACGGTAAGAGCAACTTTGTTTTGTAGTACCCAACCTACCCAGAGGTCGAGGGTTTGATACTGGGTATGGACAAACACTCTGTTGGGAGCTTTCCCCCGCAAATAAAGACCGACGTGGGGCGAATTTAAATATAATCAAATTCCTAAAAAATGTGTACCGAACACCAGGTAGTTTAAAAAAAAAAAAAAACTTTGTTTTGTAATATGACTAGGTTTAGTTACCTAGCACAATAATTTCACGGTCATCATGACTATATGTATCAAATACCTCCGATAAAGGAGTCTCCAATAAGGAGACACTTCCCAACTAGATGCCCAATATTTTGTTCTCTTCTCCATGTAAGTGAAATTATTTAAGATACCTTTTTAATCCTTCTTAGTGAAATTATTTAAGATACCTTTTTAATCCTTCTTAGAATTGAAATAATCACTAAACTATGTTTGTAGAAGAAATATTAAATTTAATCATAGATGGTCAACGTCCAATGATGCACGCCCGAAACTTCATGGGTTATGGGAGCATGATCGTTACTCCATGAGAAGGAATTGAAAGTTTCAAAATTTATATGGTTTAATTTTGAACATCAAAACTACATGTTCAACTCTTTTATTTGCTTATTTATTTTGTTTCAAAATTTAGTTTTGTAAGAGAGTCTATGACAACATGTTGTGGTAAAATAATTCACTACATTGAAGAATTTTCATCACATAATATAGTCTACGGTTTAAGGTTTGTTCATATAAAAAAAATTATTTTAAAAAAACTACAATATGTATCTCTCATTATTTATTTTTCGATAATTTTGTACATGAGGTTGCGATAATACTTTTTAAATATTTCATACTATTGAATTTATTGTAAGACAAGGAGAGAGCAAAGTGCATATAAATCTTACTCCTACCTCATGGAGATAAAGATTGTTTTCTAAAGATCCCGACTCAGGTAAAGTTGAGTTTGTATAGTAGTATCTTAAAATTATATATAATGATATAAAACTTGGTATTCTATTCAACGAGAGAAAAGTGCACGTAGATTATATCCTTATCTCCAAAAAATAAAGAAGTTTTAAAAGATTTCGATCCAGATAAAGTTGAACTTGTGTAGTTATACCTTAAAATTGTTTATAATGATAGTAAATTTATAATGATAGTAAACTTGACATTCTATTCCACTGATCCCTGGTACAAAATTCATTGTATCTTGGTTTAGGGTCATAAGTTTATCAACGCTTTATAAATATACTCTTTTACTACTAATAATTTTGTCTGATATCATTTGTTTTTTAGAGAGTCAAAATGGATAAATTTGATGTGTATGAAATTGATTTATATCAGTTCTCATGCCTTTAAAATTAATTTATTACAACTTATACCCAATGTTATTCGTTTTTTCTTTAATTCTTGCGAGTTTTATTTTTTACACATTGTCTATTTTTTTGACACTTAAAATTCTATTCCATCACCAAATAAATAGTAGTAATATTTTTTTAATAATTAGAAGTTTAAAATCAATTAAATATTGCATAAATCTTTCATTTATTTGAACTATAAGGTCCCAATATTTAAAACTTCAATATCATTAAAGGTTGGCCTTACATAATATTACTTAAATAATGGTACATCAAATAAATAAAAAATAAAATAAAAATATAAAGAAAGAGGAATAAAGTCAATAACATGTTTGAAATATGAAATTTATTTATAGTATATTTTAACAGACATAATATTTATTATTAACGTAAAATATACGTGCAAAGCACGTACACTAAACTAGTCTATTATAGATATAGATTATAGATTATAGATTATGGATATAGATTAACTCAACTCCAACTCCAACTCCAAATAAAATAATGATTTTCATGACTAAACGCTTGCTAATATAATGACTTTGAAAATCGAAAAGAAGCTTTTGAATTGATCACATTACCTTTGATTGTTGGTTTAATGCATAGTCTCGCCTATATATTTGTCATGATATTTCATTTAGACAATCGAATTAAGCCATGCTCTAATTGAACACTTTAATTTCGAACAAGCATTTTAATTAGATATTTTTTATTTAAATTTTGAAAAAATAATTACGCATGTTTTCATTTGCTTATTAGATAGTTAAATTAATCATCTAAACATGTTATCTTCTTTAATCATATGCATTAACCTCAAGCACAACATGTTAGAGGTTTTAGATTTATTGAATTAAATGTATATAATAAAAAGAATTATCATATCAAACGTGGTTAAGTTAATTAGCGAATAGATGAATAAGAAGTCACACATAAAAAAAAAGAATTGAAAGGACATAATTGAAATATCATGACAAGTAGACTTGATAGTTCCATCTCTTTAATACCACACGAATGGCGGTTGAACGTGATTTTTGCATTCGGGGGGCTTGTTGCGGTTAACGGTAACGTGGCATCCATTGCTCCTCATTTTCTTGATGCAACATCGAACTACTTAGCTTTGTTGTTTACAAATTAATAAATCTTTTTAACAAATACAACTTCATTATATAATAATTATTTTAAAAAAAAACGAAAATAAACAAAATGAATTGAGTTTTGGACTTCCTTCGTCTTTTCCTTTAATCCATTGTTTTTTTTTCTTTTTAAACAATTACTATTCATTTTCTACAAATTTTTTTTTTTTTTTTTTTTTAAAAAAGAGGGAATATCCATTTTGAATTTATACAACTATCATTTTCTAGGTTTATTATTTAGATATTGGCTATGAATGGTTTTAGGCGGGTAGAGGTAGACCGAAGAAGTATTGAAGGGAGGTAATTAGGCATGATATAGAACGGTTTCAGCTTACGGAGGACATGACCCTTGATAGGAAGGTGTGTAGAACGCGGATTAGGATAGAGATTAAGGGGTGGGAGTGCGTCGGTAATAGTAGGGGAGTGTTCTTTATTTGTGTCTGAAGTATCTTGTTCATGGTGTTGAGTGATGTCTATGATTTCGGATAGATAGTTTTTAGTATTATTTTGTGGCTAGTAGTGTTAGTTTATTTTTTGCATCCTGTACTAGTTTATATGCATTTATATTTTGTGTTTTTTATACTGTTATCAGTCCTATGTTTGTTATACTGTTATCAGTTCTAAGCCGGGGGTCTATCGAAAACAACCTCTCTACTTCACCTGAAGTAGTGTATGATCTGCATATACACTCTACCATCTCTGAGACCTCACTATGTGAGAATACACTGAATATGTTGTTGTTGTTGAAGTTTATTATTTAGATTTTATTCATATTTTACACAAGAAGTAGACTGTCATCTCAATTTTTTTTCCCCTTTCTAGAACATCTATTTTAATTGACCATTCTTTTGTATTGCTCTTACAACGTATAAACCTTTTAAGCCGATCATTTTTTTATATTTCTCTTACAATGTATAAACCTTTTAAGCCACAATCTAAATATTTTTTTGTGCAAACTGAAAATTTTATGGGATTATATTTACATACGGTCTAAAATTTTGTAAGTTATACAAATATTAGACATCAATATGCCATTTTATTTGTTAAGTTTAGCAATATTTATATAAGTAAAAATATCAAACCTGACTAATGTATGACTTTTCGAAGGTTATATTTGCATAGTTTTTCAAAATCAGGAAGAAATTTAAATGATAGGCAGAAATTAAGCCGAGTAACAAACTTTTAAGTGGTAGCCTAACTATTAGACAATTGTGTAAAATTAACCGAGCAATTGCACACCCAACTTGGGCCTCCCCACCTATGCATCCGAAATGGGTCAATATTTTGGGCTTTCACCAGTCATTAAACGAGGCCCAACTACTGTACCCGGTCCATCAATTCCTTTCCCTTTCTTCAATAACACGCCAATTTTGGAGCCTTTCGAATTTACAAAGGAAGCTATGGATTTCCCAGTACAGCACAAGAAACTTTCACTAGATATTAAGGTATCTCTCAACATTTTTGTAATTGGCTTTATGTATGTATAGTACATAATTGTTTGAATTTTTGACGTGTGATTAGGCTGTTCAAAATAAATGTAATTTAAAAATTTCTTAAAAAGGGGGACGATATTATGGCTGATGCTAAACAGTTAGAAATTTGAAATGAATATTTAGTTGATCGGAGTATCATTGGTACTCCTTATGCACTCAATTTATGTGACACTTTTAGTTTTCGAGATCCAAACTGTATAAACTTTAACTAACATTTTAAAATGTATTTTAGAATTGAATATCTAAATTTTATTTTAAAGTATTGAGTTGATATAATCCAATTTCTCGTATCATTCTGTTATGTGTTTTTATGTTTTTTGTTTGTTATAATGGTGTTTGTTCTGAGCCGGGGGTATATATATGAGGTAGTGGTATGGATGGCGTACACTTTACCCTATGCAGATCCCACTTTGCAGGAATATACTGGGTATGTTGTTGTTGTTGAGCTGATATAATCCAATATAAATTCAAAGGGAGTATATTCTACACATTTGATAAAAATAGTAAAGGACAACCATAATTAAAATTAGAGGGAAACAAATGCTAAGTTAACTTGGTGAAATAGGAGCTTGTGATGAGGAGTGAGAAAGGTGGCGGACTTGGAGTGAGAAATCTTAGATTTTACAATGGAGGTCTTCTTTTGCAAATGGCTATGGAGAATGAATGATGGGAAAGAGACTCTGCCGAAGAATGTTACTATTAATAAATATGGTAAGGATGCGTTTTCGGAGCCTAAATTCGTACCTCTCCAAGATGTATGTCGTCCAACCCGACCTTAGACTCTTTCTTCCCGACCTATTTAACTCTTTGGCCGTAGTTATTTAGGTGGTATTCTGAGATCGAATTCCTCCCAGGAACACACGAAACAAAGATATGAACTGGGTAAATAGAAATGGAAAAGAGATGTTTCTATTTCATCCAAATTAGTTGCTTTTTCTACATCCATATGATCTACTAAAGTAGATCGGTATTGACCATATAATAAAAGCAGATCTTGGTCCATGGAGTCCCAAGAAGGTAAGAACTCCAACCTATCCGATGCTTCTTCGGCCAAATGCGATATACAAGTGAGACCTGCACTATGAGCAAGCTGTGCGAAAAACCGTTTCTTTTTTGTCAATCGAGCCGCTTTCCCTCATTCCACTCATCTAGCCCTCTTCATGAACTTGTACAATCGATGCCACAAAGATAGCCAACTCTATTATCAAAGAAATAAGGAAAGGAGCGACAATTTGGCACCATATATCCGGAGGTGTGGAAAGAGCAGCTGTGAGAAGCGGAAAAACCATCAAAAAACGACGATAGTTCGTGGAGGTTTCTACAGAAAGATCCCTTGGTTTTGGCAAACGGATCACAATTACAGGTTCCTGGGAGCATACCGATGGAATGAACGAAATACGAATAGTTAACATAATATGGTCATAGATCTTGGCTTGTAACTTGATCATGAGCGAATTTGTTGATGTTGCACCCATCTTCATGGAAAGTGCCAAACATTGGGAACTACCCGGGGAGGAGTTAGGAACAGGAACAAAGAGAAGCGAGAACCACTTAAATAGAGGAATCGATTGTATTTCGTCCTTTGTTCCTCATAGCAACTGGGGATCAAAAAGCACCAAATGTGATTGACTTATTAAGGGAAAGACGAAGTAAGAGCATGCTGTTGGAGACGTTGCAACATATGTCGGGAAGGCCTCCGTTGATTGTGTACGAACAAAATACGAATCCAAAGGCAAGGTAAGAAAGGGTTTAGCTAATGGAAATATTAACTCTTCCGGGAACCAGTAACGCGTAAACCATGTCAAACCAAGACCAATCAATATCCGAACGGAACGGATTCGAACTTCTCCTAGAATAGTTTCCGGTGCGAAATGAAATTCGTAGGATATATATGAGTAATTCAAAGGAAAAATCGAAATATTTGATAGGATTGATTATGAATCAGAACTAAATCACTACAAATCAGAACTTGAAAGAATGCATAAATAATGTTATGGGGCTTCCCTGTCGAGAATAAAAAGTTTTTCTCTTAGAGAGGCGTTTTCTTCGCTTAGGAAAGCGTTCCTTCTCGACAGGGGTTCCCATAACTCTTTTAATTCTCGGCGATGTTGCATTTCCAATTGGGCTTGGTGCTTTTGTTTTAAAAAATCCTGGAAATGCTCTGCCTGGGTCCTTTTTGCTTCAGAATAAAATGGGATGTCTCTCTTTCGAAAGACAAACTTTCCAAGACCTGGCATAGAGCTGGGTGATTGAATTCAAGGGGTTCAAGGTGCACTTTTAGTATGGAATCTAGGTCTTGTGGATCAATGAAGAATTGGGGATCTTCCCGCCCAAAATAAATTAGTTGATAGAGGCTGAAAATCTGGTCACGCGTGGAGAAACAAAACTCTGTTTCCAGGAAATTTCGCACCATGACCTCGTACTCCCCGGGGGAAAGTCCGGGGTTCGGAGGCGTTGTACGAATTCTACCCATTCTGGATCCTTATCCGGAACACTAATATAGTGATCCAAGAGTCCAAGTTTGGATGGACTAATACAAAATAGGGAATGAATCCCATCAAAGAAGTTATGATAGAGGCGCCAACGAAAACAAAGAAAGAATATCGGATTAAAAATCGGAGAAAAATAAGAGTTTGTACTTGGTTTTAAGCCAAAAGCCATAAGTTAGGATTTCTAACTTATGTCTTTTGGCTTACAACAAAGCTAAAAGTCAATCCAAACAGGCTCTAAGACCAGAAAGATGTTCTCTCTTCCCTCTCATTTCCTTTGCGCTCAAACTTTTGTTCACATGTATGGAAGATGTTTCCAAGGGTCTGTATTTGTTTGTTTGTTGTTTCACCAGAAATGCTATGAAGCTTGCTTTTGATTGATTCTGCTTTTTCTGGTCCAATATTTGTCGCAGAAAGAGCCTAGAAGGATTATTTCTTTGTATTCGTAAATTGAGTATACTGTCTTACATCCTGAAATGAACGTAAGTGATATCTGGAAATATAAAATTTGGAGGTAATCTATCACAAGTTAGGTTTAGGGAGATAACAAAAAGTCATTAAAATTTGCTTTTGGTGGAGAAAGAAAATGAGTTCATTTTAATGCAACTGCAACGCGAAAATGTTTCTCGTTTTCTACTCTCGTCTGAGCTAAATTATCTTTCATTATGCAGGGAAATAAAACAGATATAGTTATATGTGCCTATGATGACCATTTTTTGGTGAGACAGAAACTCCTGATTTGGTTTATAAGTTGTAGCTGCATGTGAGCATTATTGAATTTTTATAGTTGTTTTCAGGTAATAGCTACTCAAATAGGAAGCATGGGTACAATACTGCATGCCAGGTCTGCATCTTCTTTGGGAGTTGTTCTTGCTAATGTATTATGCATTTGGTTTGATGAAATCAATTAATCAATCTTAAATTTGTATTAAGCCAGATTTGCTTTTGAGTTTTACTTGTTCTGACTATTGATGTACTTGAGCATGACTCGGGAAATCTTGCAGCTTTATAGTTGAGTTGTTTTCATAATGAATCTCTTCTCACTCACTTGGAAAGAGTTTTGCCATATAACAAATGTAAGGTATGTAGTTTCGCTATGCAGGAAGGAGGAAGGCGTAGCAATCCATCCAACCTTTAGTGTTTCTGTATTACTGGGTAAACGCGACGAGGTAATTTAGAATATATTGCACTAGTTTCATGTCTTTTTGTATATAATTATAAACTTGATAAACTGTATTTTCCTCTGCAGCCTATGCTGGTTGCGTGCGGTCGGCAGATTATTGAACACATAAGGTACTTGTCGGACTGAAGTTTATAATGACTTCCGACTCTCTCTGACGGATGATACATTAATCTGCTCTCTGCTTTACTGATCCAAACCTTGCTTATTTGCAGTAACGCAGGATCTTCTAGGTCTTTGGTTTTGTCTCTTGGTCTACGCGACCATTCTCTGGTAAGTAACAAGAAGATATTTTTACTCTCTTTGCAAATAAATGTGTTTCTTGACTTTGATTGATGGCCTTATTTTAACGTGCAGCCCACTTTGAAGGGTATTGTTTCAGCTGTCACTGAGAACTGCCTTTGGTGAGCTAGATTTGGTCAATTTTGGATTGCTCATAGTTGTTATAGCCACAAGAGAGAAACTTAATGATTATCTCAGTTCCTTTCCCCTTTTAGGTGAGCTTACTTAATGATGTATTATTGTTCTGGTATTCGAAAGACTTCTCCAGACTCTCTCAGACGAAGTAAAAGAAACTATTGATTTATATTTTTGCCCTTATTCAAAAAGGGGATTTACGACTTGACTTTGAGAAATGCATTTTGTTGTAAATTTGTAATGATTGCAGTGTTTTGGTTCAAACTTCAAAGGAGACTCTGATCTGTTCTCTCTCTTTTTCAAACAATTCTAACTCGGATTATCAATTTATGGTGTACTGTGCACAAACCTCGCCCTCTTTGGGAACTTATTGAACTCTTAACAAAGTACATACATGTCAAAGAAAAGATGTAAGTTCTCAACCCATTTGCGCCACAAGTTGAATTTGCTGGTTAGATATCCAGTTTAATGCATGAGCTTACAAATAGAAAGTAAGGAGCTTTTGGTCATGATTCGGCATATTTGAAATAATTCTGTCAAAGTGAGAAGAAGTACAATTAAGTACTATTTTAGCTTTCAAATAACCATTCTCCAACTTGACCTTGAACGGATGCGTCTTCGAATTTCAACCAAAATTGGGTCTAGTAGTTATCATAGGAAGATTTGGACAACAAGGTCGTTGTAGTATAGTGGTAAGTATTCCCGCCTGTCACGCGGGTGACCCGGGTTCGATCCCCGGCAACGGCGTCCCTCTTTTTTGGTTATTAAGTTTCAAAGAGGGAGGAGGCTTGAAACTCGGAACACCAATTTAGTTCTGTTTTTCTTACTATTTTACACTACTGTCAAACTTGTGCTGTGTTCATAATGGCATCAGAGAACATCTTATCATATTCTCATCATCGTTCAGACATTAAATCATGGAACCTCTGTTGCACAAGCAAGCTTGGGGAAAATAAACGGGTGCCGCTTTTTGGTGGAATTGAAGGTGTTATTTGACCTTTCTATATCCCATTGAAAGCTCCGCTCCAACTCAAAACCGGAGTTTAAAATGGACCAGACTCTTTTTCGAAACATTGCAGGGTGATTTACACAAGCTGCATTTTTTTCGCTCCTTGAATTTCAATTAATATTGAAGGACAACTTAAATACAAAACCGAATTGGTATATTACAATAGATAATCGATATTTTCACAATGAATAGCATCTCAAAATTTGGGTGCCTACTTTACATTCACACATATGATACACAAAAAATACAACAACCCACTCGCCAAGTAACTTAACGATGTGCCAGCATGCGGAGCAACTTCACCAACCACGCGGTGCAACCTTTATATCCATTAGTCTGTCTTTATCAACGATTCAATTTTTTTTCCAACTGCAAACCACAAATGATAACTTGAGAAAATCATGGCATCAATATAACAGTGCAAGAATAAAGCAGCACTGCATTTTGTTTTCAGTTTTTCAACTTTGCTCTAAGAGAACTCAGATACAAGGAAAGACTTTCTCGACAATTGTACAACGCATTACCTGAATATTTTTCATCTTTTGTCTCTGCAACTCCTCCACAAGACTTCCAATGCTGAAAATTGATGAGTTTAGTTGGACATTACAAGCAACCAAGTTCAAATTTGTCGAAGGTTATCATACCTTTGTTGTAATTGAATGACCCTTGATTGCAGTTCTCTCTCCCTTACAGAAGCAGCAGGCATCTGTAGAATGGCAGTGTTCATGTGAGGATCCAGGAGCAACTCATAGGACACATAAACGCCCCCCCCCCCTTCCCCTCCCCCCTGCGCCGTTCCAACTAACAAAGTTCTAACCTCTCTTGGCCTTCATGGCAAAACAGTTAAAATTCAACATATACCCTACTCGCACACTATATTAATGGTTACCATGAATAACTGGTATCTTTACAACACACTAGTTCCTCATTCTTAGTCTGATCTCTTTTAATAATTAAATATAGTTGTTTTCAAAACTTGTGGCCCCATTTCTAGTATCTTATTAAATAAGAAACAGCAAATTACCTGCGGAAGATCACTAGTCCCAACTTCAGCGAAGTCTGTGGGGTTGACTGAAAGAGATGTAAATAACAATCCAGTCAGCAGCAACACATAAAAGTTTAACATTCAACATTGAAAGGAGACGGTTCACATTCAAATGATATAACCATATGTAAATAGCAAAATTACCAGATCCTCGCTCCGCGAACTTTATCAGTTTCATTATTTCCTCCTAACAAAAGGCAGAACGTATTAGCAACAGATAACAGTGAATCACAAAATGTTGATGTAGTAGAAAGTACCCTTTGCAAAGTATTTTGCTGAAGAATGCATTGCAATGATGGAAGTAGTGAAGCAGCTGTTAGGCCTAGATTGCTTGGACTAGTAGAACCTCCATGAACTGGGTTAAAGAAAGAGCTTGTAGCTTCCTGAACAAATGAAAGACGGGCAATGGTTACGAAACCATCGCCTAAAGAGAGACTGCTAAGTTTGACACTTACCTTGAAAACACCTAACAGGGAAGCCTAGGCTGAAAGTGAAACTAAAGAAACCCATGCACAATCCAACTCATTTAACAAATAGAAAGGAAACAACAGCTGACAGTACTAAAAAGTAAATTCCCTGACAAATCATTTTATGCACATGTCACAAGAAGCAAAGAACGGTCTTAACTCTCAACACACAAATGCTTCACTCCCCTTAATCAAGAGATCTTTAATAGAAAAACTCAGAATCTGGCACAAACCAAATAACGAATTCTTCCCAAACAAACGTGGAAGTATTTTTCATTTTTGAAATAAGGAACCGAATGTATGGTGAAATTGGATGCACTATAAACTCATGCATGTGGAAGGAAGAATATTGCTACCAAATGCTAAACAACACCATGAAGCAGCAAATCTTTTTCTTGTTGATCAACGAATCTTCAGCTTCACAGATAACAAACACTTATGCAGGTATGGGGAATGCTTGTAACAAGAAAATAAACATGGTCATCAAAATACACAGCAGTTTAGAGGTTATCCATAGTCTTCCCCAACCCAACCTTTTCCACTCTTGCTCATATCTTGGTATAAATAAATATTTCCATCTTAATGCACTGAAGAAAACCCCCCTTCATAATGCATTATTATAGCTGATCTGATAATCATGCAAGACGGCAGGGTAGATGTATACCTTGGGACTCAGATCTGCTGCTGTGACTTGAAAACGTCCCTTGCGTTGGACAACAGCTCCTTCTGATGAATCTTCTCCTGCGAAAAGCATATCCATAGATTCAGAAGGTGACAAAACAAAGTCATTTATAATAATTAGAACTCATAATAATCAGGAGAAACTTGCGTTTTTAAACATCACCAAGTCTAAATACATTGTCAGAAACTGGATTACCTATATCTTTTTTATGTCGATACTGCAATGGACCACTATAGTTTCGTTCAGACTGGTACTTGGGAGGATATTCCCTACATATAGGATGAAGCAACATAACACACCTTCAAACAAAAATTTACAGCTCGAAATATGGAAAATGTAGTCTGAACCATCGCCAATCATTGCACATTAGACAGCCACCTATGCAGCTCAGATTTTCCAAGACGAGAGTTTCAATGTGATTTGAAGATGACAAATAATAACAAAAAGTTTATACATGCAGCTAACATCAGATGTTGTAGGTGGATCAAGTGCATTCTAGCAAAACTACCGTCACTGATGTTAAGATGTAAGTAGAAAATGGCTGGAAATTGAAGCACCTCAGTACTCTACAAATTCAGTCAACACCACACAATTAGAACACTCAAGATATTCAGAACCCTCAAAGCACAAGAATCCCACTACTTCCTGGTTCCGAATTTTTGAAGATGGATTTTATTTTCATCTGAATACATTTACATTTACATCAGGAACAAGAATCAATTAACTTGGGATTGCACATTTTCACTACTCTTACCTTTTTTTGAGAGAATGCCATGATTTCTAGCACACAAGAATTACAACCATCCTATTATAGCTATATTCCTCCATATTGCAACTGTTCTTTTTCTACAAACATTGACTAACTCTAACAGTTCAATTGTGAACACAACAATTTTTTTTTTCCACAAAACATTGACCAACTCTAGCAGTTCAATTGTGAACATAACAAATAAATATACCTCTCGCCATCAGTAACAACTTTCTTGGGTGAAGGAGCGTTATCCTGTAGCAGTGAACCACTAAAAAACTTTTTATGCCCTGGAATAGCAGAACGTGGCAAGGAGCTACTCTGTCGCAGATTCTCACCATCATCGTTTCCACCGTCTTGGTCCTCAACTTTTCCTAGCGACAGCTTATGATTCTGCTGATTAGACTCTGAACACATAGTATCTTCCCAACTAGGACTACTAGCAGTTATGTCATCTTCACACATATCAAAACATCCCCTGCATTGGGCACCACATTTTATATACACATAATTTCACAAGGAATAAACAACTAACCAGTCATAAATATAATAATTCCACTCTTCCCTAAAAATATAATAATAATAACACTCTTTCTGGAACTTTTAGGCTTAACCAACTTTTCCTTTTCTTTGACAATGGGTCCTTCAACAAACTTGTCCTCACTTTCTACTCCGTGAGAGCATTCATCTATTTATCTGACGCAAGCATGCTATCAAGTCCAATCACAGGTGGAGGAGGTAGATGAAAGAGATTGCAGACAAAATAAAGGTTGGGCAAAAATTTTTAAATCATTCACATAGGAAAATAAGGCATAGACCTTCTGTGAATGTGGAGGCATGCATGGCTCTCATGGCATAAAACCAAGAAGATGAATTTACTATCAAATGCCAACATAAGAAGCAGAATTAAGAAGACAATTCTTACTTGAGTGCTTGAAGAGGCTTAATAGGAAATGCAGCAAGTGAACCATCCAAATCATGATCATCATTCAGCTCATCCTGAATGGAGATGTCGACAATTAAAAATCTGATAATTTTTTTTTAAAAAAAAGTAATCATAAATCATATAATGGAGGACACATTTGAAGAACTTGCAAAAATATCCAGTCCAAAGTGGTAGACTGGAGGCAATTGAGTAGGATAAGAGTTTGAAGGCTTATTTCAGCATAAATCCATCCAGAAGGAATGGTATATAAGGGCAAGTAATGAGAAATTCAACGCGGTTAATATGAATACCTCATGAGGTATAACACTTGACCGATTAGGCCTTTCTTCTACAGAACCAACGTCACCATTCCCCTCCTGCAGCTTCCCCCTAGTACTTGAATCTTCAACATCTGGAACGTCATCATAATCCGGAAGCTACAGACACCATAAAGAAAGGATAGATAAATTTAATAGACACTAGACATTGCTGCCTAAATTATTGTGTTAAGTGAACCGACAATAAGTACATACAAGAGCAGCTTGGTTCTTCAGATCCTCCAGGTTGAAATTCCAAGCACTGATACCACGAATGTACTCTTGCTGCATCAGTTAATGTTCAGAATTACGTTAAGTTACTGACCAGATTGTTAAATATATGTATGTTTTACATATTAAGACCCCTTTCTAGGATCCGCTGGGATATAACTATAAACCAAGCTATCACAATTGAAATGTAGTAATTTGCATAAGCAACACAAACATCTGACACCAAATTTGATTTCTCAAATATGATGGAATAAAACACATCAAAGGTTCTTTCTTAAGTAGAATCACTAAGCAACACCTCAATCTGTCACATGGTGTCATCTCTAAGAATCATCTATTTCTGTTTCGCTCTATTTGGGTCCATTTCGCTCTTATAGTTATTCTTTTCTAAATTGAAAGAGCTAGAAGTATATTTACCACAAAACAAAAAATAGTCATTTGTGTACTTTTGACCACCAAACTAAAACAGAAATGGCTATATAATGTAATGTAGTTTGCGATGGAAGTACATCCAATAGCAATAACAAGCCAGTTGCCCAAATTCATGGAAGTGTCCTCAAATCTTTATATACATTCTAGCAGATCTCTCAATTATATATTTGTTAACAAGGTAACAACTCTGGGTGAGCTTTCAAATACAACTCACCCCACAGCCAACTATGGTTAACAAAAAGTTTGGTGAATGTTTGGGAAAAGAGAGGAATGAATACAGCCTCTCATCTTGCTTATTATGTTGTATGCTCAAATAATAGTAGATCTCTCACACACTCTAAGGATGTGTATAATAGTAATGACAATAATAAGTGTAGTTTAGACTTAGAGACCTACCTCCTATGATTTTTGAAGTTATTAGTGAGAATAAAAGGGGCTTTTATGCATGCTTATTCCAAAAAAAATTGGAGAGGAGGGAAAGGTGGGGAGAGGAGGGAAAGGTAGCATTTTTCATTTCCATTTGATATACGAAATTAGCTCCTTTAGAGGATTGAAGTTTTATGAGTATGAATGAAATAGACTCGCAATGACCAAGAAATCATAACGGCGAAATGCCTAAATTCCTGCACTGAAATACAAAAAGATGTCGCGGATACATTTGTGAATCGTGAGATTTCTCTAGCATGTAGATCTGCAGTTTAAGCACATTCAATTATCACCTGTGATAAATGGTCCTTGTCCTCGTACATTGCCTTGTTCTGTAAAAGATAATCTGCTTCTTTAGCCTGATAGAGCAGTTCAAATTGCAAAATCAGAATCATATATGATTTCCGCATAATTGGGAAATGCCATCAGCCAAAAAAGCACAGTATAAGATGGGCACAAGACCTTAAGCATCCTAAAACGATCACCTAGAGGTGGGAGGCCATCAAGGATTGTGCGTGCCAAATAATCATTTCCTCGTGCTTGTTTAAAGAAAGGGTGCTTCAGAAGCTTCTCAGAAGACGGGCGCTTCTTTGGATCTTTAACTAAGCAAGCAGCAACCATTTCTTTAAAAGACTGCAAAAGGACCAAAAACTCAGAACCAAACTTCAAAACAATGAAAATCTAGTCAAACACACAAACCTTAGAGAATCTCTTATCCCGTTCATAGTCCAGGCCGGGAGGTGCATTCTGTAGGGTCATCAGCAGAACCTGAATTGCAAGGAGAAACAAAGGATCACAAAACAATGAATTTTTTTTCAGAAAACTTGGAACCACTTCCATGGCTATTATGTATAGTAAAGACAGTCCATCAACCTTCATGGGTGGGTACTTGGAGAATGGTGCATGACCATGAGCAAGTTCAAGGGCTGTTATTCCAAACGACCATATATCTGCTCTGTTAATTTGAAACAGTTATTAGAAGGTATGGGAGGTGACATAGAACCAACAACAGAACCGATATGTAGGTCAGATACTTACTTAAAATCATATCCATGCAGTTGCTGCATCACTTCGGGTGCCATCCTGATTAAGATTTAGAAAAAAAAAAAAGAATTGTAAGTAAAAGAGTCGCTCCGTATAATGATGACACTAACAAATAATAGGTACACCTCACCACAGCCTAGGGAACTTACCAGCATGGAGTTCCAACAAAAGTATTTCTTGAACGCTGCCTATCACCAGTATCAAACATGCAAGCAGCAACTCCAAAATCTGCCAATTTAATAGCGCCATTTGAATCAATCAAAATATTCCCAGCCTGCAGAGAACATATACCAATATAATAAGTCAAAACTGAAAACGGGCATAAGTAAGCACACACCGGAGACAAGGAAATAAGAGTGATAATTAAAAACTATTCCCCCGTGAAAATATTTTCCCAATTTGGTTAACAATGAGGGAAGAAAATGTTATTGACAGGGAGAAAAGAAGTGGAGGAAGAAGGGTGAAGAGAAGGAGAAACTTAAGAAATTTAATCAAGACCACATGTGAATTTGCATTTGCTGCAGAACATACACAACATTGTTATCAAAAAGGGTCAAAATCCTAGACAATCCGACGTACGTATAAAAAGAGGCATCACCTCCCTTCTTCAGAAAACAATTAGTAAAGAATGCTTAAACTGTCATTCCAAAAACAGATGAACAGTGATACCTTTACATCTCTATGGATGTGTCCATGGAAATGAAGATACACAAGGGCTTTGAGGACCTCGCGCAATAATGTGGCAATTACAGGCTCTTCAAAACCATCAGGATAAGACGATTTCATGATATGAAGGCAAGATCCTCCAGCCATGAATGGCATGACAACCCAAAGGCTGTGACCTGCAGTGAATGAGCAGTGCGCACGCAATACATTTGGATGATCAATCAAGATCATGGTCTGCACCTCTCTCCGGATTCCATCCTATTCAAATCACAAAAGTGTTCTGGAAGTTTCAGCAATTAAAATGAGGCATGCATTTAAGAATGCTCCTTAAAAAAGCTTCTGTAAAAAGGACTATCAGTATGAATGATTGTGGCAGATTCTGCCAAAATAACTACTAGACATGTCGTACTGTCTGCACAAGTGAATACTTGTCCAAACTTTGATTTTTATATTTGATTTGGATTAATCTAAGAAAGATGTATAAAAAACTAAAAGATATGAAGGCTTAAAAGCAGATCGTAGAGTATAGTAACACACTAATGTAGCCCTATCTTCATTAAAACTAGTAATACAAACCTGGGAAGGTTTTGTGCGTCAAACTCTAATGCATGACCAAGGTAGTGAGGAGCAGGAAAATTACTAGGATTTGGGGCTTTATTAATAGTATAGACTAGTACATGTCTTTATCTATAGTAGACAGGGGACGAGGAGACTTGCTTCCTTATATAGATGGATCAAATAAGTATAGTCATGCAAACTTCATACAATATTACCAGTTTTTCAGAAAAATACACGTCATAAAAGGTAACCACGTAACAAGAACATATCTCAATCAAAAAGGAGGTATTGACACCAGCATTCTGACTTCTGACCAAATTTAACACCAGGGCATTTTCCATCTAGTGTGTCTGTGAAAGACAAAAAGATAGCAGACTTACCAGGTCATTGTTGCACTTTTCCAAATCTAGAACCTTGATTGCAACAATCTCATTAAGAGGAATGCACAGAGCCCGATACACAGTTGCACTGACGCCGTCTCCAACTTCCTCATATAACTTATAATCTTTCGCATTGACAGGGAATTTTTTCTCTGATAGGTGTTCCATCATTGCTAGTTATATTGCAACAAAAGAACCATCAAGCACCGTAGAGAAAATATTGTGAGGCTTCTTCCAATTATATAACATTTTGCTTGTGATCCACAAGATATTTTACAGCTCCAGCTACCTCATGAGATGAGCTTCCCTACCAATAACTTCAACACGAATAAATTCCTAAAATGCACTAGATCCAATTGCTCAACTCTTATCTCTCAGAATGACAAGTTCTATAACCAATAACATTGATCATAATTACTTGCCTTGATCACCTTCAAACACAATTTGCTGTCAGTGGTTCTAAACAACACTTGAAAATGTACGTGTCACAGAGATAATCTAATATTCAATCTGATTACAATCCAGAAATGCAGTGGAGTACCAAAATAGTCGAACATATGATGCAATCTGCCACAAGAAGCTGAGGCCTGAGTTCACTCCAGAACTGATAACACTATCTGCTGGGACAAATGAAAGAAGATAATGAAAGGAAGAAACAGGAAAACTGAAATAAGATGAGACACACAAGAGAGTGGGTGAGAGAGAGAGAGAAGTGTGTAATCTAGCACCTACCAGGCTATCCATTAAATTGACTATAGTTTTGGCCTACCGAAAAATAATTGAACTTTTCTTCAGTTGGAATCACAGCAAAAATAATTGTATTCCATGTTTTCACATGCAGGGATATTTTGAATTCATTTTACCCATAAGACAGTAATTTTGACCTAAGTTGCTCGGACTCGGGTGCGGATATCGGGCATGGATGCGAATTCGAGGGTCGGATTCGGTAAGATTTAAATTTTAAGATTCGGAGTATGGATCCAAGATTGGATACGGTGCTGGGATTCGGCTAAAAAAATCCAAATTATAAAATAGAGCTACAAAGATATTCTAAATTTTGAAAGATCTTGTAGGTCCTCTTCCCCAAGACTGCAACTTCTTCTTTCGCTCTCTGATTCTTTCCCTCAAAAAAAGAAAAAAGAAGTCTTTCAAGGCCTTCGACCAACTCTCCTGACAGAACATTGCTACTATCTACCGGAAATCAGAACACAACCACTAGAATTTTTATTTTTTATGTTTGGCCTAAAACATGAATCAACGTATATTGACCAAGATGAAAAGCTAAAAAAGAGACACGGACTATAATATTGAAGGTATGTCATTTCCCATGTCTTAAATCTATTTTAGCTTTTATTCTGAGAAATCAAAATCTCAATTTCCCCCCCAAATTTGTCCATGGACTCTGGTCAAAGTATCCAATGTGGGTTGACCAAATGCCACATGTATCCCGCACCCATCACCCATCTCGTCTCGACACCAGTGCGGCAACAAAAATGAAGAGTCCACGCAGCTTAGATTTTGACTCCTGATGAAGATATGTTGACTCGAGGATAACTTGTAGTGTGTCTTCCCACCCGAACAGGATAAACGGAGAGAAGGCATTTGGAGAAACATACTGGAAAAGGGAAACAAGATCATCTGTGAAAAGAAATATTTTTCATTAAACCCCCTGTAAGTTATATTTATATGGATTTCAGTACACTAAGATGGCTGTTGCTTCAAAACTTCTGAAAGACTTGTGTTAAAAAGAAATTTGCATTTTTTTGCCAAAAAAAGGAAACTGAAACAATCGTCGAAACTGAAAACCTACTGTTGAGAAGTAGCGTTTTTCGATGTTTCCAAAAACAAGAAAACTTTTGTTTCTTCGTCATTTGTTGAAAACAGTTTTTTTTTTGTGAAAAGTTAGAATTCTTTTTGGTTGAAACTCTTCATCAAAGTTTTGAATGAACAACAAAGTTATTTAAAATAATAGTCTGAAATGTACGAAAAAAATGTATAAATCGGTCAATTAATTAATAATTTACGAAAACTAACCGTTAATAATATAACATTTTTTTAAAAATAATTTGCTGAGGTAAAGATTACCGTTTCAGGAAAATATCGTCTACTTCTGAGAAGTAAATAGTTAATAGATCAATGTATTTCTGGTCCGCTCTACCCCATTATCCCAAGTACTCCCATTTATTGTTTTTTTTTTTCTAGAATTCAAGACTTTATTTTGGGACCGTAAATGTTACCAGAGCGCAGGGAGGGAGAAGATCAAAGGGGGGATGCAAGAAAACTACCAACTTAACAATCAACCCACATATCATACAATGCCATTTACCAACTAACATTGCAGACTAAACTTAGTCTTTGAGGGGCCCTTGACATAGAAAACCATGGACAGCAAAAGCCCTTCAGATTTCGCCATTTCGGTGGTTTCTTCTGTCATGTCATCTATTTTATGAGTCCGTTTGGGTTGACTAGTTCACTGATTGAAACTTAAGTGATGAAAAACGCTTTTTGGTGTCGAAACTAATTTACAGACATAGAAGTGCCAAAGCTGATACTAAGTATAGTTGATATGTTAGGTAAAAAAATGTTGATACGCAATTTTTCTGTTAAAATGACTAAGTTCCTCAGGTACGGATGTCAGATGTGGGTGTGGTCTAGAGGCCGGATCCTTCATGATCTCACTTTCAAGATTCGAGGATATGGATCTAGGTATAAATACGGGTGCGGGAATTTGGACAGAAATAATTAAATATCTAAAGTAGTTACAAAACCTAGATTATGAGATATTATGTTGAAAACTTGAGGAGAAAATAGATCAAGAGGAGAATTTTGAAAGAAGATAAAAGGTAAAGGAATAATTTATATATACAACTATACAAGGTATTTCATTTTCTTCGATGTCACCTTAGCTTTTGTTTTGATTACAAAAATCATTAAATCTATCCGTACTTCCCCTGCTTATTTTGGTCAAAGTACCCACAGTCGGTTGACCAAATCGGGTTCGGATCCCACAACCACAACCACAAAAGTGAAAGAGTTTGAATAACTTAGACGACTTATACGTTTTTGAGGTTAGTTTAAGGAAAATTATAAATTAAAAAGTATATGTACAAGGAGAAGAATGAACTATGAAAATGGAATAGATGGGTATAAGGAATTCTATTTGGGAGAGTATTTTGAGAACTAGAAAGCTATTAGAGATAAAATAGTACAATACTACGTCAAACAAAATGTGTTGATAAGCTGAAAAGCTATAAGTTGAGGTTAATTGTGGCTTATAAACACTTTGGGTGTTTACCAAATGCATAATGAGTTAAAAGAGTATCTATAAGCTAGTTTGACCAGCTTATAAACTCACATAAACACCCTCTATGTCTTTGTGGAAGGTAGTGAGGAGGCAAAGTAAAAATGTCTTCTTTTTCTCGTACATGCAAGCAGTTTGTTTCAATACCATGTCAAATCTCCTCTCTCGAATGTTTATCAAAAACCAGCTTGATCTTTCTAACATTTTTCATTAAACAGAAGAGACAATTACATACTCATCTTAAATCAGCAAAAAGAGAAGTGCAACTAAAACTTCCCATGAATCATGACACTACTCGATCATAAAGCTTTTATCCAAAATCAAATTTTTAGAACTTAAATTATAAAATGCCACTAAGCTTTTAGGAAAATTTTGCTTCTTCCATTGGTGTGTGTCCCCTACAAGCTTCAATATATCGACAAGAACAAACTAAACACACGAGCAATTTTACCTAAATACATTGCACGTGAACACTACCAAAACAGTCATGTCATTGCAAATAGAATTTGTAAAATAGCAATAAAACAGAAAGAAAGCCTAAATTTTTATTTATTCTTTATTTTATTTTTTTGATAATCGTGGTATTCAGAGCAGCTAAATCCACGGAACCTGCCACCTTCCGCCAACAACAATACACATCAACGAGACGAGATAATTGCGGAGAGTACTCCACGCCATAAACAACTTCAGTTATCCTTTTCCAATTATCCCGCACAACAAACTAGATACCAAAGAAAAAAAAAGTTACAAATTCAAGCCATACGAGATTAATTCAGCTAACAAAGCAATCAAGTCAACATCTAAAATCAACAATCACAATACAAGTAGAGTCCCAATAACTTCAACTCCAATGCAGCTGAAAATCAACAAATCTATCAAAATCTAATACTCTTTTCACATTTCATCACGGAAACAAAATTAAATGATTCAAATAAACAAGCAAATGCACCAGATACTGAATTATCGCGGATAAATTCGATCTTAAGCAACTATAACAGTTCTGAATCCAGTATTCCGGTAACATTTCATAGCAAAACTAAATGATTCCAATACTGAATTATCGCCCATAATTTTGATCTTAATCAACTACAACAGTTCTAAATCTAGTGAATTAACAAGTTCAACAACAAATTTCAATCTGAAATGAGTACAAACCTAGGGTTCCGATGCGAACTGATATGCCAAAACTGGAACTTTGAGGACTAAATCTGACTAAAATTTGACGGAAAATCCAAAAAAACGGCGGCGTTTCAGTAGAAAGTGAATTGGCGATGAAACGGTTGGAGTAGTCGACAATTGATAATCAGAGAATCGGAAGATGACAGTAATACTAATATATAGTTGTTGTCGTTACGTTGCAGTTAGTCGTCCCCGGTAACTCTGATCGAATCTTCGCCGTTTATTCAAGAGAGAGATATAAAGGAAATGTCGACATTTATATATTAAAGTTTAATTTAAACTTTTTTCTCTTCTGGGGGAAACAAGTTTGACTGGTGAATAAACAGTACATTGATGGACTTCAGTTTTACCTTGGATGAAAAAGGGGCATGTCTTTTGGGGAAAAAAAGGAAAAAGGAGAAGATATTTTGAATTTGGGAAGTACTCTCTCCATTTCACAATAAATTAATTGTTACATTTTGATATACATATTAAAAAAAAATTAAAAATATAAATTTATCATGTTTTTTATTTTTACCCTTTTCAAAAAGCAAAGACACATGTTACATCATCCCCAATGCATATTTAATGAAGGATAAATTTGAAAAAAAAATTCAACATTTATCTTGAATTGTGAACCATTCACTTATTTTGAAACATAAAAAATACTCCAATAATTCTCTTATTATTATAAAGCGAAGGGAATACTAAATGATCATAATTTTTTGGTTTAAATTTGACCATAATTATGAAAAGATACTCAGACTTACTATACTATTTTTTTGTATTTTTTTTCTCTTCTACGTAGTCTTTGGTCGTCGTTTACAAATTTTCCTGAACATGATTTAGATGACTTTTGACATAAATTTAGGTGAACTTTCGTTTGTAGTATTGAGAAGTTATTTCCATCTAATTATTGATAGTACCTTTCTTTTTTTTTTTTTTTTGGCTTGATATTTCATAATTATGTAATGACATTTGATATAGGTTTAAACTTATGAGAATATCTCAATATTTACTTTCTTATAGTTTGAGAAATGCTAAATAGAGTAATGACTTAAAAAAATTTAAGAAAATTATATATGAGATTGAACATGTAAGCAGAGTTAAAAAATTTAAGCGATTAATCAATCGAACATAACAAATAATTCAAATAAGTTTTAAAACATGTCTTTTTTCATATCTTGATTATCAATATTGAACTTTCTCGATTAGTAACCATATGTACAAATAGCATTTTATATTTGTATGTTTTGTCGTACAATTTTTGTCACTAAAAAATTTATCAGTATTAACTAATCATCTTTAAATGACAGTATATCACTCACCAAAGTGACAAGGGAAACATTCATGCACATACGAGAGATAAGGAAATGTATGTGTTTAGATGACGGTTTAAATATGAGATTACACATGATTAATATGGGTATATAATATCAATATGTTCTTGTTATACATTGTATTCACAACACTAATATTTGGAGACATTATTATGGTGTGTCTTGTATATATAGATCAATACGTAAATACACAAGTAAGGAATGACCGATTAAGAGGAAGGTAAAAAACGAAAGGGTATTAGTATAATGATTTATGCATATTTATATTTTTCGCACGAGCATGAAGGGAAACATTTCCATTATTTAGTAACTTATCTTCCCGTGAAGATTGATGTAAATCACTATTTATATAATTTATTTACTTTTTGTTATTTGTAGAATGCGGAGGGGTAGGGTGACGGGGCCCGATGAGATTTCGGTGGATTTTTGAAAGTCTGCTAGTGGGGCAGGCTTAAGGTAGCTGACTGATTTGTTCAACGCCATTTTCACGACTATGAGAATGTCTGAGGCTTGGAGATGGAGTACGATGATTCCTTTGTATAAAAACAAGGGTGACATTTAGATCGAGTTGCAATAACTATAGGGGAATTAAGTTGTTGAGTCACACAATGAAGATTTGGGAGAGGGTGATTGAGCGGAGATTGAGAAGGGGCGTATCCATTTCAGAGAATCAATTTGGTTTTATGCCTGGTCGCTCGATGACAGAGGCAATTCACCTGGTCAGAAAATTGGTGGAGCGGGAGGAAAAGGAAGAGGGATTTGCACATAGTGTTCATCGATCTGGAGAAGGCGTATGACAGAGTCCCTGGAGAGGTTCTTTGGAGATGCTTAGAGGTGAGAGGAGTGCAGGTGGCGTAAATCAGAGCTATTAAGGACATGTACGATGGAGGGAAGATTCGGGTGAGGACGGCGGGAGGAGACTCAAGGCATTTTCTGATAAAGACAGGTTTGCACCAGGGATCGACTCTCAACACTTTTCTTTTTACATTGGTGATGGACGTGGTGTATGTTATTTGCAAATGATGTAGTGCTGGTTAATGAGACGCGGGGGGAATGAGAAATTGGATGTTTGGAGGTAAACCCTGGAATCTAAGGTGTTCAGGTTGAGTAGGTCCAAGATGAAGTATTTGGAATACAAGTACAGAGACTCTAGTCAGGAGGACGGTGTGGTGGTGAGGTTGGAATCTCGGAATGTTTGTAAGAAGGATAGTTTTAAGTATCTTGGGTCTATGATTCAAGGGGATGGCGAGATTGAGGAGGATGTTTCTAAGCGTATTGGAGCAGGTTGGATGAAGTAGAGGCTCGCCTCGGGAGTGTTATGTGATAGGAAGGTGCCCCTTAAGCTTAAAGGTAAATTCTACAGAGTAGCAGTCCGTCCGGCCATGCTGTATGGAGCTGAACGTTGGCCAGTCAAGAACTCCCACATCCAAAGATTGAAGGTGTTGGAAATAAGGATGTTGCGTTGGATATGTGGTCTCACTACAGGGGATAGAGTTGGGAATTGGATTATTCGAAAGAAGGTGGTAGTGGCTTCGGTGAAGGACAAGATGAGAGAAGGCAGGTTGAGATGGTTTGGGCATGTAATGAGGAGGAGCACGGATACCCCTGTTAGGAGGTGTGAGAGACCAGCTTTGGATGGCTTCGGGAGGGTAAAGGTAGGCCAAAGAAATACTGGACGGAGGTGATTAGGCATGACATAGAGCAACTGCAGCTTACTGAGGACATGACCCTAGACAGGAAGGTGTGGAGGTCGCGGATTAGGGTTGAAGTCTAGTGTGAGTGTATGGATTGTGGCTAGGTGTTAGGAGAGTGTGTGAGTGGTAGTCCTCTTAGGTTTGTGAGTGTATTGTTTGCTACTAGGAGAGTATCCGTTTTCCTATTTCTTATTTCGTATTGCTTGTACTTACTTATTTTAGGTCTGTGAGTGTATTGTTTACTACTAGAAGAGTATCCGTTTTCCTATTTCTTATTTCATATTGCTTGTACTTTACTTATTTTGTATTTCCTTGATATTTAATGTTATTGTTTTATCACTTATTTCTGTTGTGTTATACATCCTGTTTCGAGTTGCATTACGACCTTGCTATACTATTCTCTCTTGAGCCGGGGGTCTACCGAAAACAGCCTCTCTACTTCTTCGAAGGTAGCGGTATGGACTGCATACATTTCACCCTCCCCAGACCTCACTGTGTGAAAATATACTGGATTGTTGTTGTTGTATTTACTTTTTGTTATATTTTGACTTAGGAACATTAGAACACTCTGAGTAAACATATCATAGAATAATGCATTCACTTGTTAAACTCATTTAAATTTCTTTTATTTCAATTATTTAGGTATCAGGGCTATCCGCTTACAAAAATTTAAATTATCATACCGTCTTACTGATAATAACTAATTAGGATTTACAAACCAAGAAGAGAAAATTTTTGTTTGAAGAAAATACTCGCGCTTAGGATCAATTAAGATGACAATAAGTTAGGATACGTTTTAACTAGAAATTCATTGTTGTTGGTAAAAAAATATTTACATTCGCTCAAAGATAAATTAAGTAGCATGCAAATAATATTTTACGAAACAAACAAATACGAGTGATCTTATCATTAGTAACTATGTCAGCAGTGACAATTATCAAAATTAGTTGATCGACCATCAACGGCATTATAGAATTACCATCATATTCCAATGTAGATTTTTAAGAAATTAAGACGCTTTATAGCTTTCATCAAGTGTTGCTATTTTAAATTTATTCTAAAAGTTTTTTTTTTTTTTGAAAACGGGTCAAAAATACCTCTAAACTATTTAAAATGGATAAAAAATATCTCTCTCATTAGTTTTTTGAAATAAAAAATACCTCTTCATTAAATATTTAGCTAAAAAATGTCCTTCGCTCTAATAGAATTCCATCAAAGACGTCACCTGAATTAAAAATGTCACCTGAACATTTTACATCAGTGTCTACATGTATAATTCTTTTTTAAATTTACTAGCCCATAAGCTAAATAAATGAATCCGATCCGACCCTCAAACAAATTAAAAAGGGTATACCAATCAACTCACTTCTTTGCTTCTTCTTCCCAGCCAAGAGGACTCCCATGACAGTGATTGCTAGTGGCAAGCCGTCACACTTTTCCAAAATCTCTTTCCCCACGTCCAGATTAATTTAATTCAAAGAAAATGTATCCAAGAAAAATAGTATCCCTATGTTTAAAAAAGAATTATCTGTTTTGATTTGACATAAAATTTAAAAAAATAAAGAAGAAAATTAAAGTTATATTAAATGTACCAAAATATTCTTTAATCATTTGGTCCTAAACATGTCATGTGTAATGTTGAAATTAAAATATTTTCAAAAATGAAAAGTTACAATTTATTATGTATTAGATTATTGAAACAGTGATGTTTTCCTGGGAGGACAAAAAATAAGTTTAGCACCTTCGAAACTTGAAATGTTGCCTCTCTTTCTAGACCTATACAAGTAAATTGTATCATCCAATATTATTTCATCAAAGAAAAATCTTAAATATGTTTGATATATTACTTTATTTGATCCGAACTTCCATAAAAAATCATCTCTATTTTCATAAGGTAAGAACAAAGATCTCACACGCACCCCCTTTTCTGAACTTCACTCGTAGAATTACACAAGTTATATTATTAAATTGTTGTTGATTTTCAAATCATTTCTCATTTACTTTGTTTATTATTTTACCTTTTTGTGAGGTGCAGTAATTTTTCAGATCCAACCGCATTAAAAAAAATAGTTGCAGGATCTCTACCTTGTTTTGTCTTCATAATCTGACAAATATCACCGGTTAAAATGATGTCAACTTGCATTACACAAACAATGTTAAGTACAATAATTCTATCTCTACCTTACTGATTTACGCACACATAAAATTCACATATCACATGTAAAGACATCATTGTCATAATATTCCAACAACAATAAAACACACAAAAAAGCTTTATCCTGGAGGTAAACTAACTTAGAAAGAAATCAAACTAATCTTGAATGCTTGCACCTCTATTCCAATAATACATCGAGTGTAATTTCATAAATGAGGTCAGAAAAGGATAGTATTTTTGATAGATATTTGATTCAAGTAAAATATTTCGAAGTAGATATGAGTGAAGATGTATAATAAAAATTATGGAGACCTCTATTCTAATATGAGGTCAATAAAAATAGAAAAATAACTTGAATAAGGAGAGTACTTTGAATTAATCCACACAAGAGAACAAATATGAATTTGAATCAAAGAAGCAAACTTTCAAGATGGAGATTAGCAAAGAAGTGAGTTGGTCGATATACCTTTTCAATTTGTTTAAGGATCAGGTCTTTTGATTTCTGGGTCGGGTCGGATCCATTTATTTAGCTTATGGACTGATAAATTTAAAAAAAAATTATACACATGAACACTGATGTGTAATGTCCAGGTGATATTTTTAATTCAAATGACATCTTTGATGGAATTCTGTTAAAGGGAGGAATATTTTTAAGTCAAAAAATAGTTCGGGTAGGGAGAAGGGAGGGGGGGGGGGGGGATAGATATATTTATATATAAAAGTTACTATATCAATAGGATACAGTAACTTTTATATATAAAGTTATATATATATATATATATTTTGATTTATATATAACTATATTTATACAACAAGTCCGAGTGATTATTTTAGTACTATGATTTTCTTCTTGATCTTTTTTTAGGTGCGTAGCATAGCTAATGAAGATTGTCAAAAGACTGTTAGCCAATAATGCATAAGAAGAGCAGATTTTTAAACATTAAAGGTGTGTTAACAAATAAATTGAGTACTTCTGTGAGGTCCATTTTAATAAAGGTAATAATGGTGGCAATTTGTCAAACCCTTGAAATAGAGTCATCGATTACAAAAAAATAAATCTTATGATCCAATTCTAAAAAGATTCAATTTCAACAAGGTTATAATTACATTTAATTCAAAGCAAAAATAAATAAATAATCTTAGATATGTTATTTTTTTCTCCCCGAATGATTAATGAGATTCACTAAATCTCTAGAAATTGAAATGAATAATTATTTAAAAGTTTATATATATATATCATATTTAATAGACTTAGACCTTGATAATCAATAATACGATGAGAGAAAGAGAACATCCAAATAAGTTTCTTTTTCTTCGTATTTTTATATATTTCAAAAATCAAATCAGAACTATTTATGTCCCAATAGATTCTACTATAAAGTTAGATACTTAAAATTTCATATGATAGCGCACAATATGACAAAATTTTCTCTTACATTGTTAGACAAATTAGTATGGACCTCTTGTTTTCCTTGTTGGGTTGTCAAAAAAGCTTCTGCATCTTTTAACTTTTTAAGTTCGGATTTACATTAATAAAATAAAGATATTGGCTGGAAAAAAAATAGAGTTACTTAAAGAAAAAAAAATTATGCTTTTTTCCGTTTCATTTAGTTAGACTTTATACTAAAATAAAAATAATTATTTTAATTTATAAAATTTTAAAAAGTTTATCATATTTTTTTAATTTTATCTTTATTATTAAATGATTATACTTCATCCGTTTAAAAAAAAAGACCTAATTTTCTTTTAGTCTGTTTAAAAAAGAATGATCCTTTCTTTTTTTGGTAATATTTTTAATTCAACTTTCCACATAACATGTTTAAAACCACAAGATTAAAGAGTATTTTGGTACATTTGACATAACTTTAATTTAGGATCACAAGATTTAAAAATATTCTTTATTTTCTTAAACTCCGTGTCAAGTTAAATTAGGTCATTCTTTTTTAAACGGAGGGAGTATATGATACTCCTCCGTCCCATTTTACCCGTCCCAAATTGGGATGACACAGCTATTGAGAAAAACAATAAATAACATGGCTAGTTTACCATAGTACCCCTATTAAATGATGTTTACATTTTAATTTAAAGAAAAAGTAATTAATGCATAGGGTAAAATATGGAAAAAAAAATTATCTTATCTTGATAAGTAAAAAGGACATCCAATTAAAAAATTTGGAATGGAGGAAGCATATAAATTTTAATTTTAAAGCTTTACAATATGATTAATAAAATTAATTTATTTAGTAAAATAATTTTTAATTTTATTTTTTTTCAAAAATATCAAATCAACAAAGATCGATTAAAAAAAGGGCAAAGGTACAAATATACCTTCAAACTTTGATAAATGGTACAAATATACTCTCCGTCATACTTTGGGTACAAATATACCCTTACCGTTAATGAAAAGGTACAAATATACCCTTATTACTAACGGTGGGACACGTGTCACGATCGTGTTCCTCCGTTAGTGATAAGGGCATATTTGTACCATTTATCAAAGTTTGAGGGTATAATTGTACCTTTACCAATTTTATAATTTACTTTCTCCGTTCCATATTAGTTGATTATTTTGTTAAAATAATTATTTTATATTAATCGTCCATTATACTAAATCAAAAAAGTATTGATTAAATTTAAATTAAATTATCCTTGTAGTTAATTCATTCTGAAAGTTTTCACATTTGTTTATAAAGTTTTCAAGAAATTTTTTATGGTGTGAATTCGTCAAAAAAAAAAAAAACTTACCAAAATATACTATATTTAAAAACTTTTACCATTTATAGTTGTATAATTTTACTATATGGATAATCTTACTATCTAATAAGAGGGAAAGGCCACGGAAGCAGGCAACTCTCCGTCAGCAAGCCTGCTACTCCCGCCTATTTCATCAGCTGCTTGCTTCATGATTTTACTATACCATCTCTAATTAATTATTACAAGTCATTTATGTATTAAAAAATTAATAATATTTAATAAAAACTAAATTATATATTTTTATTTTTAATATATATATATATATATATATATATATATAATTTTACAAAGATTAATTAATTCGATAAATTAATAATAGTAATAA
>NC_061112.1:151983249-152025755 GCF_002878395.1 Capsicum annuum | reverse complement strand
TATATATATATATATATATATTAAAAAATAAAATATATAATTTATTTTATATTAAATATTATTAATTTTTTACAAAAACAGACTCATGTTTGAAGTGAAAATATTGTCATCAAAGAATAGTTAGTTATTATTATATTAATTTATTGAATTAATTAATCTTTGTAAAATTATATATATATATATATTAAAAATAAAAATATATAATTTATTTTTTATTAAATGGTATTAATTTTTTAATACATAAATGACTTGTAATAATTAATTAGAGATGATATAGTAAAATCATGAAGCAAGTAGCTGTTGAAGTAGGCGGGAGTGGCAAGCTTGCTGACGGAGAGTTGGCTGCTTCCGTGGTCTTTCCCTCTTATTATATAGTAAGATTATGCATATATTCAAATTATACAGCTATAAATGGTAAACGTTTTTAAATATAGTATATTTTGGGAAGTTTTTCTTTTACAAATTCACACCATAAAAAAATTCTTGAAAACTTTATAAACAAATGTGCAGACTATCAGAATGAATTAACTACAAGGATAATATAATTTAAATTTAATTAATGTTTTTTTGATTTAATATAATGGCCAATTAATATTAAATAATTATTTTTAACAAAATGATCAATTAATATGGAACGGAGAAAGTAAATTATAAAATTGAAAAGGTACAAATATATTCTCGAACTTTGATAAATAGTACAAATATACCCTTATCACTAATAGAGGAATACGATCGTGACACGTGTCTCGCAGTTAGTGATAAAAGTATATTTATACTTTTTCATTAACGACAAGAATATATTTATACTTAAAATATGATGAAGAATATATTTGCACCATTTATAAAAATTTGAGGGTATATTTTTATACCTTTGTCCCAAAAAAAAAAGAAGATGGATGGAGTTGATAAAGAAACAGCACAGTAGTGATTCGTAATTGTTCCAACTAAACAGCCACCTCATCACATCAATCAGCGTACGTTTTTCATCGAACCACGCGCCTCTATTCGTGAACACTCCTGTCTAAACAGTCGAAATATACGACGTCGTCCTTCACGAAAAAGTACTAAAGTACATTACAGTCTTCGTTAAATCTTGACCAAAGTTATATTGCTTAATTTACATCATTACCCACGTGGACGGATAAGATAAATTACGTCATTCAGTCAGTCCACGTAAGTCAAAGTTCCAATAACGCCAAAAAAAGTTTTGCTATTTTTTACCTCCAGTATATTTTACCCCCTTCTTTTTTTTTTTTTTTTCTAACTTTGTCGCATTTATTGAGTGTTAAGTTGATATGAATAAAGTAAATTAAAATAGGTAGATTATATTATTTGTGATCCTTCAAACATGTTATTGCACTTCTACAGAATTCTTATAAAATATAAATTTTGTAAATATTTTTGAAGAGTTGGATCAACTAAATATAATCGTATAAATTTTATGAATATTTTTGAAGAGTTGGATCAACTAAGTATAATAGTGACACTGTTCATTCTCTTTACTTGTGGAAACAGCAAAACATAAAATAGACACATTTTGTTGGCCAACTAACTGCTTGTACTAGAAAAGTCCTAATTATTTTTCCTAATCTTCACCAAATCACTTTCTTAAAAGTTTATGGAAACAAGATTGTCAACATTCCATTGTGTGGGGATGTATCTACTTTCCTTGTTATTGCAAGTAAATGTAAAAAAGAGTTGGGAGTTTGTAGCATATTTGTCACTTCACCGACAGTGGAAGCAAGGGATCTTTAGTAGTACCATAGAACAAAGATAAGAATTTTGAGGAAAACTAAGTGTTAGGGTTTACTTTTCTTGATACTCCATTAGAGTTTTAGTATTTTGGTGGATTTTTTATGGTGATTTTAAGCTAAGAATATGAGAAAAGAAGGATCTTGATGTTAAGAACTCTTTCATTCTTTTGATCAAGTTGTTGTTCACACTTGGAGTTAACTTGCTTCTTAGTTTGTAAAGTGTTGGTTGTTAGACAAGTTTCTTGAATTTAATGTGTGGATTAGAGTAGTGTAATCAGTGTTTTAATTCCCTTTGCTGTGTTTTTTACTGGTGTTAGTTTTGCTTAGAATTGGAGAAAATGGTAGATGGTAAGATGAAGATATGTTTTAGTAAGATATATAGTTTTTCATGTATGAGGTGTTCGTTTAAGGAGGAACATAGTCAAATTGGGAAGAGGGGTTTTTCGAGGATCGTGTATTGTAATGATCCTGATAATCCAGAACAGGTGCAGCTAAATTATAGGGGGAATTATGTTTCTACTACAAAGTACACAGCAATTAATTTCATACCAAAGTCATTGTTTGAGCAATTTAGGAGAGTTGCAAATATATACTTTCTTGTTGTTGCTTGTGTTTCATTTAGTCCTCTGGCTCCTTATACAGCCAGCAGCATTTTAGCGCCTTTATTGGTTGTGATTGGAGCAACGATGGCCAAAGAAGGGATCGAAGATTGGAGGCGTAAAAGGCAGGTATATGTTTAATGTATTCTGATGCTTGAGAATCTTCTGTCCTAGCTGCTATATTTAGTCCAGTTTCATAGGTTCATAAGCTCTGTTTTCTCCGGCTGGGATCAACTAGCTCCGATTGGTGTTCCAGTCTCCGTTCACCAATCACCGATAAATTCTAGCAAGGGTGAAAATTCAATAACATACCTAGTGTAGTCCACAATGTGGGGTCTGGGGAGGGTAGGGAGGCGGTGTAACTTGGCCGATGTGGTTAGCAACTAAGGATAATGACTTTGAGGTACTGTTGATTTCACAATGAGGATGATAGAATTTGTTAAGTAGATCCTTGTCATATATTTATGATGCGTCTAGGCAACAATACTCATTATAGAAACAAAGAGATGTGTAGTGACACTTTCTATAAAAAGAAAGGAAAAAAGTAGTTAAGCAATATCCAGTGGCATATGAAGATAATAAGATATAGCTGCAACCACAAACTCCAGTGGATATAATGTGTAAAGTTGTCCCCAACTGAGACCCTGAGAGGTACTATCAGCCCTTTTTTCTTTTTTGAAAAAGAAGAACCTATTTAGAATAAATAAATAAATGCTGTGCCTTACTTGAAATTATTTGGATATACAAATATATTTTCGCAGGCACAAAAATTGACTACTTGATACAAATCAATATCTATCATTTTATTCCCTCCCCTTTTTTTTAAATAAAATGAAGTCTGTTACTTTATATTAAGCGAACATTTTATTTCCCTATTGGGTGGACACAAGTGCTTCAACTTAGATATTTCCCTGGTGAACAAGTCTTTGAAAAGGATAGTTAGTTAGAATAGTTACTAATTGTTGCACCATGTGTCTCAAGTGTAAAATCAGATGTACTATAATTTGAGAAGTCTGGATGTCGTGTCGAAAAACATCACTAGGAATATCTGATGTCTTTAGTTGTGTGATTACAAGGTTGTACTCTTACTTTCTGATCAATAGTTGCTCTTAGTCTATGCTGGCATGCCTGTGGTTCTGGAAGTTTGACAAAAAAAAATAAAATGTTGGCGCGCTTTTGGTTAGTTGTAAGCAAGTTAGGGGTTTATTCAATGGTCTTTCTTGTAAAATTTTAGTTCTTTTGATGCAATATAGTCTTTTTCAGGATATTGAGGCCAATAACCGGAAAGTAAAAGTATATACTGACAATAATACTTTCCAAGAGACTAGATGGAGAAGTTTGCGAGTTGGTGATCTCATTAAGGTGTTCAAAGATGAATATTTCCCCACTGATCTGCTTTTGCTTTCATCAAGCTATGAGGATGGGATATGTTATGTTGAAACCTCCAATCTTGATGGAGAGACCAACCTTAAGGTGAAGCATGCATTGAATTTCACATCCTCCTTGAAAGATGATAGTTCTTTTCAAAATTTTAAGGCTGTTGTCAAGTGTGAAGATCCAAATGAAGATCTTTATACATTCATTGGAACTCTATATTATGATAAACAGCAGAACCCTCTTTCAGTGCAACAGATACTTCTGCGAGGTTCGAAGCTACGGAATACTGATTATGTTTATGGTGTGGTCATTTTTACTGGTCATGACACAAAAGTCATGCAGAATTCTACGGATCCTCCTTCTAAGAGGAGTGGCATTGAGAAAAGGATGGATAGAATAATATACGTTCTTTTTGGTACCTTGATTGCAATAGCTTTTATTGGATCGATCTTTTTCGGGATTGAGACTAAGAATGACATTTCTGGTGGTAAACTAAGGAGGTGGTATCTTCGACCAGACAAGACAAGTGTATTTTATGATCCAAAACGAGCTTCACTGGCTGCATTTTTCCATTTCCTGACAGCCCTTATGTTGTATGGGTACTTGATTCCTATTTCGTTATATGTGTCTATTGAAATTGTGAAGGTTTTACAGAGCATATTCATCAATCAAGATATGGAGATGTACTACGAGGAAACTGACAAGCCAGCTCGTGCAAGAACATCTAATCTGAATGAGGAACTTGGGCAGGTTGACACTATACTCTCTGATAAAACAGGCACCTTAACATGCAACTCCATGGAGTTTGTTAAATGTTCCATAGCAGGTGTTGCATATGGACGTGCTGTGACAGAGGTAGAGAGGGCCTTGGCGAAGCAAAAAAGAGATGGAGCACAGGAAGTAGGTAGTACTTCCAATGACGTGGAGGAATCAAGTGACCCTACTGTTAACTTAGAGAAATCTATTAAAGGATTCAACTTCAAAGATGAGCGTATAATGAATGGTCAATGGGTCTATGAGCCTCACAGAGACATGATACAAAAGTTCTTTAGAGTGCTGGCGATTTGTCACACGGTTATTCCCGATGTGGACAAAAAAACAGGTGAGATCTCCTATGAAGCAGAGTCACCAGATGAAG
Organism: Capsicum annuum; assembly: GCF_002878395.1. NCBI lineage: Eukaryota > Viridiplantae > Streptophyta > Magnoliopsida > Solanales > Solanaceae > Capsicum > Capsicum annuum. The sequence goes on along the minus strand of NC_061112.1, from coordinate 152,020,887 downwards.
CTGCCTTTGTCATTGCAGCAAGGGAACTTGGGTTTCAGTTCTTTGAAAGAACACAGGACAGAATTACACTACATGAGCTGGATCATCAAAGTGGCAAGATTGTCGACAGGTAAATTTTTGAATTGGTTTTTTCTTGTATTGGAATCTTAAATATTCAGAAGCTCTATTCAGAAATGCGAAAGCGATTTGCTCATCCAGTAGCCAAGAATACATCCAAATTTCCCTATTTTTGTCCTTTTTGGGATGTGGTATATCCACTCTGTTTCATTTCACCTCCTTCGGTTGTGTGGTTGTGAAGAATCCCCGGCAGAACTTCTTTCTGTTGGTTGATATTTTCTCAGGGATTAAATACTAATTTTATGGCCTGTCAAGTGCCAACCATGCAAGGTTGGTCACCAACAGTATTAATCATGGGGAAAATATTGTTCTAGGATAACGAATTGTTCTTTTTCTTTTCTTCCTATACTAGTATCTTGTGCAATGCTTTTCAAGTTAAAAGTTTTCCCTTAATGTACATTTCAATCAGAATGCAGTATCTGGAGATTCACTGTCTCTATAAACCTGTTTTGTTTAATCTGCGTTGATACTTCTATGAGATAAAATTCCTTAAAGATCACATGAAATATGAATAATATGTTGCAGTTTTATAACTCTTATGGTTCTTCAGTTTTCCAAAAAAAAAAATAAAAAAATTCTGCATGACATAGTCCTCATTTCAGATCATATCAGCTCCTTCATGTCTTAGAGTTCAGTAGTTCGCGGAAGAGAATGTCTGTAATCATTAAAAATGCTGAGAACCAGTTGTTGCTCCTCTGCAAAGGTGCAGACAGGTTTGTATCTCCTTTCATTGCCCTTGCGCGTCCTCTTGTTCTTATCAAGTGATCAAATATGTGATTCAAATTCTCCGATTCTGTTTACTTTAGACTGATATCTTCTTACTTCTAATATTTCTTCTTGTTAGTGTGATGTTCGAACGACTTTCAAAAGATGGACGAGTCTTTGAGGGTATAACAAGGGAACATCTTAAACAATATGCTGAAGCAGGATTGCGAACTCTGGTTGTAGCATACCGTGAGCTTGATGAGGAAGAGTTCCAATCATGGGAACAAGAGTTTTTGAATGCCCAAGCTTCTGTAACAGCAGACAGAGATGCTTTGGTGGATGCTGCTGCTCAGAAGATTGAAAGGGACTTGATTCTCCTTGGTGTTACTGCTGTTGAGGACAAGCTTCAAAAAGGGGTGAGCTTTAATCTTGTGTTGTACATTGCTTGCAATTCAGACGATCTTGCAATCTCCTTTTTCGCTTTGCATTCTATTCAAATGACGTGCACCCTTAACGTTAGGGAGTCACTTTCCAATTCCAAACTGATTACTGCAGGTCCCTGAATGCATTGATAAACTTGCAAAAGCTGGGATTAAGATTTGGGTCTTAACTGGCGATAAGATGGAAACGGCTATCAATATTGGGTAGGTTTTATTAGTAAAATGATGCAACTTCTATGCTCTTAACTATGAATGGAATTCTCATTATCTTTCTGAATGTCATCTAGGTATGCTTGTAGTTTATTAAGACCAGATATGAGGCAAATTATAATTTCTTTAGATTCTCAAGACATATTGGACTTGGAAAACCAAGGAAACAAGGAGAATATAGCAAAGGTACACGATTTTGCGTTTGTTTTGCCTGCAATAACACAAAAATTTCTATTTTCACCAAGTTCAACTGTCTTAGGCTTTACATGATAGCATTACAAAGCAAATAAGGGCGGGAATGTCACAAGTAAACTCAAGCCGAGAAACTACTGCAACATTTGGTTTGATCATTGATGGCAAATCGTTGTCATTTGCTCTTGACAAAAAGCTGGAAAAATCATTCTTGGAGCTTGCAATAAATTGTGCATCTGTTATTTGCTGCCGCTCCACTCCTAAACAAAAAGCTCTTGTAAGTGCCATCCCTTCCAGTTTTATATTTAGAGAATTTTGTTCATGAACTATATACGAAGTTTGTTCAATATTTATTTCTTTGGGCCATTTGAATAATCTGACAAAAATCTTTGAAGTTACACAGGTTACCAGATTGGTGAAAGTTGAAACACACCACACTACGTTAGCAATTGGGGATGGGGCAAATGATGTAAGCATGCTGCAAGAGGCTGATGTTGGGGTTGGCATCAGTGGTGTTGAAGGAATGCAGGTTATTTTTTTCGAGTTCTTCCTCTTTTGTATTATCCTTTTCCCTCCCTCCATTTCTCAGTATTTGGGCCCTTTTAACTTTTTTCGTTTTCCACTTCAACCTTTTCATTGTCGGGTAGATACCTTTCCTCTGGTGGGGTTGGGGTGAGGGATTAGGCAGTAACTTCGTCTGTCCTGGTTTTTCTGTACATATTGCCGTATCTATTCTCCCTCAATTGTGAGTGCATGCACAATTTTGATATCTGTTGTAAGGTCTGTTAACCGTTGGAGACCTAAAAATCTACAGAAAACGAGGGTATCAGTACATCATGCGACTGTAATATATTTTTCAAGGGAAAAACATGTAGTGTAAGATCATAAATATTATTATTATTAACGAAGTCGGTCATAGCTTAGTCATAAGCTTTTTCCAGAAGACGTTCTCTCTTCTCGTCTTTCTTGATGGACTGTGATGTGTTGTAGGCAATATAAGCACATATTCTTTCTGCCAAACAATGTCCATGTTTTAGAGGGGTTTTAACTGATGATTCTGCAAATCTTACTAGGCTGTCATGTCAAGTGATTATGCAATAGCTCAATTTCGTTTTCTTGAGCGCTTGTTATTGGTCCATGGACACTGGTGCTACAGGAGAATATCTATGATGGTAAGTATTCCTTATCTTTCCTTGAATAAAAATAAAATTATATATGACCAGAAACCACATCTGACATTTTGTTCATCTTGGGTTGAATGTGCACCAAACAAAAAATTGATACCATTCTTTTAACCTTCTTATTAGTAACAACTGTACTGATGTAATTAACATTTGCAGGATTGAGGTGAATATTTTTATTTAAGCAAGCATGCAATATAATTATTTAAGAGGCTTACAGTTTTTCTTAAACCATTAAGAAGTATGACACGTTTAGTTTCATGTTCGGTTTTGAATTAGAGACATTTATTATCTTCCTGATATGACTTTGGTTTGGTTACAGCTATGCTACTTCTTTTACAAGAACCTCACCTTTGGGTTGACCCTTTTCTGGTTTGAGGGCTTTGCTTCTTTCTCGGGTCGACCTGCTTATAATGACTGGTATATGTCATTATATAATGTGTTTTTCACATCACTTCCTGTGATCGCTCTCGGTGTCTTTGATCAGGATGTTTCTGCACGCCTATGTCTCGAGGTCTGTCTCCTATTTTACTTCCTTTTAAGCACCGCAATCAAAATTATATTTATTTAACAATTAAGTTATTTCATGCTAAAGCATGATAAGGAAGTTAAATAAAGGAGTGGCGACATTTACATGGTTTATAAATGCATAAATCACCTTCATATAAGTATATACTCAGGATTAGGAAAAAGCACAATGGCGTGGTTAGGAAACGGCTTTACACATTGTTTCTACGTTTCATGTATTCTTTGATCTCTGATCCAAGTGGATACAACTAATCCAAGTGAGCAAGAGGACCCAAACCTTGAACACATTTTTGCCTAATTATTATTTAGCAGCAGAAAGACAGAGAGAATCGAAGATTCCCAAAGGGATTGCCAACAAGAATTGTGGGAGTTAGCTGGAAAAATTATTAGAAAGCAGTTATTAAGCGTAATCTACATGCAATGCTAACCGTATTACAGATGAAATCTACCTTTCTCTTCGGTAAATGTTACTACCCTCAAGGGATAGAAGGTTTTGTTCGACGAGGCACTTGAAATTGAATATTCTATTTATGCGAAGATGTAGTTGAAAGAGTTAAGTGAATCACTTCGTATCCCATGAAGCCTCTTGATCTGATCTTTAGCTCAAGTTACTAAGTAATACATGCAAGTCGAGAAGGATTTCTTTATATCTCTCATAGCATCTCTTTTGCAGTTTCCGAAGCTCTATGAAGAAGGAACAAAGAACATTCTCTTCAGTTGGCCTCGCATTTTAGGCTGGATGTTGAATGGTGTTATCTGTTCTATGATCATCTTCTTTGGCACCACCAATTCACTCATGCATCATGTATTCCGGAAAGATGGTCAACCAGTTGACTATGGAGTCCTCGGAGTGATAATGTACACGTGTGTAGTGTGGACTGTCAATTGTCAGATGGCGATCTCCATCAACTACTTCACTTGGATTCAACACTTCTTCATTTGGGGCAGCATTGCCATTTGGTATGTCTTTTTAGTAGTTTATGGCTCTATTTCACCTATAATATCTACAACGGCGTACAAAGTTCTTGTGGAAGCCTGTGCTCCGAGTCCATTCTATTGGCTGGTCACCCTTCTAGTCGTCGTTGCCACTTTGTTACCATACGTTGCGTACAGGGCATTTCAAACAGAGTTCCATCCTATGTACCATGATCAGATTCAAAGGAAACGATTCGAAAGTATAAACAGTGAGACTCTGCTGAGGAATCCATCGGTAGAGGCAAACAAAAGATTAGATCTTTAAGAATAGTTTGTAGTTGTCACATTACATAAATGACTGTTTCATATGTAAAGTGAGTTGTGTAAAGTAGATATATAGTAATGTTGAGTGAGTGAGGCTAGGAAGTTGAAACTAACAATTTGAGGTGTCATTTTTGGGGTGAAATTTATAATTGTTGTAACAATTTGATATATAGTAATGTAGAATAGTTTGTACACTGATAGTGCACAAAACTTAAATTCATCTGACTAATAAGGCGACCTATGACTCGTATTCTTTGAAAGATATTTTAAAAAAGACACACTACTTTTCAGAAGTTTGGGTAGTGTGATCCAATTGCTAAATTAATTTATGAACACCAATTAACCGACAAGGCAAGCCATTTGGGGTCCTTTCATATATGGTGATACTATACATACATAGTGAGATGATTTATGAATTAGGTGCACTAATTTAATTGATGTTGATGCTATACATTTTATGTTTGTCTCATTTCCTTTTCATCACTTGACATTTGATCAGTTTGTTGTTTTTCTTCCTTCCGAAGTAATTGCATCTTTATTATATATTTTAGTACTATTTGTTGTTTTCAATGTTTCCGGAGGCAACAACTTCAACACAAGTTCAAGTCTAAGACAAGAACACTGTCACGACCCAATTTCTCAAGTCATGATGGCGCCTACTTTAACCCACCAGTAGGCAAGTCAAGCCATAGTCCCAAATGATAGGTAACGAGATAACAGGCAGAGACAAAAAAAAAGATCACGTATAATGATAACAACAACAATAATAAGTGAAAACCAAGGAGGAGCATATATAATATATCAAAATGAGAGAAGAAAAAGGATCAAATGTACAAACGAATTCCTCCCAAGACCTGATAAGGTTAATACTAAAGCCACTACTAACAGGTACCCAAAACACTAGACAAAAATCTAAAATGTACACAATATACACAAGCAGTCTCGAGTGCAAAAGACTAACTAGAGTAGATAGAGGAGGATCGACCTTGGACGACAGTAAGCTCACCCTGCTCTGAATCAGTACTGGAGGGTAGGAGTCACGTCAGCGTCGACTGTCAGTACCCGGATATGCATCAGGAAAAGATGCAGAAGTATAGTATGAGTACCAAAGCAACGGGTACTCAGTAGGCATCATCGGCCGACTGAGCTCAATAAAGAAAAGGTATTAACTACAATGCGAGGGCGTAATCTGAGTCATCAGTAAATAGGGATAGAAAGGTAAACAACTACCAAGCTACGCAACGGTTGTAAAGAAATAAACTTAAGCGATACAGAAAAGTAAATAATGCAGTAATAACAGACAAATCAAACATAATCTAACTGGGCCCCATAAGCCCGCTAGGTACACTGAAGAAAACAATTAACCCAACTGTCCACCCATAAGCCGGTGGGACACACAAGTAATAAAAATAAACATAAATAATATGTAACTGCACTGATCCCAATAAATCATGCATCCAGATGTGCACCAAACTCGAACCGATACCAATGGATTGTAACGAGAGGCCAGACACCGGACTCAAACCGATAGTAATGGATAATAACAAGAAGACACATGCCAGATTCGAACCAGACATAGTGGGTAATAACGATAGGCCACATATATAGAATTCATAATCAGATGCCGGACTCGAACCGCGGAACTCAGAGGAACCACAACCATAATCAGATGCCGGACTCGAACCGAAACTCATAGTAACAATAATAATCAAATGCAGGACTCGAACCATAACTCATAATAACAATAATAATCAAATGTCAGATTCGAACAGGAACTCATAGTAACAATAACAATCAAATGTCAGACTCGAACCAGAGTTCATAGTAACCATATCATAGCAATATCAATGTCTAAATAATCATCCGCCAATCTTAATTAAAAAGGAATAAATTCAAGATTTTGTAATTTAGTTTCACGTCCAAAAGTAATAGATGCTATATTATATTAAAAGATAATATTTCAATATTTACTAGAACGGGGTCTTAATTTGGATAAATAAGACCGTTTATGTAAATCAAATAATACGCATCTACAAGCACTTATCCAAAGTTAGCATAATAATTTACAATTTCAGTAAATAAGCTCAATCTAAAAGTAAGATAAGCCTAGTCTACATTAACGCCAAAGTTATAATACCTTTTTGCGCAGCCTTCAAATAGTATCTCGCTAGAATTCAAATTTAAATAATATCAAAGAAATTATTTTTCACAATATTTCTTAACTTATATGCAACTTTGTAAGACTAAGTAAGAAGTCTAATTAATTTTTTTTCTTTTTTTAAAAAAAACAAACAAACGAGAAGGCCGCAAATATGGATGAACATAGACAGACGTGCATATGTATATGTAAAATGCTAATGAATGAAATTTTCCTTTCTTTTTTCCACTTTAAAAAGTCATTGCTACCAAATATATAAGTAATGTTAGGCAGCCATCCAAAAGTGGTCCACCTTTTCCCTATTTACACGTGTGTGGTGGTGGTAGTCACATCAAGAAATTTTTCTACATCTCATATATATTAAATGCATAAATTCATAATAAAATAATTATAATATTTTAAATATATCATAATTAATAGAAAATTATTTCTAACAAAACCTCTATTATATAATAATAATATTTTAATATTTCTAAAATAATTATCTCCGTTTAAAATATTAATAAATTATAAAAATTTATTATAAAGTGATATAAATATATCTTCACTTAAAGAATTTTATCAATATTAAAAATATTCTAGAAGAGTACTAAATTATATTTCTACCAAATGCCAAATTAAATTAAATAATCCACAATACATTTAGATAGTACTAAAATGATATGAAAATACAGGAAAATGACCGTAAGGGTCATTACAAACACTTATGAAGTTCCTTAACACCTTCAACATAAGATTAAAAGTAATCTATCCAAGAATTGTGTTATTTTTCAGAAATGAGATAAAACAGAAATGTAAAGCCAAGTCCTCCGACTTCTCAGAGCGTCCTTAAGGAATAATTTTCCTCACTGTACCCTAGGTTTTATAATCCTCCTCCCAGAATAAAATGACTTTCAATCCGAACAATAGCGACATCTCAAATTGTTGGATTCCTCGAACCCACTCAACAGCTTAATGATCACACAGAGCTTTTGTATAGAAGAAGAGTGTTTTTGCAGTAAAAAATCATGTCTATACCTGAGGAATTGATACAAGTACAATCATGATTGTGGACCAATACGTAAAGGCTCGAGCTCGAGTGACTGGCCAACCAATGGAACAAGCTTTGAAGTGTAGAGAACAAGTCTCAACACTCCAAAGTCGTCCAATGTGCACACTCTTTTGTCTTGGTTAATTAAGGGCATTATAGTCATTTTGTAATAAGTTATAACCTAGACTATAAATAGAACATATTAGGTCTTTGTTCATAACTTTGATGATATATTTGAGAACTCTAGAGAGAGAGTCTTGCAAGGTGGATTCCTTATAAACAAGTGTGGAATTACTTGTGTTGGTAGCTAGTTTGAGACGTTGATTGCTTGGGGATCCCGTTCCCTTGAGGTCACATAAGAGATAGATTTATGTTGTGTGTGGTCTTAAAGGTCCAAGAATGGAATAAGCTCTTAGGTCGTTAATATTATACCATCCATTTGCTATCTTCCTATCTTTGTCTTGTTATAATCTTGTAACCGATTCTATGTTGTTATTGTGAAGCCGTGTATGTGTTGTTGTTCTTCATATTGTTATTATTCATTTTTCTCTTCATAAATTGTTGTTAACATTAGTTTAGGTTACTATTTTGGTGCCAAAGACACCACTAATTCTTGTATTCTTGTTGTTGGTAGCGAATTCGAGAGGGGTCTCCATCTTGGTCCTCAGATCCTTAAGATTGTGGACTAATTTGGTGTATGTTTTTGTGTCTTCCTCATCGATTTTGTATCATTTGGTATCAAATCACGGCTTGATTTTATTCCCACAAGATCAATCTTGGGCTAGCTTGCTTGAAAATACGAAAAAAACCAGAGTAGTGTTCTTGAGTTTGGATCTTGGCCAAAAGTTTGTTGTGTTCTTGTTGTGTTTGGCCGAGACTTGAGCATTAAATCTAGGAGTCATTTTGTTTGTATTGGTGTTTCAAGTGTTATTTTACTTCATCACAAGCACTCTTGAGTCAAGATCTAAATTTGAGTTTACATTTGTTGAAGTGTTGCTGTGAACTTAAAGCCTATAGCCGATTGTGTTGTCATCTTGGGGGACTTGGCCGTGATTTGTTGGCCTTGTTGTTGTTGGAATTGGTTGTTGGGATTATTGTGTTCTTGGTGATTGTTGAAGTTGTTCCTGATGTTCTTCATCTCTTTCAAGACTTGTTAAAATAAAGTGAATACTAGATCTATAAAGTTGAGGAGAAAAAGGTGAAAGCTTGTTAGTCTTGAAAGACTTCTCATCACCCATCAACTAGTCAATCACTTTCCAACAACTTTCCTTGTTTTAAGGACCTTGTTTTAAGGGGGGTGATACAAAAAAGTCAAGTCTTCCACTTTTGAATGTGACAATAGAATTTGAAGACTTGTTTTCTTTCTAAATCAATTCCCACCTATTCCAAATCACAAATTGTTCAAGACTTTCAATTTTGGAAAATAAAATTGGTTAAGACCGTGATCAATTACGTGGCTACCACGTCATCACTTTTTACTGTTCACACAACATAATTAAGCTCAAATTTATGACTTCTTAGTTTCTAATCTTTGTCTCTTAGTTGCCTTTTATTGATTCTATTACTAATTAACAAACTAGTAATTGTCTACTAGGTTGTAAGTTAGTTTTGGGTCCGTTTATTCGTGTCTACGTTTCTTTGTGTGCTTTTATCTTTTAGAAATTTGTTGTAGTTTCTGTTAGGAAAGACGGGCACACAATCAAAGAGCCCGACAGGGTAGCAGCGGAAAATACCCAAGACTAAACTTTCCCTTTCAACTTGAACCATGAGGAGACAAGAAAACCAACAAAAACAAAGTAATATGGTAGCAAATGAATTACCACACAAATGCGATAGGGCAAGAATAAAGGCAATCACACAAGACACCAAATTTACGTAGAAAACCCATCGGTGTGAAGAGTAAAAAATCACGGGACCAAACCTCCACTATAATCACCAAAGAGTTATTATATTGTCCTCTAAAATGGCCAACAAATAAGTGTCAAACAACAAGAAACAATACATAAACCACAACACCAAACACTAGGAAAATAAAGGAGTGAAAGCACAAAAATCACAGCTACTGTTCAGGAATGAAGAACAGGAGATACAGGACACCAAATCAAGATTCGTCAGTTTCTAATCAAATATTGAGATGAGAGGAACAAGAATTCAAAAAATAAGCTCAATCAGACAAGAAACGAAGTGAAAATCGCAATTTGAAGTTGACAACTGTGGCTGAAATTTAGGTGCGAAAATCAGCTTTGTTTTTCTCTCTTTGACTGCTGAAAACTCTCTTTTTGTGATGGTGAATAAGACCTAAAAATATCAATATATATGCCCCATAGTAATGGGCCTATGGGAAAAAGTTGTTTGGTCCAAATTGGGCTTCATTTATCCACATAGGAAGGAAAAAAGACCTAATAACCCAACAATTCTCCCCCTCCCAACTATGTGGAGGAGACCGTCATCCCGGTGATCATGTAACAATCTTTAAACTTCCCTCTTGGCAAAGTTTTAGTCATCATGTCGGAACCATTATTAACTGTATGAATCTTCTCAAGTTCAAGCAGCTTAGAATCCAACACATCCCGAATCCAACGGTATCTCACATCAATGTGTTTGGACCGACCATGAAATGTAGAATTCTTGCCAAGATGTATGACACTTTGACTGTCGCAATGAAGCAAAACCAAGTTCCCCCAAGAATCTCTTCATCCAAAGCAATTCTTTACAAGCTTCAACGGCAGCAATAAGCTCAGCTTCTGTAGTAGATAGAGCAACACAGTTTTGCAACCTAGATTGTCAAGACACAGCTCCCCTTGTAAAAGTAACCAAATATCCTGAAGTATACTTGCGAGTATCAACATCATCGGCCATATCTGAATCAGTATAACCACAAAAAATATGCTTTCCTGTACCAAAACACAAACTCAGACTAGAAGTGCCACAAAGATATCTCATAATCCACTTCACAGTATTCCAATGTTCTCTTCCCGGATTAGAAAGAAAACGACTAACAATACCAACAGCATGAGCAATATCCGATCTTGTGCAAACCATTGCATACATCAAACTACCAACAGCTGAAGCATAAGGAACTTTCTTCATATCTTCCTTATCATTATCACTGGAAGGACACTGCTTCATGCTCAACTTGAAGTGCATAGCTAAAGGTGTACTGACAACCTTAGCCTTGTCCATGTTAAACCTTCAAAGTACTTTTTGAATGTATTTCTCTTGTGATAACCACAAATTCTTGGCCTTTCTATCACGGACAATCTGTATGCCAAGAATCTGCTTTGCTGGTCCTAAGTCTTTCATAGAAAAAGACTTACTCAACTCTTGCTTCAACTTTTGAATCCTGCAAGCATTATGACCAACAACAAGCATGTCATCAACATAAAGAAACACAATAATAAAGTCACCATCAGAGAATTTTTGCACAAAAACACAATGGTCTGAAGTAGTCTTCTTGAAGTCCTGCTGACTCATAAAGGAACCAATCTTCCTATACCATTGCCTAGGAGCTTGTTTCAAACCGTACAAGCTCTTCTTCAATTTCCAAACATAATTCTCTTTTTCCTTGACTTCAAAACCTTCAAGTTGCTCCATATAAATTTCTTCATCTAAGTCACCATGGAGAAAAACAGTTTTAACATTCATTTGCTCAACCTCTAAATCTAAACTTGCAGCTAAGCCTAGAACCACACGAATGGATGACATCTTGACAACCGGAGAAAATATCTCATCAAAATCAACTCTCTTTTTCTGGTTAAATCCCTTCACAACCAATCTAGCTTTGTACCGTGGAATTGGATTACCATCTTCATGCTTCACCCAAAAAACCCACCTATTTTTCAAAGCTTTTCTGTCTTTAGGTAGCTTAACCAAATTAAAGGTATGATTATCTTGCAAATATTTAATTTCATCTTTCATAGCATCAAACCACTTTTCTTTTTCTTCACTTTCCATGGCCTCATCAAAACTCTCAGGTTCTCCCTCATCAGTCAAGAGTACATACTCACTGGGAGAATAACGAGATAAAAGTATTCTCTCTCTTGTAGATCGTCTGAGAGAACTCTCTGGAGCATCAACAACTGGTTGCTGATCAACCATATCAACTTGACTGGAGCATCAACAACTTCTTGTTGGTCATTCTGAACATGATTATCATCTTTACTATCAACTTGATTTTCATCATCATAAAGATTTTCTTCAGAAGCAGTATTCAATGGAACTGGATCAACATCAACTAGGCTCTCACTACTCTGAGAATCAACCTTTTCAGCTTTGTCAAAATCTTAAATTGTTTGGTCTTCTAGGAACACAACATCGCGGCTTCTAACAAGTTTTTTCTCAACTGGATCATAGAAACGATAGCCAAATTCATCTTGACCATAACCAATGAAGATACACTGTCTAGTTTTAACATCCAACTTTGACCTTTCATCCTTAGGAATATGAACAGAAGATTTACACCCAAAGACTCTAAGATGATCATAAGAAATATTCTTACCAGACCAAACTCTGTCATGGACATCACCATTCAAAGCAACAGTAGGAGATAAATTGATAACATAAACAACTGTATTAAGTGCTTTTACCCAAAAGAAATCTGGCAGTTTAGTATCTGAAAGCATACTAACCCTCTCAACTAGTGTTCTGTTCATCCTCTCTGCTAAGCCATTAAATTGAAGAGTCATTAGAGGAGTTTTCTGATGCCAAATACCCTGCCCTTTGCAATATCTATTAAAAGAACCAATATACTCACCACCATTATATGAACGGATGCATTTCAATTTCTTCCTTGTCTGTTTTTCAAGCAAGGCCTGAAAATTCTTGAACACATCAAGTACTTGATCCTTGGACTTTAAAGAAAATACCCAGAGTTTGCGAGAATAATCATCAACAAACGTCACAAAGTAAAGTGCACCACCATGAGACCTTACTTTAAAAGGACCGCACAAATCAGAATGCACCAACTCCAGCAAATCGAGCTTTCTTGAAGGCGGATGACTCTGAAAAGAAACTCTTTTCTGTTTACCGGCTAAGAAATGAACACACTTCTTCAACTTTGCTTATTTTACTCCAGAAAGTAAATTTTTCTTAGCCAAACTATCAATCTCCTTCTCACTCATATGACTCAACCTTCTATGCCACAACTCTGATGAAGTATCATTCTCCATCAAGTTTATCAAGCCTCTAGAAGTAGAGCCCTGAAATACGTACAAGTTAGATAACTTGTCACCTCGAGCCACAATCATCAAACCTCTAGTAAGTTTCCATTGGCCAGCATCAAGGGTATTAACATGACCCTCATTATTAAAACTTCCTACAGAAATCAAATTCAGGCGAAAATCTAGAGCATGCTTGACATTATTGATAACTAGTTTGGAACCATTGTTACTTTCTAAACAAATCGTGCCAATACCAAGTACTTTAACTTCATCATTATTGCCCATTTTCAACATCCCAAAATTACCTGGAGTACAAGAAGAAAATATTTCCTTCTTTGGCGTAACATGAGAAGTAGCACTAGAATCCACAAACCAGCTAGACTCATCGCGAACACGATTAATGGCATTCTCACCACAAGCAACAAGAAGATCATCATTAGCAACAACATCAACATGATTTTCATTATCGCCTTCTTTTTTTTGCCATCTTATATCTCTTTTATGCTTGTAACAATATTTCATGATATGCCCCTTTTTGTTGCAATAGTCGCATATAACATTCTTGAATTTGGACCTTGACTTGCTTCTACTTTTATGTCTATCATTTAAATCTCTAAACTTATTTCTCCCCCTCTCTTCAGTAACTAAAACATCAGAGTGTGAAGATGAAGAAGATGAGGCCTGCGATCTTCTTCTCATCTCTTCATTCAAGACACCACTCTTAATATATTCCTTAGTTACAATACCACCGGGATCAGAATTAGTCAAAGAAACTTGAAGAGTTTCCCAAAAGTCAGGCAGAGTATTAAGAAGCCAAAGTCCCTGAATTTCTTCATCAAACTTTACACCCATTCCGGACAGCTGGTCAAGGACACTCTGAAAATCATTTATATGATCAGAAATAGGACTGCCCTCTTTATACCTAATATTCATCAATTTCTTAAGCAGAAATAACTTGTTATTGCTAGTTTTTGATGCATAAAGTGTCTCGAGCTTGTCCCACAAACTTCTAGCATGTGTCTCATTCACAATCTTATTTCTAACATTATCTTCAACCCATTGTATGATATAGCCACAAACCTGTAAGTGATAAAATTCTCAATCCTCATCTGTAATGAATTCAGGTTTAGTAGATGCAAACACAGGTAGATTCATTTTCTTGACAAATAGAAGATCTTTCATCTTGCCTTTCCAAGTATGATAGTTACTACCATTCAAACACACCATCTTGCTCATATTTGCCTCCATCATTCAAATCTATAATAAAAAACAATCAACGCTCTGATACCACTTATTAGGAAAGATGGGGACACAATCAAAGAGCCTGATAGGGTAGCAGCGAAAAATACCCAAGACTAAACTTTTCCTTTCAACTTGAACCATGAGGAGAAAAGAAAACCAACAAAAATAAAGTAATATGGTAGCAAATGAATTACCACACAAATGTGATAGGGCAAGAATAAAGGCAATCACACAAGACATCAAATTTACGTGGAAAACCCTTCGGTGTGAAGAGTAAAAAATCACGGGACCAAACCTCCACTATAATCACCAAAGAGTTATTATATTGTCCTCTAAAATGGCCAACAAATAAGTGTCAAACAACAAGAAACAATACATAAACCACAACACCAAACACTAGAGAAATAAAGGAGTGAAAGGACAAAAACCACAGCTACTATTCGGGAATGAAGAACAGGAGATACAGGACACCAAATCAAGATTCATCAGTTTCTAATCAAATATTGAGATGAGAGGAACAAGAATTCCAAAAATCAGCTCAATCGGACAAGAAACGAAGCGAAAATCGCAATTTGAAGTTGACAGCTGTGGCTGAAATTTAGGTGCGAAAATCAACTTTGTTTTTCTCTCTTTGACTGCTGAAAACTCTCTTTTTGTGATGGTGAATAAGACCTAAAAATATCAATATATATGCCCCATATTAATGGACCTATCGGCAAAAGTTGTTTGGTCCAAATTGGGCTTCATTTATCCACATAGGAAGGAAAAAAGACCCAATAACCCAACAGTTTCTTGATTCAAGTTCGTGCGTATTTTATTTGAGATGTTTCAAAAGAGAATCTATTCCGACCTCGAGCCCCAATTGGTACCAAGCAATCTCCTTGGAGTATAAATAAATTACCAATACTTGTGAGGCCAATTGAGAGACATTTCAAAGTGTGAGAGCTTGAGAGCTTGTGAGGATATTTTCTTTTCTAACATTAATTAGTTTGATGTTTTTTGTGTTTATTTTTAGATTTTCTCTTGTTAGGTACTATGGCATTGGAAAAGGTGACCATGAATAATTTGATGGCTGCCATAATGGGTATGAAACATGACCTTAGTACTCCAATGGAGAGAATGGAAAGAATAATGGACCGAGTGGAAGGAAAAATGGAAGGGACGAAAATCTCTCTTTGCAAGGAGTTGGATAACTTGATAGAGCATCCAAGCCTTCCTAATCAAGTTCTCGTGAGTGGACATGCTCCATATGAGCTACAAGGTAATCAAACTAACTCTTGCACTCTAGTGGATGAGGCTAGTAGCCAACTAAGTGTGAATGATAGTTTGTCTTTAGGTGAGCCGAATGTGCCTCCACTTGGTGATGATAATGTAAAATTTGAGATTGTGGAAACACTAGTTGATCCATCTAGTGTTGAAGCCATTGTGGCAAGTGATAGTACATTGTCTTATGGAAGTCATGAAGACCAACTTGTGTGTGAAAATGGTGATGTTGAACGTGTTGGTCGATTGACTATGGATGACCCTCTAGTTGTTTTTGTTGTAGACCATGCTAGTATAGAGGGGATATATGATTGTACTAGTGGTAGTATTAGGAAAACGAAATACATCCTAAACCCGATTCCATGGACACTCCGCCCATTTGATTCCGGTGATTATTGAAACATAGTGATGAGGATGTCTTTTGGAATGGCTTGAATGTGCATGGGTTGTATGGCCTTCCTATCTTGGCTTTCAGGCCTATTTGTTGTTCCAAAAAGAGTCTATATTTTTCACTTGATGAGTAACTCTTGATACTTGTTTCTTGTCACACTTATGTGGATAGACTAGTTGACTTTTTCTTGGGAGGGTATTCGGGTAAGAGGGATGTTTGGGTGTATGTAAAGTTTGAGCCACCTTGGCAAAATGCTATGTTTGATTACACTTTTTTTTTGTCTTGTTTCTTGTCACACTTTGATGGATAGACAAGTATTTCTTTTGATGCTTAGAAGGTTATCCTATTTCCTAAGGTCCCACGACATGTGCAGAATGTACATTCGTGGTTTGATAATTTTTTTTTTATTAATTATGCTAACGTTAAACCTCATGTCATGAGGAATATGTGTTCTTTTGTCTCCTCTATTATTCTGCAAGGTTCGGATTCGAGGTCGAATCCTTTTCAAGAAGGGGAGGATAATACAAGTACAATCGTGATTGTGAACCAATACGTAAAGGCTCGAGCTCAGGTGGCTGTCCAACCAATGGAACAAGCTTTGAAGTGTAGAGAACAAGTTTCAACACTCCAAAACAGTCCAATATGCAAACTCCAAGACTGCCCCTTTGTCTTGGTTCATTGAGGACATTATAGTCATTTTGTAACTAGTTATAATCTAGACTATAAATAGAACATATTAGGTCTTTTGTTCATAACTTTGATGATATATTTGAAAACTCTAGAGAGAGAGTCTTGCAAGGTGGATTCCTTGCAAACAAGTGTCGAATCACTTGTGTTGGTAGCTAGTTTGAGATGTTGATTGCTTGGGGATCTCGTTTCCTTGAGGTCACGTAAGAGATAGGTTTATGTTGTGTGTGGTATTGAAGGTCCAAGAGTGAAATAAGCTCTTGGGTTGTTAATATTGTACCATCCATTTGTCTATCTTTCTATCTTTGTCTTGTTGTAATCTTGTAACCGATTCTATGTTGTTATTGTGAAGCTGTGTATGTGTTGTTGTTCTTCACATTGTTATTGTTCATTTTGCACTTCATAAATTATTGTTAACATTAGTTTGGGTTGCTGTTTTGGTGCCAAAGACACCACTAATTCTTGTATTCTTGTTGTTGGTATCGAATCCGAGAGGGGTCTCCATCTTGGTCCTCGGATCTTTAAGATTGTGGACTGATTTGGTGTATGTTTTTGTGTCTTCCTTGTCGATCTTTTATCAGGAATATATCAGGTATTTACAACCTTTAATGTGTCCTTTCAGAAAGGATGCATTAGTTCAGCAGAAAGGCACTTATTCAGTACAGTCACGTCACCTGCGCCCAGTCTGTGCAGGACCTGTGCCTTGATCTGCGGCCGCAGGTGACGTTTTGCAAATTTTAGTAGCTTCTACTCTACATATGCCCCACAGGTCGCGTACCTGCGCTGCATCTGCCCTCGCAGGATCACCCTACAACGCGAAATAGTGTGCCTTTTACCTTGAAGGGTCGCATCCCGCACTTGGAGAAAAACAATTTTATCAGGTTTTTGGATTAAAATTTCACTTGTAAAATAAGTTTCAAGTAAAATTCGTCTAAAAAGATAGATCTCATCGATCATTTTTTGAAGCCAAAGCCAAGCAAGCGACGATGACGGCACGAGGCACCACCTTGTTCTTGCCTCACTATCCATGCAGAGTTAGTATTCCTCATTATAAACACTTATAAGTTCTCTTCTCCCCCAATGTGGGAAAATTAGTAAACATTTTAATATAAAAGTACACTTTCCATTTTGGTTACTCTATTTTCCTCCACTATTTTTTTCTCCATTTTTCATTCACACACATTGAAGCCAACACTATTTAAATATTTGCCATTGAAAAATGTACTAAAAATATGCACATTGTCTTGGTTAATTTCAAAATTTGCCAATAGTTTTCTTTCATCTTATACTGCCATTAATGTCGACTTGCCGTAGACCGTAGTGCTGTGCCGGCTCCTTAAGATGCAATTCATCTACATTTTATCTTTGAATATTTACATGATCAATATATTAAGGACCTATTTAACTGATTCATAAATGCATTTCAGAAACATAATTTGTAGGAAATGTAGTATTTGAATCATAATTACTACATTAGATGACTAACAAATTTCTTAATAACGAAAATGGATCTACACCAATCATAACTCATATCATCGATTATCGAAAATCCTCACAAACCCAATGAACTTAAGTCATGATGCATTCGGTGCACAACAAACGAGGCATTCTTGTATGTTACTCCTTTATTTTCTAATAGTTGTCGTCATTTTTATTTGCATTTCTCTTTAAAAAATATATTAACTACATGCTAAATTAATTAAATTACTTTTATTTATTAAGAAGGGGGCTTATGTTAAGTTGATTGAGAGTAAAGATGAAGAGGAGAAATGGGTGAATAGGGAGGTTTACAAATTAGCAAGGAATGAGGCTAAGTTAGCAGTTACGACTGCTAAGTCAGCAGCGTTCGAGAGCTTGTATGCGGGGATAGAGCAGAAAGACGGATAAAAGAGGTTGTACAGGCTTGCTAAGGTTAGGAAGCGGAAGAGCCGTGACCTCGATCTAGTTAAGTGCATTAAATGGGAGGATAGTAACGTTTTGCTGGAAGATGTGCGTGCACATGATGAAGAGATGACAGGAGTACTTTCATAGACTTTTGAACCAGGAGGGGGATAGAGGCATTGAGTTAGGGGAGCTGGAGCACTCGGAGAAGAGCCGTGATTTCAGTTACTGTAGGCGTTTTAAAGTTGAGGAGGTCAGACAGGCTATTAGTAGGATACGGAGAGGTAGGGCGACGGGGCCTGACGAGATTCTGGTGAATTTTTGGAAGTTTGCTGGTGGGGCAGGTTTAAGGTGGTTGATTGATTTGTTTAATGGCATTTTCAAGACTGCAAGAATGCCTGAGGCTTGGAGATGGAGTAAGGTGATTCCTTTATATAAAGACAAGGGTGACATTCAGAGTTGCAACAACTATAGGGGTATTAAGCTATTGAGTCACTCTATGATGATTTGGGAGAGAGTGGTTGAGTAGAGATTGAGGAGGATCGTGTTCGTTTTGGAGAATCAATTTGGATTTATGCCTGGTCGCTTGACGACAGAGGCAATTCACTTGATGAGGAGACTGATGGAACAGTATAGAGAAAGGAAGCAGGACTTATACTTGGTGTTCATCGACCTGGAAAAGGCATATGATAAAGTCTCGAGGGAGGTTCTTTAGAGATTCTTGGAGGTGAGAGGGGGCCCAGTGGCGTATATCAGAGTTTTTGAGGACATGTACGGTGGAGGAAATACCAGGGTGAGGACGTCGGGAGGAGACTCAGAGTATTTTTCGATCGAGATGGGGTTGCATCAGGGATCGACTCTTAGTCCGTTCCTTTTTGCGTTAGTGATGGACATGTTGACTTGGAGTATTCAAGGTGAGGTGCCTTGGTGTATATTATTTGCGAATAATGTAGTGCTGATTGATGAGACGCGGGGAGGGGGTGTGTGAATGACAAATTGGAGGTTTGGTGGCAAACCCTTGAGTTTAAGGGGTTCAAGTTGAGTAGGTCTAAGACGGAGTATTTGGAGTGCAAGTTTAGTGACTTGAGGCAGGAGAACGAAGTGGTGGTGAGGTTGGATTCCCAGGATGTTTATAGTTTTAAGTATCTTGGATCTATAATTCAGGGGAATGGTGAGATTAATGAGCATATCGCTAAACGTATTGGAGCAGGTTGGCTGAAGTGGAGGCTCGCCTCGGGAGTGTTGTGCGATAAGAAGGTGCCCTTTAAGCTTAAAAGCAAATTTTATAGAGTGGCAGTCCGTCCGGCAATGTTGTATGAAGCGGAATGTTGGCCTATCAAACACTCCCACATCTAAAAATTGAAGGTGGCGAAAATGAAGATGTTGCGTTGGATGTGTGGGTATACTAGAGGGGAAAGAGTTAGGAATGAGATTATCTGGAAGAAGGTGGGAGTGGCTTCGATGGAGGACAAAATGCAGGAAGAAAGACTGAGATGGTTTGAGCATGTGATGAGGAGGGACGCGGATGCCTCAGTTCATAGGTGTGAGAGGCTAGCGTTGGATGGCTTCAGGAGGAGTAGAGGTAGGCCGAAGAAATACTGGAGGGAGGTGATTAGACATGACATGGAGCAGCTACAGCTTTCTGAGGACATGACCCTAGATAGAAAGGTGTGGAGGTCACGGATAAGGGTAGTAGGCTAGTGTGAGTGTGGGGTTGTAGTAAGCAGTCAGGAGAGATCTTGTGTAGCCGGGTTAGGGTATTCATAGGGGTCTTTGGTTTGTGAGTGTATTGTACTACTAGGTGGGTGTCCTATTCCCTATTTCTTAGTACTTTTTTTCTTATTTTGTGTTGCTTTTATTTCTCCTATTTCGTGTTTCTCTAATTTCTATTTTATTATTCCTTACTTTTTATTTCTGTTATGTCATCCATCCCCTTGTACCTCTCTACTTCTTCGGAGGTAGCGGTATGGACTGCGTACATCTTACCCTTCCCAAACCTCACTTTGTGGGAATACACTGGGTTTGTTGTTGTTGTTGTTTCTCTACTTAATAATTCCTTTTTTTTATATTATATTGATTATCTCGTCATATTTATGAGTAAGGGTAAAGGTGAAAAATCAAGTAATTATGCTTTGATTTTGTGAAATGACAAGTATTAAGGAAGATTCCATTTAATATTAGTTGGTCATCTTATAGAAATAGTTTTTCCGTATTAGTTGTCCACATTACTAAATTAATAAAATATTAATTAAATTTTTTTCATATTATTTTTTTTGAATGTGTTCACACTTGTTTGTTTGTAAAGTTTTCAAGAATTTTAAGAGGTGAATTAGTAAAATTACCTTCTTATTTATGATTTCTTAATGTGTGTATAAAAAAAATGATCAATTAATATGAGATAAAAAAATATCTATTTTTATTAAGATCGATAACTAAGAAGAAACGGAGGAAATAAAATAAATGACAAATATAGTCCCGGATATATCCAGAAGGACACAGTAATACAGAACAACGTAATGAAGAAAACAAAAGAGAATCGGCCGACAAATGACGTTTAAGCGGCGAGGAACGAACTAAGCATTTTAGAGTATTCATCCGAACTTCTTTCATTGAAAAATTATATTATTTTTATTTGATCAAAAATATTTTTATCTATATATAATAGATGTTGAATTCGCATATTTACTTTTGAACCCCTCAATAAAAATTCTGATTTCACCACTACATCAGCACATTTGGATGTAAATTTGGGGTGTTCAACAAAAATCGAAAAATTGGATTAAATTATTTTTGTAAAACTCAAATATTTATTAGAAACGTTCTTGAAAGAAAAAAAAAATGAATAAAGGAGTCCACTGAACTGAATAGGATCTGGTCTGACACTGTTAAAGCTTGTATAAAAAAAATAGTACAACCATATATAAATGATTTGTTTACCTTATTTATTTATTTATTATAACCGGATACAATTTAATGGAAAGAGATAAATGCCAAAAATAGCACACGTATAAAGTGGATTGTCATCAAGGAAAAAAGATACACCCTCTCAACTAAAAAGTAGATGCGACAGAAAAGGAATGAGCTTTGCATTTTGTTTATTACTGAAAAATATTTATTTACTCATAGAAGCTTCCAAGAAAAATACACTTTGAATAGCAAAAATCTTAGGTTATTCAAAAGTTCTACGGAAAATAAAAGTGTTAAAAGGAGGTATATATATAATGATTTAATTAATTTAAATTTATAAGTATTAAATATAAATACGTTAAAGGAGCTATATATCACCCTCTAAAAGTTTTTTCATTTATCTTTCAACAAAAGATTTTTTGTTCCATCTCTCCTATAAATTTAGTCAAGAAATTATTATTTCATAATTATAATTTTGAGATAATTTAATCTGCATATCAAATGAGCTCAAATAGTTCTTAAATGTAAGAAGTTATTTGACTAACTTATTCTTATTTATTACTCCTTTCATTGAATTTTGACATTTGATCGGACAAAAAATTTAAAAAATAAATAATAATTTTGTAAAGTTTATAAAATTACTCCTCTTAAAGTTTACCTTTTAATTGTCTTTTCTTTTTAAGTGGGATTCAATAAAAATAAAATGAAAATGATGTCATTAAATAGTTACTAAATAAGAAAATATGATATTCTATTTGAGAATTGAGACGGACTAAAAAGGAAATGACGATACATTAAAAACAATATTATTATGCATTTTAATTTAACACTTTTCTCTTTTACATCATAATAAAAGGGAAAATAAATAATTAATTATATCTTTATTTTTTAAAATAACAAGTATGCAACATTTATTTTTAGACAAGTGTTTACGAATGGGGGGAATCTTTGATCAATAATTATCATATCACTTAAAAAGGATTTGTGACAGACCATGAATGAAATTAAGTATGGCAACCATGTTTTACATTTATGTTAATTTTTTAATACTGCAAATTAAATACTTAAATATATTACTAAAAGAAGAAAAAGAAAAAGCAAAAACCCTCACGTTACAACTTCACCAAATACTATAAAACCGCAGCTTGAGAAAAAAAAAAAAAACAGTCCCTCTCTTCCCTTTCACAAATAACTCTCTCCCTCCATTAATAAACAACAGATACACAATTACAGTTATTCAAATGCAGCAACAAGAAGAAGAATTTTTCTCTCCTAGCTTTAGCAGCTATTCTACGAATAGCGTAGCAGAGATCGCCGGTAAAATCTCCGATGGAATTGCCGGCAACGTTGACGGTGCTGATGCTACTGAAGAAGATTTTGAGTTCTCTTTGGTAAGTGAAAATCCAGGGAGCTCGCAAATGCAGCCTATTTTCCCTGTTTTCAGCCGCGATCTGCTACTAAACGACGTTTATTATAACGGCGAATCGTCGGAAAACGTTGACGGTTCAGTTCAAGTTACGTTAAAGGATCTGTTTTTAGAAGAACGTGAACCGCTGTCGTCGTCATCATCGGAGGGTGATGAGTTGGAAAGTTTACCGCCGCGAAGTTACTGTGTATGGAAGCCGAAGATAAACGAGCCTAATTCACCGAGCACATGTAAGAAGAGTAATTCAACTGGATCAGCGTTTAAGCGGTGGAGTATTCGAGATTTGATGTGCCGGAGTAACAGTGACGGCAAGGAAAGTTTTGTCTTTCTGACGCGGGAAAAAGGAACGAAAAACGAAATTTCCAAATCAAAGAGTGCCGGAAAATTGAAGGCAAAAAGCAGCACCAGCAGCAGCGGCGGCGATAGGGTATCTCCGCCTTCGCCGGCGGCGGTTTATTCACGGAATCAAGCGGCAAAGGAAATGGATAAGAACAAAAGAAAATCATATTTACCATACAAGCGATATCTGGTAGGTTTTTTCGCTGCTAACAGTTTCGGTAGAACTTTCCCTCCTTTTTAGCAAAATTTTATTTTTACTAAATTAAAATTATGTGGATGTAAATACTTCTTTTTAGCAAAACTTTATTTTATTTGATTTTTGGTTAAATTAGTTATGTGTATGTAAATATCTTAAATGAAGAACATGCCGACTGCCGTGCCGGGGTTTCTGAATCAATAAAGTTGTTAGAAAATTATAGTGATAATAAATATTCGTCAGTGTAAAAAAAAAAAAAATTTTTTTTTTTAATACTTTAATTTTAATTTTTCATGTAACATATATTTACGATCACAAAATTAAAAAATATTTTAATATATTTAACATAATTTTAATTTAAAATTAATTTTTTTTCTTAAATTTTATGTCAAATTAAAATAAATTATTTTCTCTAAAACGGAGGAGGTACGAAGAAGCTGTAAATAAGTACTTGTATATACTGCTGATATTTGCATTAAAGTTGCTTGTTAAGAGTTAGGGACTCGAGGAAAGATCGTGGGGGCCTTTATTGTGTAGAGGAGGGGCAGTCAAAAGCGCTCCAACTACCTATTCATTACTTTATGGCACATTATTTTGGCCATTTTTCTTCCTCTCCGTAATATATATAGACGCAATTTTATTCGGATGAAATTTGTATTCTTTCATTTTTGAGTGTGTATACGTAGATATTTTAATTTTATAAAATTAAAAGTGGATATATACACTTTAGACAAAGGCGAAATGAAAATTTCAATTAAGAGGGTTCAATATTTAAAAAAAATCTAAGAGGTTGAATACCTATTATCTATTAGAGATACGTAAAAATAATTTTAATATATAAATGATACAATATTTTTTTGTCGAAGGAGTTTCGGATGAACTCCTACTAAAGGACTAGCTCCGTCCATGATACTACATGACATATTATGTGAGATGTATGCGTTCTGCATGTAAAATTGCGTGAGATGTTTTATGAAGGATACATACTTTTATTTATTTAACTAGTATAAAAATCGATTGAAGCAAAATTAAAGAATATTTTGATGTATTGTGATAAGGGTAAATTGAAAAAAATTAAAGTAATTTTATCTTGATTTTATGAATTAACGTAATTTAGGCTAACTTTTTTTAAATGATGTGCTACATGAATAATATGAGATGAAGAGAGTATTTAATGATCCTCATGCTGGGTTCGAAATTGAGAGAGCGTCATGCGAATTAATATTAGACAAGTATAAAATATAGCGGGAGAAAATCTCCTCTAAACAAAACTGATTAATAACTAGTGGATGTTATTATGTTTCTATTTATAGAGATAAAAAGAAAGAGATCTTTTTCAATAAAGAAATAAGTAATTCTAATTATAATAGAAAATTCAAGATAAATTCTAACACCTTGCTCAATTTCTAACCTTAATTATCAATTCCAAACCCAGTTTTGTAAATTGAAAAATAATATTATCCGTACATCTTTACTTATTCATTTTAATTATATAATCAATGAATAATTTATCTATTTCTATTTATTTTATCACTAAATTTTACTGTATTTTTAAAATTTTAAATTTATTATATTTAAAAGATAATATAATAAAATTATTTATATCATTTACTTTTTTTTAATTGATGTGCTCTGCCGATAAAAAAAAGTGGCAAGGAAAGAAAATAATAAAGAAAACAGCAACAATGACTTCATGAGTGAAATCGTGTAAGTGAGGTTTGGAACGTTCGAAAGAGATCTTTTAAAAAAAAGAAATTGTAAACTGTTGTAAATAAATATTTTGAAATATACTAAAACGAAAGAGGAGAGGAAAGAAATGTATATAAGAAAAGACTTTGTTTCTTCTTCTTTTTGATGTGTACAAATCATGTAGTAAACAAAACCTTTTATAGGTACTAGTATGTGAAATAGGTGTACTATGTGAAAGTACATTCACAAACTAATACATCTTACAATAATATGTGTACTATGTGTATTATGTATAGTTACAATAGTATGTGAAAATCCACCAAAGAAATAATTTACAATATAAACCAGCTATTGATATATACATATTTTAGTGATCAATTATCTGGGTGGTTGTTGAGTTTGGTTTGCTAGGTTAGAGTATACAACCAGTTCTGGAAATTAGCTTGCCTGATTTTATGATTGGATAAATCACAAATCATAGTAGGAGCTTGTCAAAATTGATTCAACCGAAAAATCAGATCGATAAAAATGTAATTAGTTTATCAGTATTGAGTTATTGAATTAACAGTTTTTTAATTGTTTTGTAAATTATTTTTTGAACTATCGGTTTGATTTTCGATTTTAAGATTTTAGTTAATGGTTAAATCGATAACTCAAAAAAATTATACTAAACTCTATTATATTTTTATTCGCAATTATATAATAGTGGTTTTAGATTTTATATATATACCTTGTCTTTTATATATATGATGGTTGTCTTAGTTGTTTTAATTTGTGTAAACTTTATACATAAAGATAATGTAGAACAAATGAAAATAAGAGAAAGTAACAAAAAATTAGGGAGTATTTTTTTATTGATTAAATTGAAAATTGAATCGATAGAGAGTAAAGATCAATCAACCGAAAATCAATAATTGATATCTTATTGATTTGGTTATTGATTTAGTGTGTTTACAAATCGAAAATTGATAAATCGATCTATAATGCCTAAATTCGAACCAAATCAACGGATATGCACCCCTAAATCATAGTCCCTCGTGGGTTTTATAAGTGGGATCAATTAGTGTAAAAGTGAAATTATGTATTTAAATAGTTATCTAATATGAAAAGGTGAATTTTTTTTTAAACGAAAAAAAAAGAAAATAACGACACATAAAATGAGTCGAAGGGAATATTATTCTTCCAGCTAATAAATTTATCATTTTCCTTTATTATGACTATAACATATTGTTTTTCTTTAATTAGACTTTTTCGAAAATATTTAGACAAAGATTTTACATATTATGGACTAAGATAAATTAGACTAAGTTAATAAATTTATAGTCCAATTTTAACGAGTTGAACGGATTATATTTTTAAGAGCAAATTTTAATCTCCCAAGTTGAATCCTCCCGTCCAAAATTGAGATGACATATTGAATAAGAAAAATAATTAATAACATTAGTGTTTCAAAATAAGTGAATCATTGATTTTTTTTTTTTCAAATTTACCCTTATGATTTAACAACCAATTAACTTTTGAAAAGGTATTACAAGATCAGTTTTTCTTTTTTAGGGGTAAAAATGAAAAGTTATGTTAAATTTATGTCTTTAATTTTTTTTTTCTTAATCTGTTTATTAAAATTTAATAATTCATTTATTATGAAACGGAGTAAGTAGTATTGAAGGAAAGTAACTCTCCTGCACGTGCATTCATTAATTTGTATTCATAGTAAAAAAGATCCATGAAATCCGCCCTATCCTTGGGTTGTGCAATGTACTTAGACCACCTCGTCCCTAAAGTGATTTTATCAATCTTAAGTGTAGGTGATAGTGACCTGAAAGTGATACTGCAATGACGTTTTGTTTTGCATACTAAATTATGGTATAAACTAGTATTAAGTGAAATTTTGCTCGCATTTGATAATTACATCAGCACATTGAATAGTTTACTGCTTTATGTGACATACTTTGATCAATTTTATTTTATGTGACATATTTTGATCAAACATAGATTTTAAGAAATAAGAAAAGAAGTGGTGAACCCCTTTCATACGATGGGAGTTGCCGGTGTAATGGGCGCTGCTTTGGTATGCGCCATACACTAGTCTATATGCTTTTCTCTCGTGTCTTTCTTTGTTCGTGGTTCGATATTCTAGTATCCTATGCGTAGGGACCTTATAAGTGGGATCAATAAAAGTAAAAGTGAAATTGTGTTTTTAAATTGTTACCAAATAAGAAAATGTGAGATAGTAATATATTTCATCATAATGAATGACTTAACCATGATAAATAAATTATTACTCCTATACTTTAATGTTAACAACAGATATAAGGTTTTAATAACGGTAGATGTAAGAAGTTCAATGTTTTTGGTGTCGCAAATCTACAAATCTACCCATCCTTTTGTAAGTAATTATACTCTCTCCCACTTTTTAAATTACTTTACTCTCTCTCCCTATTAATATACATAACATAGCCGACATATACATAACATTCTCTATATATGTTGGGAATTTTGTAATATATTTAGGGAGTTGAGATTTTTTGTAATATTGAAAATATTAGTTGTGTATTTATGTAGTTTTTTTTGTATATAATATATATAATTAACGTATAGATGTTGTATGTTTGAGTTGGCACCTGTAATTAAGTTTGGGCGACGGCCCAAAAATGAGTGAAGCCCTTAAATAGCGTCAAAGATCATCTCATGAGGCCATATGTGTATGTGCAGCTTGAGATACTGTCGATTCAGGGCCAGCTAAAAGGGCCCAAAATTGGAGGCCCAAAGAGAACTTGATTTTCACTTTTTTTTTTTTTTCTAAAAATTACTCAAATACATAACTTATGTTTTCAATATTACAAAAAATCCCAACTCTCAAAATAAATTACAATAATCCCAACATATACACAGAATGTTATGTATATATCGGGTATTTTATGTATATTAATAGGGAGAGAGAGTAAAGTAATTAAAAAAGTGAAAGAGAGTATAATTACTTTCAAAAGGGTTGATATTTATGTTATATATATATATATATATATATATATATATATATATATATATATTTTAAAAATCTTTATGAAAAAACAAATGACAACAACAGCAACATACCAGTGTATTCCGACAAAGTGGGATCTAGGGAGGGTAGAATGTATGCAGTCCATACCGCTACCTCCGAAGATGTAGAGAGGTTGTTTTCGATAGACCCCGACTCAAGATTATGAAAAAATCAAATAAAAATATATAAAATTTTATCGTATAAATTTGAAGTGTTGTATTAACATTTGAATTTAGATAACCCCTACTTGTTTCTAAGCACGAAATCCAAGCTCAACAGGAGGTTGTTTGGAAGCTCAACAATTGTCTAAGCAATTGAATGCCTAACCTGAGCCAAATTAACTCATTCTTCCGTTCTTAAATTTAAATCATCATACTTACGTATCAAACTGCCTAAAAAATATTAGGCCAAAAAGTTTTCAACAAATAGCTCTTTTTTTGGTTTCTTATTTAGTGTCCAGTATTCGCTTTGGGCCCTGTATTTTTGTGGGGAAGATCCAATTTGGATGTAAAACGTTATATATCAAAGGATTTCATACCTAAAACTTGAACTTGAGATGACTTTTGCTTAAGCACGATAGAGTACTGAACACTCCACCACAAACAGTTGTGGTGCAAAACTAGGTGCATATGTCATACACGTCTAACTTGAGAATTTTTTGATTCCTACCCACTTTCAAAACTTATTTTGATTCATAGACACCAAGTTTCTTTTTGATTTATTTTTTAGGGTTAGGTTTTGAAAAAGGTAAAAAGTGGGTCAGAGTTGTGAGGTCATAGGTTCCTTTAACATTTTTAAAACTTGGGAAAAAAATGCAATTTTTTAAAAACTACCACATGGTCCCTTTTATATTTTTCCATTTTCAAAATATTTACATTAAAATCATTTAATATTTTTAACTACACATTTCTCTCTCCTCAAAACCTTCCTTCCCCCGTTTTGGTTCCTATTTTTTCGAACAAAACTATTCGGTTGATTCTTGCTTCCTCAGGCAAAATTTTTGAATTTCTCTTGCTTGGGTAAATGTAATTTTCTTCCCCAACCAGTTCTAGATCCATTTTACTAATTTTTTTCGATGATGCTTTGTGTTGGAGTTCTTCAATTTTGACAAAAATTGCACAGTTCTTCATTGAATCAGTCAAAATTTGAGTGTTTTTAGTTAACATTGTCGATTTCGCATGTTTAATCGGGTTTTGCTTTTGATAATGATTAGATTTTTTCCAATTTTTGTAGTTATATTGCGTTTGATTTTAATTGTTTTGTACTGAATTAGACCCATTTTAATGGTGTTCTTGTTGTTGTGAATTGCACTGCCAATGTTCGAACTTGAATTGCATGTTTGATGTGAGGTGTTTTTCCCGTTTTTTTTAATAGACCAGTGGTCGATAGATCGACCACTGCATATTTGTTTTTGCTACATTTGTTCATTTTTGTAATAGACCAGTGGTCGATAAATCGACCACTACAGATTCATTTTTTGCTGTAGAGCATAAATGGTGAAAAGAGTTCATAGAGGGGTTAAAAGGCCTGCTTCCACTGCTTCTACCAGCAGAAAGCAAAAATCCGAAGAAGTTTTGAAAACTTCAAAGAGAAAAAAAACCGTAGTCGATGAATCGGAGTCGGAAACTGAATCAAGAATTCTTGCTGATATTTTCGAATATGACTAAAGTAGTTCACATGAGAGTGAGGATGCTGGAGATAGAGAAGGTAAAAACGAGGGAGAAAGCGAAGAAGAAAGTGAAAGTAATAGTGGGGACGGTGAGGATAGGAGAGAGCAGAGATGGGGAGGAGGATCCCCTATCCTTGTCAATTTGTGCGAGAGATATCTCTGTTGATTCGTACGACCTAACAACCTGGATGGATGATCTTGGCTTTTTTCCTACAAAGATTTCTGTGAGAGCAAGTATGACTGTGTATCAAGAGTTTAGACGGGTTCTTGTTGAACAAAAGTTGTATTGTGATTTTAAGAAAACATGTTTCAGAAACTTGAGGCATATTCTGGAACATTTTAAGTTTAATGGACATATGGTTCATTATATGTTGCTGCGACGTATAAAAAATAAAAAAAACTGCATGAAATTTGGTTTTGTGTGAACGGTAAGCCAGCTTGGTTCGGCTTAAAAAAATTTGCTTTGATTATGGGGCTGAATTGTTCAACATATCCCTGTGAATCAAAAATGAACAAAGTCCTTCAAAATGGAGAAAGCTTTCATTTTAAGGTGACGAGGAACAAGAGCATTATTGCTGCAAAGTTGATTAGCCTGATGAAAGGTAATAGGCTGAATAATCAACAAAAGTTGAAGTGTTCTTTGGTTTGGTTTGTGCACGCGATGCTACTGACAAAGGACCCGTCAAAGAAGGTGGATTCGGACCACATCAAGATGACAGCTGATTTAGAATTCTTCCGGGGGTATCCATGGGGGAAAGAGTCCTTTGAGCTGACCTTGAGCTATCTGAAAAAAGAAGACTGATCTGACCAAGCAGAAAGAAGCTTTTGTCAAGAGGAATAATGCATCGTACGCGTTATTTGGCTTTCCCTGAGCATTTTTGGTACTTATAATCAACCAACCTATTGATTTATTATAGACTCCTCCATATTTATTGAGTAATACATAGACACTGTAGACTTACTTGCGCTTTTATTGATTGCAAGTTTGGATATATGAGGCCTTTCCTTATGTAGGAAGGTACGCCGACAAGTCGTTGGATTCTCCCCTGTCCATTCCTCATCTTCTTCGATGGCACACGTTGAAGTGCGACAACATAATGGAAGGCGACCCGTTTAAGTACAAAGAAAACAAGACAAAGGTAAAATTATACTTATTATGATATGATACTAATATTATTATATTAGTGAATGTCTTGTAATTTATTTTTATTTTTTTTTAGATTGTGCACCCCTACCTTACCCCTACTGTCCGTGAGATGGAGCATAGATACATGAAAAATTTTAAGCCATACACGGATGAAGTTAAGAATACATCCATCGATGCGTTGAAGGCGCAGCTAAAAGGAATAACTATCCCGACTTTATCAGCGGAGGTCATGGACGAAGACGAGGATTTGGGTGGTCACCATTATGTTCCAAGTCCACCACACGCTTGTGATCATGCTGGTTCAAGTGGACACAAAACTTCACCAAACGTTTCTAATAATGATGACCTGCGCGAGCGCGTTGCCTTGCTCGAGAAAAGTCTACTGGATATTGCTTATTTTTTATTAGAGATGAGAGGTTGTGAAGAATCAAGAAGAATAAGAAGAACCAACAAGAAGAAGGTAAATTAATTTATTTTTTGCTCTTCCAATTTAATTTTGTTGCATATGTTTAGTAATCCTTTCAAAACAATACAGTGCACCTCGACAACCCTCCTCTTAGCTGGCATCAAGTAAACCTCTAAGAACTTCCAGTCGCAGTGACGAATATGGTTGCAGCAGATGAAAAAGGTGAAAAAGAGAAGAAAAAAGAAGAAACAAAAGAGGATAATACAACAGATGAAGAAAAAGAAGAAGAAAAAGAAATAGATGATGAGATGACAGCTGAAGCAGAAGAAGAAAACAGGGAGAAAATAAAAGAAGATGATGAAAAAAATAAGAAGAAGAAGAAGAAGACAAAAACAAGAAGGCAGTTGAAGAAGAACTAGTGGTCGAACAAGAGGTTGAAAACATAGAAGAAGAGAAGAAATCAGCAGAAGAAGAAGACAAGGAAAATGAGAAGAAAGAAGTTGAAGAAGAGGAGAAAAAACAGAAAGTAAAAGAAGTGGATGTGATGGGCATTGTTGCGGAACTCAATCAAGAAAACAAGTAGTTTTATGGATTTGGAACAGACAACTTTCTTAATGATTTATTTTTTTAGTGATTTGTTCTTTAGTGATAATTGAAAAACATATATTTCACATGTTTTTTTAGTGATTTGTTCTTTATGAATAATTGAATTACATATATTTGACATGTCAGTGATGACATTTACTGATGAAATAATGTTCAGTTATTCCATTGTCTCGTTAGATTAAACAACTGGTTACATTGCAGTACCAGTTCAGCTGTTGTCTTAATTTATAGTGGTTGATTGGAAACATAATAGAAACTGTTCTCTATAATTTATAGACTTAACATACTGTCGATTGAGTAAATCATGAATTTACTTACCAGAGCTATCATGGTTTATAGAGGTTGATGATAAAAGACGTAAACATAATTCTCTATTAATTATAGATTACACCCAGGATTGATTTAAGAAACCTTACGTCTATTTATTCAGTTTTCTATATCCCTATTACGCCTTTCCAGAAAGCCAACAACAGTAACAAACCATACAATAAATTTTTTAGGCCTTTTTTTTCCTCAGCCAAAATTAGCCTTTGCTTTACTTGATCCCTCTCCATTTCAACTTCTTTTAGCAATCCTTTCAAGTAATCCCTTTGCTCTTCGGCTTCCTTTAGCAATGTCATGAGTAGATCTCTATTTTCTTCGGATTTTCGAAGCCTTTGGAGTATATAAAACTTGAAAGCATCTCAAAAATTTAATGTCGATGGGCTGCTCGTTGGTGAGTCTT
Source organism: Capsicum annuum (assembly GCF_002878395.1). Classification (NCBI taxonomy): domain Eukaryota; kingdom Viridiplantae; phylum Streptophyta; class Magnoliopsida; order Solanales; family Solanaceae; genus Capsicum; species Capsicum annuum. The sequence goes on along the minus strand of NC_061112.1, from coordinate 151,988,315 downwards.
CGTCAAGCCACTTAAAAAAAGAGCATCCACCATTATCCTTTCCAACCACACAGTTAAAGAATTTTCGACTTGGATTTCAATCAGTGCGTGACGTCCTAAAAACAACTGGATTGACACAATGACCTATGAAGGACACTTTTGTATTTGATTTTTGGGATGCTTGAGACATGGTAGTTGTTAACAAAAATTAAAGCAAAAAAAATAAGTGTTAACACAAAAATAACCTTCCTTTTATAAAAGAAAAAAGTGAGATATTACCGTTGGGTGTTGATTTGACGTGTACTTTTTTACCATTGTAAAAATCTGACCTTTTTATTTTTTTTTACTGTTAGTCTTATTTCATAGACCTTATTTATAATCGATGCTTTCTCAGGATTTTCGTAGATGCTTAACCGAATATATAGACAGTCTAGCATATACTAAGAACTAATTCCTTAATAACCTTACTAGACTATTGTGATGCCCCAAAGTTTTAGGGCCTGTCATCTGCTAGGATTGTGCGTGCCAACTAGGCCGCAACATTGTCAGTTATGCAAGCGGCATGTGCTGAGGGAATATGCTGAAGTCGAAGATGAGGAAAAAGGGCATAACATGAGGCAACAAGCATCTATATATGTTGCATGACATGTACTAAGAGTGCAAAGGTGATTTGGAGAGGGCTTGGTGTGAGCCCAAGGGGGCGGAGGCGTGGTTAGAATCATGTGCGGTGTTCGATGTCCGCGCCGTGCCATTTTGAGATACAAGTGAAATCTAATGATTTCGGTTTAAAGTGTTGATATTAAGGGTACCTTATGAATGATTACCAAATTTGGGGTCATTTGGAGTCCGTTTGGATATAGGCTTGACTTGGCCAAAGTCCAGTGGCATTGTCGTAATTTGCTGATTAGTCCGAAGGCCATAACTCGTTCCATTTGTATGGGAATGGGGTGAAACATCATGAAGGTGTGAAGGAAGTCAAGAGAAAGGAGTAGGAACAAACGACACCCAATTTGAAGGTCGGATGAATGATCTAAGCCCCAACACAGTTCTCGGGCAAAATGATGTCTAGTGCCAGATATTGAGATTATTTATTTTAAGCATATATAAGGGAGGTATACATGGTGACAACCTACCAGACTCCCCCGGGTGTGTCGACATACAGCCGCCCCAAGTGTGATGCCTTGAGGGACAACCTCAAGGGCCTGCCTTGGCATGTCAAAGGAATGCGCAAGGTACTCATAGGGCTCAGGAACCCTATGGGTAACGCAGGGTCGGGTGGACTAGCATTGGGCGCCCCGACAAGGCTAGAGGTTGTCTATATGAATCGACATGCCCTGCGGACTTTCTAAATGATGGAAGGATACCTCCAAGCCGATAGAGCAATCGAGATACTCTCCTCAAGAGACTCGTGAGCTAACTTGTGAGCTTGGTCAAGGTTCAGCCAAGCGAGCAAGGGTCTGTTGGCCTAGACGCACAGTTGTGGGGCGACACTGTACTATAAAAGTTGGATGCAAGTTGCGTGGGCTATGTTTGGCTATGCCATAAGACATGAGAGGGCATGACTAAGGAAGACGCTTAAGACAAAGGCCAAGGATTGAAGTTGCCCTACTCGGGCGAAGCAAAGGCCAAGTGCACATACACAAGGCAATGTCAAGCTTGATGATAGGACTGTGCACGCTATAGCGATGCCCAGGTCCAGACGAGGGACGAGTATGTCCGTAGCCATCCCCGGGAGTGCATATGGATGAGATCCAGGGATTAAAAGTGCGCCATAAGAGTTGCTTATACGTTGGCCACGTCAGCTGACATGTTGATAGAGCAGCACCAAAGGGAGAAAACCTCTGACCTGGGAAATGAGGAAGGATGACCCATAGTTGAAGGAACCATGGGCGCCGCACGGGCAAAATTATGTGCCCCTGACACGGTGAAAAATAAGCCCGTGACAAGTGGTATTACAGCAAGACCACTTGCTACGCAAGTTGTATCAGAGAGTAGAATTGAGAGCAGATTGTAACTGTCATTGCAGCGATCACGTCAAAGCATAGATTGACATTTTTTGTGCTCATGAAGATCGTTTGAGATGGTGCTACCTTGTGAAGGGAATTAGTTGTATGTTGAGACGCTTGAGTTAGCTATGTCAACCAAGGCCCATCATTCCAGAATCATGCTATGTCACAGCCGTTGATTTCGTCTTCGTCTGTGTGGGTTGATTCATCTTTGAAGCATCTGAGAGTGATTGAGAAACCTTCAAGGGATGACTTTAAACCTGTGGGTACCGTATGCAGAGGGATTCTATGGAGGCATGTTGGGCCAACATGTGTGGTCATATGCAATGCTGTTTGAGTGGAACCACAAAGTTAGATAGTCAGATAGTTGGTGCTCAAATGTCCTTATTATGGGGAGCCGTCAATTCGTCAGAAACTCTGTTAGTGGTATGTTGGCAACTATGATCAGAAGAGAGCATGGACTTGATGAGGACGTCAAGCAAAGTTGGTGGAGTGCATCAGAAGCTTGTCAGTCAAATAGTTTGTTCGTGCAAAGCAATGAGCAAGGGTTGTCAGCCATGACAGAGTCTAGGCTGAGGTAGAGAAGGGGATATACCGATAAGTCGGGTGGTCAATAGGATGGGCTATGTTTGCCAGGTCGTGCAGCCATGGTCCAAGAGAGTTGAAGCCATAGACTATAAACATTGGGATTGATCATGCTTAGGTCTTACCATGGATGCAATTAAGGCATCAAGTTGAGTGTCCACCACGAAGGTTGGACTTGAGCTTTGCCGGAAGGCATGTGAAGGGGTTCATCTAAGGAAGTCGAACTCAAGTTCAAAACAAAACCTAGCCATCTAATGGGTTGCGAAGAGTGGCAGGAGAGTCTCTAAACCTAGTCACCTAATGGGCTGCGAAGAGTGGCAGGAGAGTCCCTAAACCTAGCCATGCAATGGGTTGCGAGGAGTGGCAGGAGAGTCCCTATAGAAGAGAGCCATGCAGGATGAGTGGGCAGTGAAGCCTACGGCATGGGCAAGTGGAGCTTGCAGTTGGAGAGAGTGCTATGCAAAGAAAGAACCAGGCTAGCACCAAGCGGACCATTGGGCTGCGACAACGTAAATAAGGGCCTGAGTGTAGGATTCTTTGCGGGAAGATGGGCGTTAAAGTTAGACGGAGGTAAAGCCATCAGGTGTGTGAGCGGCATGCATAAACTAAACCATTCATAGAGAGGTGTTGTGCCAAAGTACTATGGGTAAGAAAAGTCGTCAAAGTGGGATTAACTAAAGCATCGAAAATGAATTGGGTTCCAAGTTCGAGGATGGGTTCTTTACAAGAGTAGAAGAGCGGTTCGGAGGCCGTAGATGAGTGAACCAAGGGAGTTCTCACCATAGGCTATAGATACGAGGGTACCCGAACGTTGAAGGACTGCGAAGGGAAAGAGAAAGTTTTGAATGAAGTGTCTAATTCACAGAGTAGTGCGCAGATGCGGGCACTTTGAGATAAGAAGTATTTGCCAAAGGTATGTTCCAAGAGAGTGCGAGGTGCCTATGGGCGCGGAGCACACGAGATTCCAGAAGGTGCCATGGTGAATCATGGGTTTCCAAAGGCTGTTGTGAATGATGATTGGGACAAAGTTCATAATTTGGGCTATCTCCAGTGACGTTGCTCAAGGAAAGAAGATAAGGACCATGAGGGCATGGTTGGCAAAGATGCCACATCGAGGAATGGCTACCTAGTTATGTTGTGCTGAAAAGGTAAAAGTCCAGGTAGGAAGATAATTGTCTATCAGAGGCAAAGGATCGAAGGGCTATACATGCCAGGTATGAATGGGCTATTAGGATTGCCAGGGTGGAAACAGATTCCCGAACAAGATGAAGGTCATGAGGAGCATGGTGCGGATATGACTTAAGGTCACCGCAAAGTTAGTCACCTGAGAATGCAGGTGTGGAGACACCGTCCAAGCAGAAGTACAGAGTGCACACTTGGATAAAACTTGGGGGAGAAGGGAAAGGGTCCTAGCTCCATTTTTAAGAAGGAGCTCGCAAGAGTTCCCACACACAAGGATTTGGGGGTCGCGATGTAAATCCCCAAGGGTGCAGACTTTGGGTTGTCGTCGGTGTTGCATGTCATTGAGGACAATGACTAATTCAGGTGTGTGAGGGTGTGATACCCCAAAGTTTTGGGGCCTGTCACCCTCCAGGATTGTGCGTGCCAACTAGGCTGCAACATTGTTAGCTATGCAGGCGGCATGTGCTGAGGGAATATGCTGAAGTCGAAGATGAGGCAAAGGGAAATAACATAAGGCAAAAAATATCTATATATGTTGCATGACATGTCCTAAGAATGCCAAGGTGATTTGGAGAGGGCTTGGTGTGAGCCCAAGGGGTGGAGGCGTGGTGAGAATTGTGTGCGGTGATCGATGTCAGCCTTGTGCCATTTTGAGATACAAGTGGAATCTAAGGATTCCGGTTTAAAGTGTTGATATTAAGGGTACCTTATGTATTGTTTCCAAATTTGGGGTCATTTGGAGTCCGTTTGGATAGGGGCTTGACTTGGCCAAAGTCTAGTGGCATTGTCGTAATTTGCTGATTGGTCCGAAGGCCATAACTCGTTCCATGTGTATGGGAATGGGGTGAAACATCATGAAGGTATGAATGAAGTCAAGAGAAAGGAGTATGAACAAACGACACCCAATTTGAAGGTCGGATGAATAATCTAAGCCCCAGTACAGTTCTCGGGTAAAATGATGTCTAGTGCCAGACATTGGAATTATTTATTTTAAGCATATATAAGGGGGGTATACATGGTGAAAACCTACCAGCCTCCCCCGGGTGTGTCGACAGACGGCCGCCCCAAGTGTGCTGCCTTGAGGGACAACCTTAAGGGCCTGCCTTGGCATGTCAAGGGAATGTGCAAGGTACTCATAGGGCTCGGGAACCCTATGGGAAATGCAGGGTCGGGTGGACTAGCGTTGAGCGCCCCAACAAGGCTAGAGGTTGTCTATATGAATCGACATGCCCCGCGGGCTATCTAAATAATGGAAGGATGCCTCCAAGCCAATAGAGCAATTGAGATACTCTCCCCAAGAGACTCGTGAGCTAA
>NC_061112.1:151927077-151980249 GCF_002878395.1 Capsicum annuum | reverse complement strand
AAGAGTAGAAGAGCGGGTTGAAAGCCGCAGATGGGTGAACCAAGGGAGTTCTTACCATAGGCTATAGGTACGAGGGTACCCCGAACGTCGAAGGACTGCAAAGGGAAAGAGAGAGTTTTAAATGAAGTGTCTAATTCACAGAGTAGTGCGCAGATGCCGGCACTTCAAGATAAGAAGTATTTGCCAAAGGTACGTCCCAAGAAAATGCGAGGTGCCTATGGGCGCGGAGCACACGAGATTCCAGAAGGTGCCATGGTGAAGCATAGGTTTCAAAAGGCTGTTATGAATGATGATTGGGACAAAGTTCGTACTTTGGGATTTGAAAGTGATGTTGGTCGAGGAAAAAAGATAAGGACCATGAGGGCGTGGTTGGCAAAAATGCCACATCGAAGAATGGCTACCTAGCTATGTTGTGCTGAAAAGGTAAATGTCCAGAAGGGAAGATAATTGTCTATCAGAGGCAAAGGATAGAAGGGCTATACATGCCAGGTATGGATGGGCTATTAGGATCGCCAGGGTGGAAATAGATTCCCAGACAAAATGAAGGCCTTGAGGAGCATGGTGCGGATATGACTTAAGGTCACCACAAAGTTAGTCACCAGAGAGTGCAGGTGTGGAGACACCGTCCGAGCAGAAGTACGGAGTGGACGCTTAGATAAAACTTGGGGTAGAAGGGAAAGGGTCCTGACTCCATTTTTAAGAAGGAGCTCGTAAGATTTTCCACACACAAGGATTTGGGGGTCGCGATGTAAATCCCCAAGGGTTTAGACTTTGGGTTGTCGTCGGTGTTGCATGTCATTGAGGACAATGACTACTTTAAATGTGTGAGGCTATGACACCCCAAAGTTTTGGGGCCTGTCATCCGCCAGGATTGTGCGTGCTAACTAGGCCGCAATATTGTCAGCTATGCAGACGGCATGTGCTGAGGGAATATGCTAAAGTCGAAGATGAGGAAAACAGGAATAACGTGAGGCAACAAATATCTATATATGTTGTATGACATGTCCTAAGAGTGCCAGGGTGATTTGGAGAGGGCTTGGTGTGAGCCCAAGGGGGCGGAGGCATAGTGAGGATCGTGTGCAGTGTTCGATGTCAGCGCCATGCCATTTTGAGCTTCAAGTGGAATCTAAGGATTCTGGTTTAAAGTGTTGATATTAAGGGTACCTTATGTATGCTTACCAAATTTGGGGTCATTTGGAGTATGTTTGGATAGGGGCTTGACTTGGCCAAAGTCTAGTGGCATGTTCATAATTTGCTGATTGGTCCGAAGGCCATAAATCGTTTCATATGTGTGGGAATAGGGTGAAACTTAATGGAGGTGTGAAGGAAGTCAAGAGAAAGGAGTAGGAACAAACGACACCTAATTTGAAGGTCGGATGAATGATCTAAGCCCCAGTACAGTTCTCAGGCAAAATAATGTCTAGTGCCGGACATTGGGATTATTTATTTTAAGCATATATAAGAGGGGTATACATGGTGACAGCCTACCATCCTCCCCCCGATGTGTCGATAGACGGCCACCCCAAGTGTGCTGCCTTTAGGGACAACCTCAAGGGCCTTCCTTGGTAAGTCAAAGGAATGTGAAAGGTACTCATAGGGCTCGGGAATCCTATGGGCAACGCAGGGTCGGGTGGACTAGCGTTGGGCGCCCCAACAAGGCTAGAGGTTGGCTATATGAATCGACATGCCCCGCGGGCTATCTAAATGATGGAAGGATGCCTCCAAGACAATAGAGCAATCGAGATACTCTCCCCAAGAGACTCGTGAGCTAACTTGTGAGCTTGGTCAAGGTTCAGCCAAGCGAGCAAGGGTCTGTTGGCCTAGACGTGTAGTTGTGGGGCGACTCTGTGCTATAGAAGCTGGATGCAAGTTGCGTGGTCTATGTTTGGCTATGCCATAAGACATGAGAGGGCATGAATAAGGAAGACGCTTGAGACAAAGGCCAAGGATTGAAGGTTGCCCTACTCGGGCGAAGCAAAGGCCAAGTGCACATGCACAAGGTGATGTTAAGCTTGAGGATAGGACTGTGCACGCTATAGCGATGCCCAGGTCCAGGCGAGGGACGAGTATGTCCGTAGCCATCCCTGGGAGTGCATATGGATAAGGTTCAAGGATTAAAGATGCGTCATAAGAGTTGCTTATACGTTGGCCACGTCAGCCGACATGTTGATAGAGCGGCACCAAAGGGAGCAAACCTTTGAGGCGAGCTTCCCACAGGAACAGGATCGTGCTAAAGACTTGAAAAATGAGGAAGGCTGGCCCATAGTTGGGGGAACCATGGGCGTCGCATGGGCAAAATTGTGTGCCGCTGACATAGTGAAAAATAAGCCTGTGACACTGTGCTACATATTCATAGACCATAACTAGCACATATTTTGAGAAGGAACTTTTAATCAATAAAATAATAGGTAATTGGATTTTATGCAATTAAAGGATCTTGAACAAGTTATGTGATCGTATGAGAGTCCATGTAAATTGAATAAGGTCATCAATGATGTGTGAGGATGGGTAGTGCATGAACAATAAACATGCTTGGGGAAATGTTTAACCAAAGTACAAGTATGTTGTGGATAATTCATTTGTTCAACCACAGATCTTCACCTCACATCTTGTTTCACCACTTTCAATTTATGTGGACTCTCATACGATCACATGACTAGTTTAGGCTCATTCGATTGCATGAAATTCAATTATCAATTATTCGATTAATTAACTAACCCTTCTCAAAATATGTGCTAGTTATGGTCTATGAATATCTAGCGTGGTCTAGTGATTTATTTGTGGAACTAGTTAAGCGTGTATGCAATACTATATCAGGTCGAGGACATAACTAAGCATAGTCTAGCATAGATTTTGAACAACTTCATTAATACATGCACTGGACTATGACACATATTTATAGACCTTGACTAGCACATATTTTGAAAAGGATTATTTAATTAATAAAATAATAAGTAATTATATTTTATGCAATCGAGTGAGCCTAAACAAATCATATGATCGTATGAGAGTCCACATAAATTGAAAGTAGTGAAACAAGATGTGAGGTGATGAGTTTTGGTCGAACAACCAACCTCCTTAGGGCAATGTTTACCAAAGCACAAGTATGTTGTGAAGAATTCATTTGTTCATCCACTACCCATCCTCACGTATCATTGATCACCTTATTCAATTTATGTGGACTCTCATACTATCACATGACTTATTCAAGCCCTCTAATTGCATAAAATCTAATTATTTATTATTTTATTGATTAATTATTTTTTTTATTTTCCAAATATGCCATCAAGAGCAATAAACCAATACTGTATATTATTGACAATGCGTAGAGTCTATGAAATTTACTGAATACAATCGATAGAGAGGTATTGTTTAATGCATCGAATATGTATTTGTTTGAGCATTGACCTTGATATAAGTGTCGAATAAACCTTATTGATTTTTTATTTAATTTTGTATAAATTAATATAATCACGGATAGACCAGATTAGTTTTCCATTGGCGCATATGAATTAATTTGACGTCTGATTACTGTCTCATTCATCTTCTACCATGATCTCATGCAAAAATTCTAAAAAAGAAAAAAAATATAAAATTACAGTGGCGAAAAATGCAGGAAATAAGAATTAAACTAGACACAAGAATTAACCAAGAATTAAATTCACATCTCACAATTCTTTGATTCATCTTCTAATATCAGAAATTAATTTTCCAAAAATTACAGTGGAGACAAATGCAGAAAATAAAAATTAATTTTTCATTAATTCACAACTGTTAGAATCGTGTTATAACAGAGGAAATTACACATAAATTCAAAAGAGTTTAAAATAGCAGAAATTTAAAGGGAGACAGATATAGGAAAAACCAAAATATTTCATTCATTCATTCTTCATTGCAATGGTAGACCCATATTTACAGCAAAACCCAAACAAAAACTGCAAAATAAAGAAACTTTCATCTAACATAAACCTAACCATGAAAGCTTCCCATTACAATGACATTAAAATAAAAAAAGACGTAAATACTTAAAACTAAGGGGATGGTGGGGGGGTGATCATCTCCTCCGGCTCCATGTTGAGCCGCTCTACAATCGCCCACAAAAATGGAAAATCCGTTGGATTTCGCGATGGACATACTCCCGGTCCTACCCCAGTCCATAGAAGAGGTGGTTGAAGTCGTTACGGAGGAGGAGAAGGTCGTAGTTATGGGAGAAGTTGATCCTCCTTCTGGGTCTTAAGAAATGCCTGACATTTTTTCAATTAAATCTGATTTTGAGTTGATGAAGATGAATTTTGGATGGAGTAGATGAGTGTTTATAGAGACCAAAATAGAACCCTTTGGTCTTCCCGCCCTTTAGTTGGTAGACGTGTGAATGGTGGAAATCAAAGAGAGGTAGCGTATACCCAATCGACGTAACGTTTGATTGGACGTGCCGCAACTTTTTTGAGGTGTAATAAATGCTCAACTGTCCACATCTATCCCTTTGAATATTTAGGGTGTTTAATAGACTGTATATGAGATTGATTATATATCATGTCTTAAATAAAGAATAAAAAAAATAGACCGGACACATAATATATGCAATACTATAAAAAGGTCGATAATAGACGCAGAGTTAAGTCGATAAATCTGGCATTAATCAGGCAACTGAAGGTTAGTCAAAATACATACACTGCCATGACTTATAAAAACACAAATTCATACAAGACTAACTACGATTTATTGTTGTTACAAGTAGTTCTCTTGTGCCCGGGTCTTTTCACAATTAATATTTGTTCCTCTTCTTTGACTTTAAAGTCTCGCCCACGCCCTTAACACGTTTTATTTTCTTTCTTTTGACCTTGGTGACCACGAGTGGTGGAATAATGTTCACGTCTAGCAATTCATGTGGCACGCGCCATTCAGACTCCAAAGGGACAACATTAATTAATTCTGAATAGGCAAGGAGGTACTCTTCCACTTTATACAGGGGCGAAGAGTAATCATAGACACTCAAACCATAATTATCACTGTGCTTTGATCGCAAAGCGGCCATCGCGTGATCACATGCTCTTTTGACCAGGTCAAACTTCCTGCACGAACAAGACCTTTCTAGTAGGTCGACTTTGGCCGCAAAGCCACTTCTAAACACAGTGTATTGCCTTTCATCCCCGCTTATGTTCTCCACATAGAAGGAGTTGGCCTCACTCATATAATCTCTTAAGATCTTTTCGACGGCGGGATCAAATTTATTATCCTTACATTTGAGGACGTATGCACTACTCTCCCTAAATATTTCACCAAACCTCTTGGCAATCGAATTGAATATGGATGCCACGGGGTACTCCCTTTCATTAATCAACATAGCATTTACTGACTCGGCAATATTTGTGGTCATCACGTCAAATCTGTTGCCGGGGAAATATGCCCTGCTCCATTTTACAAAACCAAGCTCATGCTCAAGGAAAAAGGTTGCCTTGGGACAGTAGTTCTTGAATTCCACAAAATGGTCGCTAAACTCCTCGGGAGAATATGCCTTTGCCGTGTTGTAGAATAGATAGCAGTTTTCTCCGCAATGGTAATTTACTCGGATATTTTCACCTAGGTGCCTCATTCAGTACTCGTGATGAGCATGGTTGTACGCCTTCGCGATGTCATTGGCTATGCTCTTGTGCCTATTGGAGATAAAACACAAATCTGGTCCATTGACCTCAATAGACTTCAGCTTCTCAAAGAAGAACGTCCAAGACGCATCATTCTCCTTATCAATAACGCAAAAGGCAATGGGATAAATATGGTTCTCTGTATCCTGTGCAACCGTGCTTAGTAGCACCCCCTCGTACTTGTCGTATAAATGAGTGATGTCGACCGCAATAACCTTCCTCATGTGTGTGAATCCCCTAATGCAAGGGCCCAATGATAAAAAGTAGTACATAAATCTATAATCGACCTTGTTTACCATGATAGAATAGGTAGTGTCAACATTAAGAGCGTCAATCATGTACGAGAAAACGAGCAGGCAACGATACTGGTGCTCCACTAACCCTTGAACCATTTCTTTGTCAATCACCCCGCCAGCCAACATTTCCAATAGCTTGGTCTACTTTTCAAGTTCTTGAACACGATCTTCCAAATCTCGCTAGTGTCCGAACTCTTTCCTTCGCGATACATGTTCACACACAGTGATGCAATAACTTTAGACGAAATTTTCCTATGGCAGCGGGTGGCGTATTCGATGCCGCAATTGTGATTGCCGACGTATTTTTAGATGACGAATTTGTCCTTGCATTCATACTTCTTCGCCTGCAATATCCGCCCGCAACATCCACCCGCAGTTAGGACAAACATATTTCAACTTGAGGAATTTGCTGCAGCTCTTCAACGTAGCATAATCAAAAGAATTTCTTGCAGCTACTACGTCCAGCAATAATTTCAGATCCTTTTTACTACTAAATGTTTGATTTACCTGAAAATTAGTTCCGTCGGAGAAGGTGTGGTTGGTTTGTGCTTTCAATTCGCACTCTTCTCCCCCTTCTTCAGAGAAAATTGAATCTTCCAATTCCATTGAATTATCTTCCGAATCTATTGGATGAGCATCCAAACCCTCATTTTCTAATGAATCATGTTTGTCAATTGTCGGCTGTGGTGGCGGGATTGTCGGAGACCCCGGAATGACATTTATCCTCAATAATGGCCTAGAGCCATTGGCAGCGACATCCAACATGTATAACGACACATGCCGATCATTATTTATGAACGTGGGATGTATTTTACCCCGCCCATTCATTAAATAGCTAATCACAATGTTCTTTAGCTCGCATTCTAATTCTCCGCTCTCAATTACGCTTCGAACCATGTCGTCGTACGATCCATTGCGACACAGGGGGATCGGCGATGTCTCCTTTGTAGATGATTTCCCCCATGCACCCATATAATTACCACCCATAACAACTACCTCAGCTACTGCCATAATAGACCGCACAAGTCGATAAGAGATCAAGGTTTAGGTCTATAGATGGTCGATGACTTGTATCAATACGTCCGTACAAAAATGCGAATCGACTGATTTTTGATATAATCGTTGCCCTTCAAGCACTGGGATGGAAAAATATATGTGTAGGCCTTCTAAACAATTAAAATATATCCAATGACGAGGTATTGGGCTGATTTGGAAAGATTTTCGAGCTAGTAGAAATGGTGAAAATTCTTTTTTTGCATTTTTTTGAAAAAGGATGGAACAACAATGGAGGCAATGATGAAGAATATAGATTTTCAGTTGTGATGAACAATTTTTCGTTGGAAAAGTCGCCGGAATCGGAAATTATTGGTGAAAAAGGGAGCTCCTATTGGTGGCTTCTTGGATAATTTTTTAAATTAAAATAGGAAATATGAAAAAATTGTGGGAATATAAAAAAAGGTGGAAAATATTAAATGGATGAGGTGGGGATTAAAGTGTAAAGTTTAAAACTTGTGTGGTTGATTTGGATGAAAGAATGAATGATGTCATAAATGTGTCTAAATATCTAATTTTCCAAGATTTGTGTCTAAATGCTAAAATAAGTTTTGAAAGTGTCTAAATGTCAAATTATCCCCACAACATGCGTGCAGTACTGAATCACCAAGCCTGCAGGAACTGAACAAATTTAAAGGTATAATAAGAGAGAATTAATTTCAATCTTTCAGGTAGTTAAGTGAAATATGATGGATCAATAATTGTGCTTGCTCAGGTAATTAAAAAAGGTTTTACTGCTGCCTCTGTTGTTAATTAATAGAATTCTTTATTCTCAATCTATGAATCCAAAGATGAGAAAGCGACCTAAGGTAGAGCATTTTTTTGTCTTTTGTAAATTTCATTCCACTTGGAAGATATGGCAACAGTATGACAACACTCTTTCAGTTTCTCAATCAAAATAATCCAACTCCTTTTCCATTTCTAGTCATGAATATGGTCTTAATAGTGATATGAAGGGTTGCTCAACTATATATATACAATAATTAAAATTTAAATTGACGATATATATAACTGAAACTTTAGTAATTATAATACAAGAAAATGTTTCCACGCAAAAGAAAAGAATATAGGTGAGGGTGGGGTCCCCTGGTATTGGGTCTGGTCTGTAATTTGAAAATGTGACCAATGTATAGGATTCTCAACATGTCGCCACTGTGCAATTATGTGCCTACTATGTCGAAACATTTGAGTAGTGATATCGACATACTCAATTTGCTTAAAGAGGAATGTTTGCATGGATTTAAAGTGGGACAAAATCCATAATTTTTCTTCTAGCAAAATGCCTAAATGAGATGACTCTATCTCCCCTTCCTATTTTATGGATTCTTGTAAGATCATGAACTCTGGTATCCCTCAGAAAACATAGGTGTATTATTGTATATACTTCCCAAAAAATATCCATTCATTCATTTCTTTCCTTTTCGTTGATCGCGAAGATTGGCACCATGCGAAAAATTCAGAGAGAAGGGCCGGTGGGGGGCCATTTGGTGAAGTTCAGGCCATCAGGAGGATATAATTTCTTTTCATTCTGGGTCGGCAAGAGCTATAGCAACTTACAATTCAATTGAATTCGAAAGCATACGCCACGGTGGTTGAGCGGGAAGTCAGGCCAACGGCCGTGTCTCTGCTTTATACTGTAAGGGAGGCCCTCCCACAAGTGAGGTCTAGGGAGGCAGTGGCGGAGCCAGGATTTTCATTGAGAGGAGTTCAGAAGTAAATATACGGACAAGTTGAAGAGGGTTCAACATCTACTATATATACATAAAAATATTTTTAATAGTGTAAAAATAGTATAATTTTCCATCGAAGAACAAGGTGGATCCGCCACTGTAGGGAGGGTATAGTATATGTAGACCTTATCACTACGTTGGAGAGGTATAGAGGCTGTTTGTGAAGACATATCTGCATTTGTCTTGGTGAACAAAGTTACTTTGTTCTTGTATTAGTAGGAGATAAACAAGCATCTGATGTAATAGTTGAGGAGCACACATATTTAGCCAAGGTGCTACTATTAATAAGAAGAGTTCAAATCATCTAAAAGGAGCAGAGCTTGCGAAAAAGAAACAGGTATAAGGCAATGTGCAAGCCAATGTGCAATGGGGACTCACAACATTATCATTATGCAAAGGTAAGAAATATCATATCTTTATTGTAATAAAAGGACACTTATTTGCAATATATGGGTTGTCATGACCCAAAATCCCATCATCACGTAGGCAAACTAAATTCCTTTTTTTTTTTAAAAAAAAAACAACTAAATTCCTTTATTAACCAATTAATTAATTAAAATAACCGGAAGCAACATAAAATAAGCACTAGCTTCTATAAATGCGGAATAGAGATTGCAACTCCAAAATAACCCTTGATGGTCCTTTTTGTTTAGTAAACTAGGTATGAAATATGAATTGATAAGAGAAAAAGTTAAGAGTAACTCGTTGGATACGTCGAATGTGTAAATAATTTTACAGTGCTGACACATTTTTTTATTATTCAAAACTCACGTATATTCTCCATATAGGGAGAATTTAGGCCATACCGGTTGCAGAAACACACATGGTCCTAGAGTTCATGAAAAACTTCCACCAAATTCAAAATTGAAGGAGATAAAAATTGAAAGAATGTGAACCAATTGTTTACCTACAACCACAAATAGCATTAGATTGAAGATAGGACCTTATCTTTTCTCGTCCACTACCTTTTCTATTTATCTTTCATTTACCATCCTCCATTCATTTTCTTTCTTCCGTACACAGGATTTTTTTTTGAATTTGAGGTAGTCTTACATTTGTTTTTAATATTGACACATGTCACTCTACCACTTCTAATCATGACATGTGGCGAGCATTGATCAGATAAGGGGATATTTGGCAATTTTTTGAACACAAATGAAAGAAATTACTGTTAAATTGAATTGATTTAGATAGTTAGTTGAAGCTAATTAATGCTCTAAAGGAAATTGGAGGATTCGAATTTTTGCTTTGGATATTTCACTAGCAACTAAATTTAAACAAACTGGTACATAATTCCATCTTCCATGCACATATTTAGAGATTTAATCCATCCAATTCTATATTGTTTATTCAATAGATTCTTGGATTGGAAGGAAAACGATTACAAGCCAAAATCTCGATTGCAAATTTCTCTCTAGGAAGATAAGGATTAACAACTCTTGATGACGCACATTTGATGTACCAGTTATCATGCCTATGATAAACTTTGGCCAGCATTACTAAGCGGATAGCTGTTGTGCTTTCAGGAATAATTTGTTTCTCATGACTACCAAATTAGGAGTAATGCGATGGGCAATTAAAAGAGGATATTCTGGCTCTAGATATGAATTTGGCAGTAAATTGAGATTATGGTCATAAGTTACTCGAGCAAGGCGAATGGCAATTGCATATGCATGTCCAAATTATGAAAATGACCATACAACAACCAAAGAAAGAATGCAAATGTAGGTGGGGATGATAATTTGTACTGCCCTACATAAAGAATAACATGCCCAATTCAGCGGAGGAGCTAAAATTTTTACTAATTGGATTCAATAGATAAGAAGTTATCACATAAAGAAGAAGCCATGGGAATTCAACGATATTTACTATATAATCACAAAAAGAGATTAATGTTGATTCTCTATATGCAGTTTACTATTTCCGAGAAAGAGAATTCGGATGAATCCTCTAACGGCCGGCCCCATCATCCCATAACGACATTGATATTCAATTCTTTCCTCCACATCCCATAATATTTTTCAATTTTTTTTTTTTTTTTAAAAAAGAGGAAATCTTAGGTTCTTGGCTTCTTAGCCATTTGCTTTTAATTCCAGGGAAAAGTAACACTGCAACATTGAATCTCCAACATACAAACCTCATCTACAATGGATTGAAGCTCTCATTTGCTTAGCCATCACTTTCAATACTGTCTATTGGATTGGTTATATGTAAGAGTACCCGTAGTAGCAAATGATCAAGGACCCATCCCACTAGCTGTACTATTAATACTAGTGAGTAAAGAGAGTAGTATAAAGGCAAACAAAAGCTAAAGGAAGCTCACTGAGATATGTCAACTGCTTCCATTAACAATTGCCTTACTATCTCCCCTGCTCAAGCTTCCCTCAAGAAACCTACTCGCCCCGTTGCTTTCGCAAGGCTTAGTAACTCTTCTTCTTCTTCTTCTTCTATTCCCAGTCTCATCAGAAACGAGCCCGTCTTTGCTGCCCCTACTCCCATCATCAATCCCATTTTGGTACGCATTTATCAGTGTATTTTAACCTGTTATATATACGTACAACAAGTCATGATTCACTCTGTATATCTTGTTATTCATTATTTTCTTTGGCATTATATTTTGTTCTTTAAGCAAGACAGCTTTTTTCTTTTATCGTATTTGTAACGGCCATATATGTGTTCATGCATGTTAGCTAGTTCACGTGAATATTAACATTAAGTTTGTAGCTAGCTACTCTAATTATAAGTGTATTTATTTTTGGTCATGAATCTCCTGAAGTTAGGTGAATTGGTATCACTACACGTCTAATACGTGTACTCCAATATGGCATATACAGTAATAAAATTAAACTTGAAAATGAACCAAAAGAGAGGTGGCAATTATCTAGAGGTTGTCATAAAATGAAAATACGTAGTAGGGTCGTATTGTGGATTCTGTGGATAATGTTTTTGCTCTCTTTTTTAATTAAAAAACTTTTCTAGAATTTTAATTGGCTAAGTAATTATTAGTGAACTACTTATTAGACAAACTATGTAATTCAAAGGATATTGTTGGCCCATCCTACAAGTGATAACTACCTTAGAATTTGTAGGACGGTGTCTATTTATTACGTTGTTTTTGTCTAAATTACTACTTTTGGTACTTTTTGCTTAATACACTATTATATTATTTCATTTCTTCTTTTGACACCTGCATCATTTTCAAATTTGGTTACTACTTGTTATAAACAAACTTAGGAGTAATTAGGTTGGTGCACATTTCTGTTTTGATATTCATTTGTATCTTCTTATCATAGATTTTGAAGTTAGACTTAAATTTGTATTTGAATATACATTTTACTTGAAAAAAAAATGACTTTACGAGTGAAAGTAAAATTTAATTGTTTTTTGAAACAAGAATTTTTTGTGAAGCTAGATTTTCAAAATATGATATAAATTTCATATTTAAAGATAGATTTTAAAATCTGATTCAACATTTATGACCAAATATTAGCTTGTATATTCCAAATAATGCTAATGAAATGAGAACTTGCAGAGAGAAGAAATGGCAAAGGAATCCTACGAGCAGGCCATTGCTGCACTCGAGAAACTCCTCAGGTTTGTACTCTCTCTCTGCCCTCTACATCATAGTACTACTTTTTTGTAGATCAAGTGGGGCCCAAAAAATATACATACGTATATACGTACCTACATACACCCACAAAAAATGTAAGTAGTATTTGCGCAAAATGCAGAGAAAAACATAATTATGCACCATTGTTTAATTCAAAAAGTGCATGTTACTTGTATCAATTTTTTCGTATCTGTATTAATTAAATCATGCTAAAATAATAAATCCTTTTTCTTTATTTGAAATATCGTTATAATAAAACAGAAAAAAAAGTCTTAAATATTTTATGCAATTATAGCGAGAAAGGAGAACTTGGACCAGTAGTTGCGGCAAGAGTTGATCAGATTACTGCTGAACTGAAATCATCAGATGGCGGCAAAGGCTTTGACCCCGTTGAGCACATGAAAGCTGGCTTTATTCATTTCAAGACTGAGAAATATGAGTAAGTAAATTAATCACTCTTTCAAATTAAAATTTCTACATATTTAATTAATTTTGAAATATTAGTGTCTGATAATTTTTTTTTTTTTTTTCATCTTTTTGTACTAACAGTAAGAACCCAGAATTATATGGTGAACTAGCAAAGGGCCAGAGCCCCAAGGTACAAATTTCTCCGACTTAATCTCTCATCTGATTTTCTTGTGTAGTTGCTTGTATTTATATCTGATGAGTCAATTGCGCGTAACAGTTCATGGTTTTCGCATGCTCTGACTCTCGAGTGTGCCCGTCCCATGTCATTAACTTCCAACCTGGTGAGGCATTCATGGTTCGTAACATCGCCAACATGGTGCCTCCTTATGATAAGGTGAGTTATCAATCATAACGTTTCAATAAAATTAGTGTCCTAAAGTAATTTTTTAAAAACAGACTTCAAGTATATATAAATACGCACAAAAAGAATAATAGTTTAGAATTATTTTTTTCACATTTATATAATTATTTTTAATGTAGCATTCTTAAATGGCTTAAAACCTTTAGTTAACCTCACATAGTAATATAAAACTAACAATTAATTCTACTTAATAAGATGTTACGTGTTTGTAATACATTTTCTTAGAGGTTGTTGTAAAAACTTTATTTATTAATCTGAAAATATATGTTATTTAATTCAAAGTTCTAAAATATATTTGGTAAAAGGTATATAGTATTTTTGAAATATAACTTTTGAACTTTTTTTTAACTATCTTCAACATGTTTTAACTAGAAATAAAATCATAAAATTTATCATTAGATTTTTAGTTGTAGCCTAAAATAATTTTTTTACCCCTGATTATTTAGCTCTGGAATTGGAATTGAATTTTTTAATAAATTTGAGATTGAATTTGAACAGATTAGATACTCTGGGGTGGGAGCAGCGATCGAGTACGCTGTTCTCCATCTTAAGGTGTCGAACATCGTTGTCATTGGCCACAGTGCATGTGGAGGTATCAAAGGTCTCATGTCTCTACCCGAAGATGGTTCTGAATCAACGTATGTCTCCTCGTCTACAACATTATTTTCTACCATTATACATTCGATACGTGACTTTTTGCTATTATTCTCAACATGCATATTCATTGACATTGATAATGTAATAATGCAGTGCCTTTATTGAGGATTGGGTGAAAATTGGTTTACCCGCCAAGGCCAAAGTTCTAGAGGAACACGGGGATAAAGATTTTGCATATCAATGCAAAGCTTGCGAGAAGGTAAAATTTAGTAGTAATATTTACTTGTTCACCATCAGTTAGTTAGCAGCATTTTACAATTGATTGTGATGAAAATTGGTGGGAAAAAATATCGCAGGAATCTGTGAACGTTTCACTTGCAAATCTGCTGACTTATCCATTTGTGAGAGACGGTTTGGTGAACAAAACATTGGCATTGAAGGGAGGTTACTATGATTTCGTGAATGGAGGGTTCGAGCTGTGGGGACTTGAGTTCGGTCTTTCTCCTTCTCTTTCCGTATGAACTTAATCCAATTACCATTTGGCCCTCACAATTTCCTTCCATTTTTTTGTTTTTGCTTTTGCTTATGTAATTGCGTCGCAAAATCAACTGTGTATGTTGTTGTATGTATGTATGAATGAATATGGAAGAGGACTCTGTTGTTATATTTCTCAATGAATAAATAAAATGGAAGAGTACTTTTGGTTTGAAAGTAAATATGTTGTATGTTTTGTGGTGGGCTTTGGTAGGTAAAAGATGTGGCCACTATACTGCACTGGAAGCTCGTGTAGAGACAAAGGGATCGATCATCCAGCAAAGAGAGAATTCCCAGATTTAATCTGTTATTTGAACCAATATTTATTGCTCATGTAGACCAAAAATTGGCAGTAATAATAAATCTACGACACTCCTTTCCGCTACAATTATACCAGTTTTTTCACTCTAGTTTAACTTCCGTGATGATTCAATCATTTGTTAGTATCAACAATCCATCACAAAGCCGAAAAATTAGATTTGTAAACAAAAGTGATTCGTCCCTCTATTAACCAGAGATTTTCGGCTTGGCCATAGAATGGAAAAAATTCGGCCAGAAAGTGTTTTTTTCACTTAATGGACCTTGTGTGACACGAATTTGGACTGGTAGAATTGGATCACTGGTACTGAATACCTCATGATTATATGACACGAATTTGGACTGGTAGAATTGGATCACTGGTACTGAATACCTCATGATTATAAATCAGAAAAAAACAAACAAAAACTGAACTTTACACATAATTTTGAAAAATGCCACGAAAAGAGGGGGGATTTGAAGCAAATTTCACAAAAATATCAAGTCTAGTAAATGAAAGAGCTGGCATCGGCCAACACTACTAGAACAAGCCAAAGCAGCAAAAATAAACAAGGTTTTTAATTTCTCTTTGGTACTGAAAACGTCATTTTCTTTTCCATCTTCTCCTTCTTGGTGATCAGTAATATAAATAAGTTGCAAATCTCTGCACATTGTGTAATTATGTAACTATGGGTCAAATTATTCTACGTACTTTAACTTAGTCAACTGATTTGATTTTTGTAACTGTATATCCATAATTTATCTTTTGTCATATTAAGATAACTCATCCATCACGCATAAGTCATACAATTATTATTTGTTACTCCTACATCTTAATAGTAAGTTCATATAATTGAACTTATGTGTGGTAGAAAAAGTACAATCAAAATGTCAAATTCTTGATGTTGGGCTAAGACACTCGCACAAAATATTCGTCGGATGATAAAAGAAATTTCACCGTTAAAAATGAAAAATGCAACGTAGTAGAAAGGAGTTGAATTTGGAAATTTCCAGCGAAAGAGCACAAATAGCCAATCAGCTGTTTTTTTCAACTGGCGATTGGCCATTACCTTTTATTAACCAAAGATAGCCACAAAACTTTTACACCCACTCGTGTTACTAGGTTCCACTTAAGGCTAAAGATAGAGAAGATTAGAAATGCATTTTGGGGCTTATAAAATTTATAAAATAGGCCTGATCGGTTGTTGTACGGTATGTTGTCGTCGTCGTCTTCTGACTGTTTGTTATAAATAATTTAAATAGACTATGGTCATTTTGAGTTTATCACTAATATGGACGGCTAATTGAGTTAATTATTCATTATTCTTCATGTTCATTGGGCATGTAAAACTAATAACTCTCAATTTTTTTTTAAATTTTTGTTTGGATGGATTACTCATCACACAAACATTCTTCTGTGCAATCATTCAGACTAGCATTTTTTAACACAAAGACCACTAATAGTACCCGTCCTCAAGGAAGGAAAACCTCAAACGTTCCTTCTGGCTTTGCTTGCTCGTGAGGACCACTTGCTTGTAAATTGCGGCAATTAGTATCACCTCATGTGCTCTTACAACTTGCTAATTTTTATTTTTCACTAATGAGATTAATGGAACAATTTTCGAAAGATAAGAAGTGAATGCATGAGAGCTACTTCCATTTTGGAGGACACTGCTGCTTTAAGGAGGAGGAGGTGGTGGCATAAATCAGAATTTTACTAAAAACATTCAAAATATGAAGAAGCCAAATAGCCAATACATGAATATATATATATATATATATATATATATATATAAACAACTTAAGTTTTCATTGAAAAATATTTGACATGTTAATCCTACCTAGCTCCGCCTCTGAGAGGAGGCAAAGTGACTTTTACTCCATCAAACTGTATTTCAATATATTTTAAATATTAATTGCAGAGCAAATCTAGAATACCAAATGTTTATTTCTTCATATATCAAGTTTGAATTTCTTTGACTTCTTCATAGTATTTATTTCTTCATATTCCAAATTCTAACTTCTATCATTAATATTATCTTTTTAACTTCGAAACGTCAAGAAGTAGAATGTGATCATGCTGTCTAGATTGTGCCGGACGGACTAGTGTAGAACGTTCCATGGGCCTCACTTTCTTGCAATGGATTGAATCCCAATCAGGGTAAAGACCCTGATTCGTTGATGAAAGAGGAGGCCCATTAAGGTGCAGTGGTACTCCTGTGGTCTAGCATACACATGAACAATAACCACGTGGAGAACGTCGATCACATATTACACGGACCAACCCGAACCGAAACAACCAATCAAATCGGATCTTCCCTTCTTTCTGCTCTAAACAAGTCAGCTCTAACCACCTGTCTTCTTAACAATGGCTTCTTCTTCACACTCCTTAGCTTCTTCTGCTTTCTTCTCCACTACCCCGGCGAGGAAACTCCCCGGCTCCGATCGATTTCCACTTACTAAATCTCTACTCTGCCGGAAAATACCTGGTTTTTCCAGCAGTACGGTCTCTGTTCCCGTGTGTTGCTCTAACTATGCCTCTTCCGATGAAAAGTTCAGTTCTGGGAAGAAGATTGTGGATAGTATTTTTGTGGCGTGCACTTCAGTTGCTTTGTCGTTTTCTCTGTTTTTGGCAGACGTTGACTCTGCCTCGGCTTTTGTAGTCACTTCACCGAGGAAATTGCAGACTGATGAACTTGCTACTGTTCGTCTCTTCCAGGAGAATACACCTTCTGTTGTGTATATTACTAATCTTGCTTCCAGGTGATCTATCAATGAGTATGATATTTTTTCCTATATGTGAATTCATGTGTTGTTACTCTTTCTGTCCAAGTTGATGTATCACTGTTTGGATTTCGAGAGTTAGAACAGTTTAATTTTGACCGTGAATTTAGACATGAAGGTTTCAAGTTTTTTTGAAAAGTAAAATTTACATATCTGAAAGTTATTAAGAAGTACTATGAGTCACAATAATTAATAATTCAAATACTTAAAAGATATATGAAAAAATTAATGTCAGTTGTGTATATTACTAATGTTGCTTCCATGTGATCTATTAATGAGGATGATCTTTTTTCAATTCTGTAAATTCATGAGCATTTATGTTTGTAGATATAATGCTTGATGAAAGTCCGCTAGATGTATTTCCTGTTATTGTAATTGAAGTCGATTATTTCGTTGTTATTGTTTCTTTTCTCTGAATGCTCCGTACTGCTTTCCTTATTAGTTAACGTGTTGCCTTAGTGTCGTATTACCTTTTTTGTAAATACTTTGATTTGCTGAACTTGAGCAGAGGGTCTTTCGGAAACAACCTCTCTATCTCCACGAGGTAGGGGTAAGGTGTGCGTACTGTCTGCCCTTACACTGGGTATGTTGTTGTTGAATTTGAAATCCACCTTTGTTTCCCTGTTTGGTTAATTGTGGATTTCATTTGTGATGTTATAGGCAGGATATGTTCACACTGGATATATTTGAGGTGCCTCAAGGGTCTGGGTCAGGCTTTGTCTGGGATAAGAATGGTCATATTGTCACTAATTATCATGTGATTCGAGGTGCCTCTGATCTCAGGTGAGTTAAAGTGGCAACACATTTTCTTTCTTAAAAAAGTTTCTATTTCATTTTTGTATCTGCCTAAATGGTTTACATGTCGAGTTCCTCACCAAAATCATTATGCGATTTCAACATACTATCTGATTGCTCTTATACTAACATAATTTTACAACTTTGCATGTGATCTTTATGCTCATATACTATCTGATTGTATTCTTTAACTTCATGTGAGGGTGGTTGCTGTGTGCGTAAAATATACATTTATATTGACATTTTAGTTCTTTACCTATTTGTTGCCCATCTTGTCTTAAATACTCGTGGAGAATTAGGAAACCTTCAATTTTTATCTTGATATGAATTTGGTTTGGATTGGCACGTCTCTTTGTTGCTTAATTTTCTGTTTTACACTCTAATTTTTGAACTAACATAATCTTAGTCTTGTTCAGAGTGACTCTTGCTGATCAATCTACTTATGATGCAAAAGTTGTTGGATTTGACCAAGATAAAGATGTCGCTGTGTTGCGTATTGATGCACCAATAGACAAGTTACGACCTATACCAATTGGCATATCTGCAGACTTGCTCGTTGGTCAAAAAGTATTTGCTATTGGAAATCCTGTATGTGATGAAATACAAACCTGATAGAGAATTCTATTCATGTAATGATAGCACTTTTGAAGGGGAGCCTTGGAGTAACTGGTAAAGTTGTTGTCATGTTATCAGGAGGTCACGGGTTAAAGTCTTGGAAACAGCCTCTGGCAGAAATGCAAGGTAAGGCTGCGTACGATACACCCTTGTGGTGGGGCCCTTCTCCGGACACCGCGCATAGCAATAGCTTTAGTGCACCGAGCTACCCTTTTTAATGATAGCGCTTTTAGTCTGGTCTATTGTCCCTTCTCTAAACTAGTTTGGTCCATTTCATATTCAGTCCTTGCTTTCGAGAAAACAATTGTCTTGCAGGCTATGTTGCTTGGACTCTTCAAAAATGTCAGTGGGTGCGTGCCGGATTCTCCAAATATAAAAAGAAGTGTATTTTTGGAGCATCCGACACGCGTGCGGCATCGAAATGCAGAGTCTATGCAATTTGGCTTGCAGGCGTTCATGAGCATTACAACAGTTAGAAAGTATAACTTTGCATACAGATTTCTAGTGCATTTTTCTTATTACGAAAATTTGTGCAAGAAAAAAAAACAACTGATAGAGAGTACAACTTATTTCTGTCTTCTGTTTCAAATCTTTGCCCATTAGCCCATCTGAAAGTTAGCTGCTACTTCTGAACCTTTACCAGCCTGCTAATATTTTTAACTGCTTGTTTTCCCCCAAGTTTAGAGCATAACAATTCCCTCCTTTAATCTAGTGCTCCAACTTCTGCCAAAATTTCGCACTGACTTACATTAAAATCAACGTACTTGACTTACACATTGGAACTAGATCTCTTGTTGAAATGGGTGCATGTTTCTTATATTTGGGTAGCCTTCCCCCCTTCACGCCTCTTTTTCCTCTGTATTCGTATAATTTACTATGAAACATTAATATTTTACTTCTCTTTTAATTTTCATCTGGAAACACCTGATGACTGGTCTTTTATGTAAATATGTTGCAGTTTGGACTTGATCATACACTCACCACTGGTGTTATCAGGTATTTACTTATTTCATATTATTGTGCACAAGTTCCTAATGTTCAGATATTCCAGTGAAATGGTGCTAACAGTGTTGTGTGAAGATAGGAGATAAAATAAAATGAATATGGGACACTCAAAATCTTGGTAGAAGGCTTGTGGAATTAATGACTAACAAAGTGAAGGAAGTAAATGAGAGGAAATTAAATAAATAAAAATGAAGTAACCTTCTTTCCTTTGTTTAGAATTGAGATGAAGTAGAGAGTTTTGATTAATCTTCTTCATCCATTTCAACTGAAATACGAGTTTTTCAATGTTGGTGGCTTTCTTGATCTCTATCTTTTCTTTGCTTTTTGAACGACAAAGGGAGATTATATCTTTCAAGTGTGTCCAATACTCCTCATCTTTCCGTAAGGTCCACCTTTTGTTTTCATTTCTGAAATATGGCAGAAAGCAGATTGTTATAGGATAGATTGGTTGGTTGTCACTGTCTAGAGCCTTGCATCCATAAAATCCAAGAAGCAAACGTATTACATATGCAATAACCATATCTCGCAGTAAATGGATATATTATACGCAAAAGCAAGATGTGTTGGTGTTGTATAAAGTATATGCTATTTATCATACATTTTCTTTAATATAACTGATTAATTTATATGTTTCTAGTGGCCTTAGAAGAGAAATCAATTCTGCAGCTACTGGCCGTCCAATCCAAGATGTTATTCAGACAGACGCAGCAATCAATCCCGGTAACAGTGGAGGACCACTTCTAGATAGTTCTGGAAACCTTATTGGAATAAATACTGCTATATATTCTCCTTCCGGTGCATCATCGGGTGTTGGCTTTTCAATTCCAGTTGATACTGTAAGTTACTGTTTACCTTTCTGAATTTTATTAATGAAGCTTTTGGGTGAAGTATTACTCTTCTTCATACTTCCTCAGATAAAACAAAATGATTTATTACATCCTGCAGTGCAGAAAGTAGCCCTTGCTTCTACTAAGAGATGGTGGTCTCTCCCCTGAAAATTTTGATTTTACCTCTGTAGGTCAGTGGTATTGTTGATCAGTTGGTGCAGTTTGGGAAAGTCACAAGGCCAATTTTGGGCATAAAGTTTGCACCTGATCAGTCTGTCGAGCAACTGGGAGTCACTGGAGTACTTGTCCTAGATGCTCCTCCAAATGGTCCTGCGGGCAAAGCAGTATGTTATTACCTATATCATTTCCCTTGACATACCTTAGCAGTCCCTCCTTTTTATATACTATAATCCTCAGCAGTTTCCTCCAGTTATTTCACTCTAGCAATTTTACTTCATCTGATTCTTTATACTAGTGAGTTGTTTAAATTTGTGACTATCATGATGATCAACTGAATATGAGATGGTTAAATCTTGAACGTGCAGGGTCTTCTACCTACTAAACGTGATTCCTATGGAAGACTTATTTTAGGTGATATAATTACATCTATAAATGGAAAGAAGGTCTCCAATGGCACTGACTTGTACAGAATTCTTGACCAATGCAAAGTTGGAGAAAAGGTAATTCATACATCTATTACAAAATTATGCATCTTTATTGTTCGCTTAAAATTCATATGGAGTATAGAGCATTTCTCAACCATACACTAACTCATAATGATTTAAGATAGTAGTTGGGTAGCTTGGTAACTTACAAAAATTATACTATTTGGAACTGTAAGCCTTTGCTTGCGTAAAACTTTAGTTGATCTTTCTTTTTATTTCTGGAACTTTATTAAGAATATCGATAGTTAGTATTTGATCTTGATATTGATAATAGTATTGAGTTCCAAGGTTTTCTATCTTCTCTATTTGATCTTGATATTGATAATAGTATTGAGTTCTAAGGTTTTCTATCTTCTCTATAAATTCCTATGACTCCTAAGTATATTATTTTGCTAAGTTCGTATCTGTGCATCTATGTTTTCATTAAGATTCACATTGTCCGTAATTCCATATTTCTTAGCTTTTCTCACATCCAGTATTTGTGAGATAATTGGAAGGTATTCACTGAATACTATTCAGTACAGGAAGGTAATGAAAAGTGGAACTACATTTGTGGGAGAATAGTAGTGAGCTTTTAGCTTACGGCTTTTGTTATGCACAGGTGATTGTGGAAGTACTGCGTGGGGATCAGAAAGAGAAGATCCCTGTAGTTCTGGAACCAAAACCTGACGAATCGTAATGCCTCGAATGGACAAGAGTGTATGTTGATAATTGATATGCATTTCCTGGCAAACTGCCCATCTTATTATTGTGTATCACTTGTTTCACAATATTGAATGGTGTATATACAAAAACTGCACTTAAACTAGGGTGCAAGCAATATAAGATGGGCTCTTTTAGGCGTGCCTAATTCTTATAGGGAAAGTCTTTAGTCTCATATTGTATAATATAATGTTAAAATTCTTGATTCAATATTAGGTAAGATGGGTGTCCACATAAGTTAGGATGATAGAACTACATCAATCTGGCAAAATTCCACATCCTAAATGAGATGAAAATGACGAACTAGAAAATTATTGGTAAACTGTAACTTGTAAGCAAGAACTGGTTTGTCTTGCAAGTTCCTTAAAACTTAAACAGCTAGATGTGACAGCAAAAGGATAGCGAAAGATCCAGCATTATTCTATTTGCATTCAAGATACAGAAAGAGCAAATTGATAAATAAACTCTATCTACTCTGACAAAGAAATTTGAAAAGTTTAGACTCTTAACACTATTATATTAACTTTCAAGAAATGGCGGTAACAAATCGATAAAGAAACTTCATTTATTTTGACAACGAAAACTGAAAACTTTAGTCTGCCACTAATTTATTATCATTCAAGTTACACCAACAACCACCCAGGGTCGTGGTGAATGAATGTGATAGTATTCCTCCATCCTTAGCCAGAGGTTCGAAGTGTGAGCCATGATAATGAAAAATTTCTGGTTGGGAGCACTTTTCCTTTATTGTATCTACTCGGCGTGAATTCGAATTAGTGGGGTCGTGTATGAGCACTGGATGGGAACCAAAAAAATGATAAAGAAACGACTCATACAAAGAAATTGAGAAACTATAGTCTTCCATTACATGCTATTAACATTCAACATACACACAGAACAAATTGGTACAGAAACATTATCGACTCTGACAATGAAAATTGAAAATGAACACTGTACATCATTTCTACAACAAATCGGATACCCCACAAGCAGAGGATCTCAATTCCTCATTGCCCAACTAAGGCAATTTTATTTTCCTAGTTTTTCTTATCGAAATATACAAAAAAAAATAATGCCCAATATGACAAAACAGTGATCTTATTATTTCATCTTTCTAGTATATTGATCTCTTGATCCTTGAGGAAAATATGAGACATGTTGCCAAGAAGAGTTTCCAGGGATCTTGTTTTCCTGCTCCTCACTCTCCCTGATTCTCTTAATAACTCAGTTAATCTCCTCTTCTCATCATCCACATCAGGATTTGCTGTTCCTAGTTTCTCCTCCCTCATTTCAACGACGAATTCTAATATTTCAATTGCATCATCCGTCCTACAAACAATTAATGACGACTACATTGTTATAATGAAGAATCAAAAAATAGATGCAAAACATAATAGTAATAAGACAATCAAGAAAACTATATGGTAGATTAATATAAAAGACAGTAATTACCTGCCCATTGCATCATAAGTTCCAGCAAGATTGCTATAGATCCCTAATGTATCTGCGTGATAAGGTCCACATTCAGTCTCCAAAATTATCCTTGCTTCTTCAAATAAGTCCGCAGCCTCGTTAATTGCATACAGTTGTACACAGGCAAGTCCCATTTGGTTTAAAGCAATACCAAAAATTGCAGACTTTTTCTCTCCAATTTCCCTGAATTTCGATACTGCATTTTTCAGGGAATCATAAGACTCCATATACTCCCCCAGAATATAGTACAAGACCCCAATCTGGGCTTCAATTCCTGCAATCGTGCTTTGTTGTCCTGGTGCATTTCCATACACTTTTATGGCCTTCTGAAGCAACTCGAGCGCCTGATCAGGCTCGTTCATGGATTCATAGATCACAGATACATCGACAAGACCACTTGCAATCTCTTCTGGGTGGCTTCCAGGGACAGTTTTAGTATAAATCCGAAGTGCATTTTCACAGTAAGATTTTGATTCCCTGAATTTCCCTATCCTGTTGTACAAATCAGCCAAACGTACATAGACCGATGCAACAGACGGATGGTTCTCTCCTTTGGTAGACTTGAACATGGTAAGTGCTTTTTGGTAAGCACATATAGCCTCATCATATCGTGCCATAGATAAATACGCATCGCCAATGTTGCAGTCAATGGACGCTACTTCAGCTTCCTGGCCACTGGCTGCCATGGCCATGCCTGCCAAAACATAATGCTCAAGAGCAGCCTCATAGTCTCCCTTCGAATCGTAGATAAGCCCCAAGAGTCTCCTGTCAGCAGCTTCTTCGGGAGAGGCTGATGAATTTTTCTCCTTATGAATGTCAAGAGCCATCTGACAAAGCTTCTCAGCCTCATCAAATTGCAGTACTTGAATATGGGCTTCAGCCACATACCTGCATGTGTCGCCAAATCGCGTGTCTTTCTCTCCAAGAACTTGCCTTTGAATTTCCAGGCCAGCGGTGTAGCACAGTATCGAATTCTCTAACTGCCCGAGCATTGCATATGTATCACCTAACTGCATGCACCCTGCAAATTTTGCGAGTGCATGATTTTGTCCCACATCCAAGTCAGGAATTTCAATCGATCGCTCCAAGTGAGGAATTGCCTCACTGTACTTACCTAATCGACAATTTAACGCTGCTACAACGTGCAAACACATAACAAACTCTAAACTTCTCTTTCCCTTTGAAGAACTCTCAAACAATTTCATGGCTCGAAGGGCTAGTTCAAGAGCTTTTTGAAGATTTTCCCCGGTGATTGAAATCATGTCCCTTGCTTGTTTAAGTAAATACGGTCCTAAGTAGCCCGCCTTAGATGGATTGCCAGTTCCATTCTGCAATGGAGAATTCTTCCCATTCATCATCGACATAGCTGCATTTAGCTTTTTCGCGTTCCCAAACCTTTTTGGAGAAGGCTTTTCGTTAAAAGACTTGCTCCTTGATCTTGGTGGCTTACTAGATATTTGAGAATCAGTTTGCAAAGGCGAATATTTCTTCCCCTTTGCAGACCAAACAGGCTTGGGACTTGAAGGATATGCTTTAATTTTTCCGAACTTCTCATCATTGTGTACTTTATCTTCCTCGGAAACCTCTTTCTTGATATCCAATTCACCAAAATCTACCCCAGCAAGGTACCTTAACTCGGAGTCGATTCTTGATTCCTCACCATACGATAGAAAGCTCCGCCTCGAAGGTGAATAATCAGAGCTCTGCATTTCATACACATTGTTGTATAGCTGCTCAATTGAAGTGTCAATAAAACCCCCATTCATGTCCAGATCAATGGACTCAGTTTCGCGACTATGCGTACTCAAGGGACTTCTCGGAGACCCCTGATCGAAAATTTCTCTGAGAGGTAGAAAATGACCATTAGGTTGTTTATGATTGTGCTCAGGAATTGATCCATCCATTGCAAACTCCGGCATTGTACCACTGTTTCTTCTACAAACAAAAACAGATACAAAAATGAATTCTTTTCCTTCAGAGTTAACAAACATCCTACGTAATCATAACTAACTTTAAGGGCAATCAAGCACAAAGCAACCTTTGACTCTAACCAAGCATTAAATGATACTTCAAAGTGCAATAGATAAATAGGGACTTGACTTTATTACGTGTATATAATTAAATAACTCTGCCTCAACTTGTTAATTACTCCATTCCCCTGCTTTAAACGTAAGAACGTTCAAGGCATTTCATTTCGAGATCATGTCCACATTCCTTAATACTCTGCATAAATTAATTACTCCTTCTGTCCCAATTTATTGACACAGATGGAATTCCAGTTAAAAGAAAAATTTGATCGACTCTCGAAATTTCAACTGTGACACGTACATTGAGAAAAAGTGATTATATCTGATCATAAAAGGTACAATTGAAATTTCAGTAGAACAAAAACTTGGTTCACCCTCGAAATTTCAACTGTGTCACAGACATTGAGAAAAAGTGACTATATTTAATCATAAAAGGTACAATTAAGAAATTCCGGTAGAAGAAAAACTTGGTGAACTCTCGAAATTTCAATGGTAACACATACATTGAGAAAAAAGTGATTATATTTTATCATAAAAGGTAAACAATAGAAAAATGCATAGCATTAAAGATAATAGCATTTAACTCGAACACATAATGAAACAACATTCATAAAATAAAGGTCAGAATTGAATATAAGAAGAGCGGAAGCATGTTGTGGGCAATGAAACAAGAAGAAGAAGAAGAAGAAAGGACAAAACAACGCGTACCTTGAATTTACAAATGCAGATAGAAACTAAGAGAGACGAAAGAATAAGGATGTTACTATATTATTATATGGAATGTAAAATGTGTTAGTGCATCTATGTATATATAAAGTTAATAGGTTGATGATGTTTGGTAAATTAAGATTAATGATGAGAATAAGGATAGAATGTATATTGGAAATTGGAAAAAGGGGAAGTGTGGGGTTACAGAGAAGTTGGAACGTACAAGGATGAAGATGACTTATCATCTGCCAAGCTTTTTTTCCCCTTCAACCGTCCAATTTTCCTCTTCCCTTTTTTCGCCTTCTTTTTCTCTCTATGTATTGTATCTTATTTTTCTAAAAAAAATTACATAAATCCACAACTTAAGTTTCATTTATTACAAAACATCTCATCTCTCCAAGCATATTATAAAAATCCTATTTTTTTATAAAAATACATATACATAACTTCTATATATAAGTTGGTCCTGTTATGTATATGAATCGCTTTATTATGTATATGTTGGTCTTGTTATGTGTATGAATCGGTCTTGTTATGTATATGTCGGCCTTGTCATATACAAAAGTTTTTATGTATATGTCGGCCTTGTTATGTATATGAATCGGGAAAGAGTAAATTAAAGTAACAAGAAAGTGGGAAAGAGTGTAAATAATTCGTTGGGATTTATGTTATTTTTACTTTTTTTTTTTTTTGTGTGTGTGATTATATTATTTAAAATAATTTCTAACATATGCTTCGCTGTGATTTTGTCATACATGGCGCCATTAACGGTTTTTCAACGCTATCCACTTCATGTACACATACATACAACCCTATAGACAGATAATGCAAAAGATACTTATAGGTAAAATATCTATGGTTTACGTTTATTGATATAATTGATCATATGCTATGCGATAGCTCGAAGGCATGTGACGAGCTCATGATTGAGCAATAGACAGAGATTGGATTTGATCCCAGGTCTCCCATATGGGAGAACCACATCTACTCAACCATGCCCTAGCGAGCATAGTAAATTATATTAATAGTGCAAAAGATACATATATTTTAAATTTGTATAATTATATACCTAAAATATAATTTAATTATTGATGGTGAAATAATTTACATATAGTAAATGATCTGATGGCATAAGCGTGATAATATTATAAGTGGACTTACAATAATTATTATAAAAATGATAGATTTATGGATTGTATAAAATATTTCTTCAAGATTTGAACTCTTGTGCATAATGTGAGAAGAATTCCCCCAAAAGTTAAATCACATGGATCAAACATTGAAGGGAAAGTTCAATAGTTCATTAATCCTATCACGTGTCAAGCTTAATGGTCACATATTACGTGGCATTACATAAGTGGTCCTAATTTGGGATATGGCGGGCTGTTGAGGCCATTTGTAATGTTTCTTCCTTTTGTTTTACTCGTCTACTTGCATGTTCTTTTATTTTTGGGTTGGTTGTTGTTTGAAAATTTGCTGCAAACAAAACAAGCTTGTGATACAAAACGTGTTGTTGGAGAACAATGAAAAACAACTTACCGAAGAATTAAAAATAATTTACTCTTTTAAAAACAAATTATTCTATTTCATGTCTGAATAGAATAGAATGTTCTCATAATTTTATGAGTTAAAAGCGTTAAAATTACACCTAAAGTATCTCGGAATTTTGAGTTTCATACTTGAATTGTTTGGTGTTTGAGTTTTCTATCTCAATTATCATTAAATATTTATCGAAACACACCTCAACTATTAATTGTTCTTTTTTTCTACATGAGTGAACAATTGTGATAGTTGAGGTGTATATCGATAAACATTTGATGATATTTTAGATAGGAAATTCACACAATTGACAGTTTAAGGTATGGAACTCAAAAAATTAAAATATTTTAAATGTGTTTTTGACCCTTTTACCTCTAATTTTACTATATTAATATCTCAAGGGAGAAGAATTTTACTTGGACACATTTGCATTCTAATTTAATTTCTTCGCTTTGTTTTCTCTTTTCTAATTTTTTTTTTCTTTTAAATTGTTGGGCAGATTCTGGTAAGGATTAGATTTTACCATTGTGTGGACAATGATATGACCAACGTTACGGCGTTTAATTGTTCTTTTGTTTTATTAAATTCTTTCTCAGTTTTTATCAATAATACCATAAGTCAAATATAAAAGTTTTTTTTGTATGTTATCGTTAATTAGAGATCACATGCCTGTACTAGTTAGAAGTTGCACATGCATCAAATGTGCATCGGAAGTCAAAACTGCACCTTGATTTAGTAATGCCTCAATCTCTAAAAGAGCTGCCAATTCCCAAATTTTTATTTTTATTTTCAAGCAAGTGATACATAAAACTTGAGACAATGGTGTAAATTGAAGATATATATATATATATAACTTTAACTATATATAAATAGTATAATTTTTCGTCGAAGGAGGTTGGAATGAAACCCGAGCAAAATGTGGCTCCGCGCCCACTATAACTACAAGTGGTCAACCAATCAGAAAAGCAAGGCTAACCATAAGGACATAAGGACAACTAGACAGTCATGCTCCGACCAAACGAGTGTTTTGTATTAAACTCAAAAGGGACTTCAATAAAAACTGTTGAATGTTGACAATGTCAAAATGTTGCAAGTTCAATGAATGAGAAATTCCTTTTTCTTTTACCTACTTAAATTGATGCCAATTTTCCTATGGTTTAAATAGAAAATCTTGATATATGGTCATCGATATCTTGTAAGGGACCATTTTTTTTCCTTTTTTAAGTCTTATCTCCCTGAAATTGAGGGGATAATTGAACAGAAAACCAATTTTCTTTGTAGGTTCTAGCTTCCAATAACATCATAGATTAAACAGAAATGACAAAAGTAGTTCAATGGAATAGTATCAGTTACTCATTAGTCATTAGTCTCACGGACACCTTTGAAAAATAATAATATCTCATATCTGGTCCTCACAAACTATCGACCTCATCAGACAAATTTAATCATTAAACTAAAAACTATTGGTTACAATATTCTCTATCAAATATTCCTTTTATTATCTCTATTTAATTTGTGTTGTATAAGTATAACTATACCATATTCTGATTTGTGTAATCTCCTGCTGGGTGGGTAGTATGCTTATGGACCTACACTCTCCATTCCAAATATACAAAGCACATTAATTTAGCCCTTGTTAATATATACCCTTGAATATTGAAGTAGAATAATTGTACAAGACAAAACGTTAACTCTGTCTAAATATTACATTAAAAAATAGTACACGAATGTACCCAGAAATTTTCCCTGATTTTCTTTTTTTGAGAAAGTATCAAATCATAGTCTAAGATTTTGTTAGTATTACAAACATAAACAACAGACTAATGTTTTATGAATTATGTATATGATTGAGCAATATACAAGCTAACATTCGATCTGAGTATAATATTCTCCAAAAAGATAATTTCCCTAAATATTTCCCAACTTATGTATGTACATGACCACCAATTCGATTCTGTTTCCTTTATAATAATGACAAACTTTACCATTCAAAAGTTTTTCGGCCTTAGATTCAAGGAAGTAGCTAGAGAGGGACATGGGACCAAACATACAACTCATGTAGCACACACAAATTTGTATAGATCTAAGTTTTGGCCTATGTGTTCCCATGCCTTATGCTCGTTTCGTCATGATTGATCAATCATTCGTCCTTGTATTAACTTTTTGGTTTATACTTATACATTGTCTGAGTTGTGTCCAGGGATAGCATACAAGGGAGTATATATTTGGTACACACTTTGCTAAAGAACAAATTAATCAGAGATCGATATTGTATAGGTCTTGTATCCAAATCACTTTGGAATAAGTCAGAAGAGTGAGGATTTCTAAATTATGAAGGGTACTTATGTGATAATTTTCTTTTTAGGATTTAATAACTTAACTCAATTATTTGACAGATTTCACTGTTCTACTCGTTTGGTTTTCGATTTACAAAGTTTATCCTCCCCTGAAATTATCTCTGCAAAATAAAATACTACTATACTAATGGAGTAGCTGTTTTATTAGAAAACCGTTGACATTGAAATTGCCAGCGCCCATATATATATGCACTCGAGAAAATTGATTGTAAATTATGGAAGAACGATCTGCGCCTAATTAAGTGGGAGATTTATCTGTAGATGTGTATCCAATTATTATAAAAAGACTATGATATTAAGTGATCGATGCAATTTGAGAGGACAAATCAATGTCTTTTCTGGAGGAGCTGGACTTGTTTTTGTGATTGTTAGTGTCCCTCCCTATCTTTTTTTCAATTATTACTTTATTTCTTTTTTCTCTTCGTGAAGGTTCAATCAATTAACTATCCAATTAGTTTGTACTTCTAGCAAGCGTTCTTTTTTCTTGGGTATTCTTTTTTTCTTTCTTATTTATTCCTATTTAGTAATTATGAGAATAGAAGGTACTCCAGTATTTTACATGGCAATTTGTATGGTTATAACTCATGGTACTATTAAAAAATATGCTTAGAAGTTTAAAATTATACGTGTTATTTTTGTATAAATTAAAAGGAAAGCGTGCCTTAGAGGAGTAAGTAGCATGTACAGACTATAAGTAGTAGGAATATTTATTTGGAATGCGTACATTTGCATGTTGGCATTCATAGTGATCTTACAGAAGATCTAGTTACTACATATATTCTGTTCAGGAAGTTGCATTAATTTCATAATTTGTTGGCCGAAGGGAGACGCATTCTAAATTGGTCATGCTCAGACACATAATTGGCAGGCATTGGGCTTGTGGCCCATTGTAGTTGCTGGGCCTCCATATGTGAGATTTCCAACTAGGCTCAAATATTGTAATGAACCATTTGTTTATGTGCAAACTGGAAAGACAAAATTGAGCAAGTTGAATGTACTAAAGGCCAGGAAGATTGTGAAATATTTGACTCTGTGAAAATGATTGCCAAATGATGTTATGGCCAGTTAGCGCTTAGCATATGTATGTGGTCACTGCAACTTATGAAAGCTTAGTCAAACAACTTTGGCTTTTTTTCTATTGCATGCATGTGGAATGTGGATGGTGATGCTCGCTAGCTCCTTTTTGAATCTTTGAATGCAGAACAAACCAGTTGGTTGGCAAAAAGGCAAAGGATTTATTAATTAATGGACTAGCCACTCACATATATATATATATACATATATATATCTTCATGCACACGTGCATATTTTTGTTCTTGTTGAACCTAATTAATTAATTAACTCTATGCACACATGAATTCACGTCGTTTAATTTACTTATAGGTGTTAATTATATTGTTTAGTGATCGATTAATCGAGCTAGCGGATCTGATCCATTGTTGTATGATTAGAGCAGATCTCCATAGTTAATTAATACTAACTTGTTTAATAATTTGCATCAAAGAAACTATATATTCACGGCATAAATTTATATTAATATCCTTGCCGCAAGTGGCGGAGCCAAGAAGTTCATTAAGGGGTTCGAAAGTGCACACACGAACTAATCGAAGAGGTTCCAAATATAAAATATATACATAAAAAATAATTTTAACTGTGTATAAATAGTATAATTTTTTACTGAACGGGATTCAGATTAACCCCTGAATATATGCTAGATCCACACTGCTTGCAGGCCGCACTGTGCCAAATTTTTCTTGCAGATCGCTCTGATTAATTTGCCTCTTTTGCTTCGCTAATCATTTTATCATTCAATTCTTGCAATTTGTTTCATTGTATGTGACTTTAAACCACATTTAAAAATTCAACTGTATGTACCGCTAAAAAGGTAAGCATATCAATAATTTATTTTCACGGTATAAAATCATATCTAAAACTGTTTTGTCACAGAAATAAAGCCACTGAACTAAATCACCAACTCTCTCTAACAATATATATAGTCGGGAAACTTTACCCTCTATTACCAACCCATCAATATTACTTCTAAAGTCTGATCAAACCTTCTATCTCTCAGGTTTGCTTATTTATCCGCAACTTGGTTAGCCTCCCCGTATGCAGGGGCGGAGTCACCTTTAGCGAAGGATGGTCAGATGCACACCCTTTAATTTAATTTGCTAGCAAATTATGTGGTGAAAAGAGGTTAAATGTTAACCATAATGAGTGTATGTTTAATTTGAACACACTTAACATAGCTGAAAATAAAATTTACACACCCTTCGTCAAATTTCTGGCTCCGCCACTGCCCGTACGTACACATGTTTCAATATGTGACTGTTACATATTACATTCAAGACTAGTAAAATTTTGTATGTTTTATTATTCGATATCTGTGATATATAATTACGTTGAAAATAGCTTTCTAAACTTTACTACTCATTATATATAAACTAGAGGAGCATGATCCGTGTCAGCACGAGCCCAACATTAAGATATTTTTTTATCTTTTTAATCTTGATATATTTAAATAATTTTTTTTAATAAAAGGATTGCATATGTTTTCTAGGATTCATCCGGAACCAAGCATGAGTTCAACATATGTTATTTTAATATGTATTTAGATAATTTAAGTTGTTAACTATTGTAATTTATAATATTTTTTATGTAATTTTCAAATTAATATACGTTACTTTTCTTGTCCAAATTTTTGTGGCATTGATAGTCAATTATATTTTAAAAATAATTTAAGTTTTTAATTATTGTGATTTATAATACTTTTCTTCTATTCCAATTTTAGTAACACTAATATAATTTTAAGAGTCAACCAAATATTTTATATCTTTTAAATTTTTTAAGTTGTTAATTATTGTGATTTCTAGTATTTTTCATGTAATTTTGTTGAAATATATAACATATTAAATTATTTTTAGATATTTTAAGTTGTTAACTATTGTAATTTATAATACTTTTTATGTAATTTTTGAATAATATATGTTACTCTCCTTGTCTAGAGTTTTGAGTTGACGATAGCCAATTATATTCTTTTAAATAATTTAAATTTTTTATCATTGTGATTTATAATATTTTTTCTATTTCAACTTATGTGGCATATTGCTTAAATGACCATAATAATTAATTAGGGGTGATATAGTAAAATGTAATCATTATTATTTATTATTTTATTATGTGTATGTGTTGATTCAAGAAGAATTTGGAAACATTTAGAAATGTGTTGAATGTTACAAATGTTAATAATCCATTTGGTGCTTCTTGATTTCTCTACATTTATCTCTTGTGTGTTTTTACTCTTTTGTCCTTTGAATATATGTAGTAATTTTTATTTTTAAAAAAAAATATCATGAAATTTTTTATTCATAGTATATATATATATATATATATATATATATATATATATATAGTAAAATCGTGTATTCAATATTATTAATTTTTTAATACATAAGTAACTTATAATAATTAATTGCGGGTGATACATTAAAATCACGATTGAAGCAGCAGAAATCAGTCAATTTTTGATTTTTTTTTTTTGTTAACTATTGTTATTTACAGTACTTTTTATTTCATTTTCAAAATAATATATGTTGTTTTATATCTTCTTCTGTCCCGTCTCAATTTCTGTGGCACTAATATAATTTTGATAGTCAATCAAATATTTTATGTTGACATATCATTTTGTTATTCTAATTTTTCTAATATATAAATGACTTATAATAAGGAGTGATATAGTAAAATCATTGTTCGAAAGACAAAAATTTAATTTAAAATATTAAGAGTTAATTTCGCATTTTATGTCTATTTTATTTTTCATTAAATATTATTTATTTTCTTAATACCTAGATGACTCATAATAATTAATTAAGAGTGATTGATTATGTTATTACTATAAAAATTAATATAATTTTATCATATCCAATAGTAATCATTGATAATTCACCGAAATAGTATATTAATTAAATACAGGATGCTATATTTGCATATGCAAAATATGATATTATTAAACATTATTGGATAGTGCATTATATTTTCTTTCACAATAATAAAATTTTATTATACATTTTTTTTATTTCTTTTTAACTTGATACATATTGACCCAACACAAATTCTTAGAAAATATTCATTAGAAATTTATTTTATTAAATTAAATTTATTAATTTTGTACTTTAAAAAGTTAAAGGTAAGTTTAAATATTAGTATTTCTATATAAGAAAAAAATAATTTTAAAATTTAAATTTACTAAAATAAATAAATAAATAAAAAGATTAATTTTCTATATAAAAGTCAATTAAAATAATAAAATTGATTTACTTTAAATATTTAGTTGCAATTAATTAAGATAATTTTTTATTTTGTCATGATTTATGGTGCACCGATAAAATTTTGAGAGTTGAATAGAACTTTTATCTATTTTTTAAAAAGTATTTTAACTTGTTAATTATTGTGATTTATAATAATTTTTACGTAATTATCAAATAATATATTTACTCCTTGTGTCCCAATTTATGTGGTTTCGATACAATTTTGAGAATCAACTAAAATTTTTATATATCTTTTAAATATTTTAAGTTGTTAATTATTATGATTTGCAGTACTTTTTCTTTTATCTCAATTTATGTGGCATTGCTAAAATAATGAGAGTCAGTGAAATTTCTTTATGTCTTTTAAATATTTTAAGTTATTAATTATTGTGATTCGTGATAACAAATTAGTTTTGAACATGATTGCCAATTAAATAAATAAAATTTTTTTTACTTCCAATATGTAGTTATAGTTAATTAATAGAATATATTAAATATTTAAACCATTATGATGAAAAAATGGAATTATTATATATTGGGGCATGGTATGTAATTAAGTGGTTGTGGAGGATTTTTTGGTAATTGCATGAGAGGCGACAACAACAAAATACCTAGTGAGGTTTCGGGAGTAGGGTAGGATGTACTCGTATATATGTTTGACGGGTAGGGAAGCTATTTCGGAGAACAAAGTTCAACGATGATGCATGATATTATAATGCAGGGAATCATGAAAGGGTCCATACAGACTGGAAATAAGCTAAGGCTTCAGGTTCAGGATCATTCCAATGGCCTAGCTAACACCAATATAATATCCTTCTCTATCCACATCCACATGCAAAATGCAATATACTAATACTTTAATTTTCTCCTCTTTGACCATTGACCCATAATTTTGAGATCTGAAGAATCTTATACTCTGTTGGCTCATATGAGAAAAAGAAGGAAAAAGATGGAGCAATGAGAGATACCATGTCTAAGAAAGTTTCATTCTCACTATGTGGCTTTAAGTTTATATATGCATATACGTATGCGTACGTACCTCTTTAGTTTTTTGGACATTTGTTTTACTCTTTCTAATTATTAAAGATTAAAGGTGCCTTCGCATATTCATATTCGTTATTCGCATTGCTTTTTTAGCTTACTCAAGTCAAGATAATCAGTACATATATATCTTCATCACATGTATTAGAGAACAAATCAAAAGCAAGAGTGTAGAAGTTTAAAGTCCCTAGCTTGAGGTTCAAAGGAAGGAAGAGAGGAATAATTAAAATACATGAAAAATGGTCCAAATAATTAGCTAGTGAGTGTTGGAATAAATTAAAATATTCTTTGAAGGGGACTGTACAATATGGTTATCACAAAATAAGAATGTATGCGTTTGTGGGGGGTGAATTGGATTATGTATGGGAGTTTTGGTCAAACATATTATCGTTGAACAGAAAGTGTCCAAGTGAAGACTCAACTTTTAAAAATATTCTTTTAAACAAGCAGTAGGTTAATTATCAGTTTTACCAAATTACTGATCAATGCCTTTCTTTAAAAATATAATTATCTAATACTATATATTTCTCATTGTTAATACATAATAATATTAAGTGCGCTCTAACAGCATATCATACGATCATCTCTTTTTTTTTCTCCCTACTTCCTAGTTCTTTTCTCACTTCAGATCTCAAAAATTGTATTGGTTATTCAATTGGCGGGTGTTAGATTATAGGTAGTGACACAGAAAAATTGAAGAAAGCGAATTCAATTGAATTTCTTTCCCCAAAAAATAGTAATATATCTATAATCTATATTTATAATATTTTAAAAGTGTGAAGACCCTTAGAAAAGTGATTTGAACTTTTTGCCCTTCATTAAAACACCCCGTAATAGACAAAATCGTCTTTTTACTTTTATTTTTTAAATAATTATCATTTAAGTATTTAGAATACGTAGAAAAAACAAGGAACAACTCCAATTCTAAAAGGAATTAAATGTAATTTGATATTTTTTTTATTAAGAGTCCTATGCAATTAGGGATAGAACTATTGATGGAAAGGAAAAAAAAAATTAAAAACCAAATTTATAGTTAAATTACAGGCATGGAAAAAAAAGATTTCTACGCAAATTTCTTAAGGAAAAAATTTGGGAACCAAAATATATATATTTTTTTAATATAGATATTTATAGCATTTTATTTAAGTTTATTAACTTTATAAGCAAATTAATACTTTTTATAAATTTATCACAAAATTTAATGTTATTTCTTAAGATCGTTATTTTAGTATTATATGTATTAAAAAGTCGTTTGGTGTGACATATAATTATAATAATTA
This sequence comes from Capsicum annuum, assembly GCF_002878395.1. Lineage (NCBI taxonomy): Eukaryota > Viridiplantae > Streptophyta > Magnoliopsida > Solanales > Solanaceae > Capsicum > Capsicum annuum. Next base: position 151,943,536 of record NC_061112.1, on the reverse strand, counting down.
AGAGATAAAGTTCATGATTATTTATCCTGCGTTTAGTTAGATGTATTAGGTAGTCTCAAAATTATTTGTCGCACCATTTATACCACAGTGCTGAGATAAGTTATCACACGTACATATTAGTACAACTTATTTGGTAATAACTAATCCCGAAATAACTTGTTTCCAAACAACTCATCCCTATGTGTATATATACATATGTAGGTACATGTATGTGCATATATTTTTGTGTTTTATCACTCTCTTACTAAATTCGTTTCGTATTACTTAACTTTTGGTTGATATAACACAATCCTTAAGAAAATTTTACTTAGAGGTATATTTTACTAAATTAACCTTATTAACGATAATTTTAAATTTTAAATTTGTCTATACTGTTACTTTATATAGTTATTTAACATTAAAGGGTAGAAAAAAATATAATACAATTTTCTTGATCCACAAATTGAGCAGATAAATTAAAATATCTACTTTTAATATGAGGATCAAGTGATAAGAAACGATATTATCTATTGTCTATATTAGTAAATAAGCTGTGATTGTCATTAATAGAGTATTACATATTTTATAATTTATATAAATAAATATAATCTTTAAAATTTGACCTTATTTTTATTCGAGAAAAACATTTAGTTCCCCGAACTATGACCAAATTTGCTACGACACACGTCAACTTCACGGGGTCCCATTACCCTTTAAACTAAATTTTAGTTTATTTTTGTCAATCTTTTTAGCTAACGTGATACCTTTTGTCAATCATTTTTGATGGTGTGATACCTTTGATGTGAGCTCCATTTTATATAATAAAGGTGCTACATTAACAGAAAAAATGACAAAAATACGCTAAATTTGAGTTCAGGGGATAATAGGACCCCTATGAAGTTGGAGTGTGTCGTAACAACTTTGACCGTAGTTCGGGGTGGTACTAGAGGATTATCTCTTTCATTTATTGTTTGTATTTTCTCCATTGAAATATGTTTATAAAATTAGTATTACTTATTATTTTCACTTGTAAAATAAATATTATAGTTTTGATTATTATTAATAAAACTAATTTTCTTATTATGCTAATTTATTTCATAAAGATCATCATTAGCTTATATACTTAATTAGCATTTCTTACTTTTTTTTCCTAGAAGATAATGTTTATATTTTTATGAAAATTTTGTTATATAATTTTTTTTTAAATGAAAATATGATGATTTTAAAGAAGTTAAAAAAAAAGAATACAAAAATTGACGATAAAGGGTAAAATAGGAATTTTTAAAAGTCAATTAGGAAAAAGGGGGAGTATGATTATTGTTCAAAGTTGAGGGGGGAGGTTTGATTTTTAAGACAAAGTTGGGGAGGGAAAATGATTTTGACCCTTTTTGTTTTGATTTGGTTGATGATTAATTAAAGTTTTTTTTTTATTCTTTAGGGTTTTGTAGCCTTCTTCGTTATATGAATTCTCTTTTAAATTTTTACTTATATATCCTTTTTTTGGTGCAGACTCTAACAATTATCGTCATATGCAAAATATGATCAAATAACCTTTTCAGAGGTAATTTTAATTTTTCTTCGAAAAGTGATTTGAATTTTTTGTCATTCATTAAAGCACCCAATAATAGACAAACCGTATTTTCACTTTTATTTTCAAAGTAATTATCGTTAAATTATTATTCAAATATTTAAAATACATAGAAAAACATAAAGGAACAATTTCAATTCTAAAATGAATTAAATGTAATGTGAAATTTTTTATTAAGAGTCCTATGCACTCTTTTAGGGAAAGAACTATTGATGGGAAGGGGAAAAAAAATTAAGAACTAAAACTTATAGTTAAAAAATACGCGTGGGAAAAAAGATTCCTATGCAAGTTTTATTGGAAAAAAATTTAGGAACCAAAATATATTTTTTTAGAAAAACATATGCATGAAAGGAAAAAAAATATATCTTATTTAGGTAAGAAATTATAATATTTTACAATTCTAAATCAATTGTAATTTTACCTTATATAAAACACAAAAATGTCTATAATTCTATATAAATAGTTATTTGAAATAGTGTAATTTTTCTACTTCTACATTTCTTCTTATTTTTCTTATTTTTTTTAATTTTGATTAATGATTAATTAAAGTTTTCTTCTTGGATTCTTTAAGATTTTCTAGCCTAAAGAAAACATACAAAGTTGAACCAAAAAATCAAACCATACACGTCTTAAAAAAAAAGTAAAAAAAGAAAACAGATAAAAATATGTGAGGTTATATTTGGAATGCATATTATTTTAATATTAAAATAATTTATGAAATAAAAATAAAAATCTATCGTATTTAGATATTTCTTTAAAGGAAAGATTTTGGACATCTAAATCAATTAAAATTTTACCTTATATATCAAAATGAATTTCTATAATTCTATTTAAATAATATTTTGATCAAACTTTAAAACAGAAAATTTGTCACTTCTTCTACTATAAAATTAGATAAGACAGTTGCCGCCAAATAAAGTAAATGTTTATCTTAACTAAAAACTAACATTTATACTACGAAAATGGTGATTCTCTTTTTTGTTGCCAAAAATTCTACTTCTTTCAAAGACATTTCATAGTTTTTATGCAATTTGTTAAGGTAATAGGATATATATTGGGTTAAACGGACTATAGCACTTCGAAATCCATTGGTTTTGAATTCTTTATTCTTTTATTTTTTAATTTTCTATTTGAACTACATATAAATTTATCTTGAATTCTTTTCTTTTTTGAATTCTGGATGCAAAGACTTCTATGATAACAATTACGGGGTTCATCGGTTGGTTTATAGTTCGATTTTATGTATTATCAGTTCAATTTGTTAGTGAATTCTGTTTTGACTTCTAAATGCAAAGACTTCTATAATAACAATTAGGGGGGTCTCATCGGTTGGTTTATAGTTTGATTTTATGTATTATCAGTTCAATTTGTTAGTTTTTTATTTCAAAACATGCTAAATTGATAACCAAATTAGTAAGGTATTCCTTATCGATTTGGGTGATTAACAGTTTGATTTTTCAGTTAACTGATAAAAAATGCTCATTTATATACACAATATAAAAATGTTCATATAGCTAAAGACTTTGCTATTAGTTTATACAAAAGTAATTCTGTATTATGTTTATGTAATATAATTTTTTATTATTTTAATTTCTATTTCATAGTTTTATTATCAATTAACGTGACACGCGTGCAAAGCACGTACACTTGACTAGTTCATCTAAGTATATAAAGGGTAAAGTTAAAGAATAATGTAAAAACGAAATATTTCATTTATCATCGTTATATAGGCTATATATATATATATATATATATATATATATATATATATATATATATATATATATATATTAAACGTGTGAAGATCCTTAGAAAAGTGATTTGAACTTTTTGTCCTTCATTAAAAGTTTTTGTTTTAGACAAAATCGTCTTTTCACTATTTTTTTAATATTTAAAAGTTCAATCTTAATTAAATATATTTATGGTAAATTCTATATATATGGTAAATAAAAAAATATTTAAAAAGAAAGTTCTAAAGTACTATATAATAAAAGGAAATATTTAATAAAAGTTTTACTTTGGAAAGGTTTTTGTCGATAAAATAGGAAAAAGAAAAACTCATAGTTGTGCCAATATTATTTTAAAACGGTGTGGACAAAAAAGGTTTAAAATAGGGATGAGTATAAAATTGATAAAAAGAACTAAGAATCGACTATTTTTGTTTGGGTTTTGTTTATTTGCAATGAAAATATTATTGTCTTCTTCTACAATTAATTGCTAAGAAATAAAATTGTTAATTATTACCTTATATAAAAAAAAATTACTAACTCTATTTAAGTGATATTTTCAGTCAAATTTTACAAGAAACATAAACATTGGCTTATTCTACTTTTAATTTTCTTTGTATTTTGATTTTGATTTGAGTCATATTATTATGTTCATTGTCATCATCCTCTTTGTCTTTCTTTATTTGATTTTCAGTTCACTTACTTTTTTTTTGTCTTTACTTTTGCAGGTTCCAAAAAGTACGTAGGGGAAAAACAAATCCATGTATGGAATTTTCTTATTCAATGAAATCTTGATAGTATCTATGATTAAGACGATAAATTTATTTGTGATTTAAGGTAAGTTTTTAAAATTTTAGTATATTTGTGAAGTTTACGATTACTAATACAAAAGTGACGATCCATTAACCACTTGGAATTTCTGATGGTAAAATATATATGTCCTTACAATAAAATATATATTATGTTTACATTATTATATTAAAGTGCGAAAAATCTCTGAGAAGTAAAGTGTGAAGGATTTTTGAGAAGTGATTTGAACTTTTTACATTTTATTAAAAATTTTCGTAATAGATAAAATGAAACAGCCTCTCTACTTCTTTGGAGGTAGCGGTATGGACTACGTATATTTTATCCTCTCCAGACCCCACTTGGTGGAAATTCACTGGGTTTGTTGTTGTTGTTGTTGTTCGTAATAGATAAAATCATCTAATTTTAAATAATTAAAAATTACCCGTGTGAGGCACGTGCGTCTAAACTAGTAATTAAAAGTGTGAAGACCCTTACAAAAGTGATTTGAACATTTTATCCATCATTAAAGGCAGAATGCTCTATTGTACCCCTGTACTATGTCAGTTTTGTAAGTTAGACACTTCTACTAACATGTTTGTCATCTGGAAACTTGAACCCATCAAAAAGCAGCATTTCGCACCCTTTGACCGTTGACCTTGCCTATGTGGTAAAGTCATGGTGACTAGGACAAAGAGAGTGTAACCACTTGCCTAGGGGTGCGAGTGGGGGTCAATTTTTGGCCAATTTTACATTAAAATAATTAAAAAATAAAAATAATATTCAAATTTAAAAGAAAAATAAAAAGGGTTCTTTTTTTCCCTCTATCTTTTTAAATTTAAAAATAATTTTAAAATATTTTTAAAATTTAAAAAAATTAAAAATATTTTAATTTTTAAAAAAATAAAAAGGATCTTTTTTTTCCCTCCATCTTTTTAAATTTAAAAATAATCTAAAATTATTTTTAAAACATAAAAAATCATTTTAAAAATATTTTTAAAAATTATAAAAAAGAAAAAGTTTCCCTCCCCACCCCACCCCAGCCCATCCCCGTCCCCACACCCTCCAGCCCCTCCTTTTTTTCCTCCATCCTTTTTAAGTTAAAAATATTTTTAAAATTTTAAAAATAAAAAATTTAAATTTTTTTCCCACCCCAACCCTCTCTCCAGCCCCTCCCCACCCCACCCAGCCTCTCCCACCCCCATCCCAACTCATTCCCACCCTACCCACCCCTCTCCCCAGCCCTCTACCCCACCCCAACCCGTCCTTAGCCCATCCATCCCCACGTAACCCCTCTTCCTTCCCCAGCCCCCACCCCATCTAGCCCATCCCCATCCCACCCAGCCCCACGCAACCCCCTCCCCCAACCCCTCCCCCAACCCCTCACCCCACCCCATCCCCACCCAGCCCCTCCCCCCACAATTAGTTTAAATTAAATATTTTAAGTATGTAAATCAGATTTAAATTAAATAATTATTTAACTAAATTTTTTTTAAATTAGGTAAGAATTTTAAATTTGATAAATTAATTAATTTTAAATTTAATTAATTTAAATAAATAATTATTTAAGAATTTTAATTAATTAATTTTTACTAATTTAAATTTAAAATTTAAATTAATTAAATTAATTTTAATATTTAATTAATTTTAATGTAATACTTTTTTTATTATTTTTTTATTTTAAAAATGATTATTCAAATTTTAAAAGCATGATTATTCAAATTTTTCTACAATTTATAAATTTTTCTTATTTAGTTAAATTAATTTTAATATTTAATTTGTTATGTAGCATTTTAAAAATGACTTGGAATTTAATGTAATACTTTTTTTATTTTTTTAAATTACGTGGCAGATGGCGTGGCACGCATGACAGATGGCGTGGCACACGTGGCAGCTGATGTGACAGCTGACATGGGAGAGTGTGTTACACTCTCCAAAAAAGTATTTAAAATGTAGCTTTTTCATGGTTTCAGGGGTTCAACTTACAAAACTGACATAGTACATGTGTCCAATAGAGCATTTTGCCTTCATTAAAAGACCCGCCTTTAGACAAAATTATCTTTTCACTATTTTCTTTAATTTATTATTTAATTATTTTTATTATATTAACTAGACTCCTAAAATATATGGGACTCCTAAAATATATGGAAGGAGAATCAATTAATATTTTTCCTTGTATTAATCAATTAGAAAAATACGCCTAAAATAGAATAGAAAAATACTCCTAAAATAGGACTCTAATAATGAAATAATTCTATAAATATTGAGATGCACGTTAAACTAGAGAAGAAATCGGTTTACTTATTAGAAAATATGATTGATGCTCATCTAACTTAATTCGGTTGCATTCTAGATTGGTGAGTGCTTAATTTTCTAACCCTCAACTTATTTACTGTTTTTGTCAAACACAATAGAATTCAACGTGTGTGTGTGTACATATATATATATATATATCTTCTTTGTTTTAATTCAAGTCATTCTTTAGGGCCAAAATTATCGTTCAAACAAGAATTATTTTCATCAAAACTGAAGCTTTGTGATCACTGTTCAATTATTTTATTTGCAGGTCGTAGATGAATTTACAGGTGGTAGATAAATGTCGGTCAGCTTTGAGGAATCTTTTTAGGTAAAGGTTAGGTTTAATTGTAGTGTTTTTATATCTCTGTTTTGAGAATTTTTTTTGCATAAAGGTTAAGTTTAGTTGTATTATTTTGATATCTCTATTATCGTATTATTTTGTTACAGTATACAGATGGTAGATGAGTGTCAGACGGCTTTAAGAAAATTTTGTGTAAAGGTTAGATTTAATTATACTGTTTTGATATCTCTATCATCATATTATTTTGTTACGGTTTATAGGTGATAGATGAATGTCGATCGGTTTTGACAATTTTTTGGTAAAGATCAAGTTTTATTAAATAAATTCTCTAAAAGATGTTGAATTTAATTATTGTATTCATCTTTGTTATTTAGACAAATATCTTATTTAGTGTAACGTTTGAACTCAATAAAGTGAAGTACACGCTCGAGGCGCGTACACCTAAACTAGTATATATATATATATATGGGTCTTGCTAACATAATGACCCTATTTTTCATTTTTCTAAAATGCCCTTAGTTTAAAATAATAATTTTATTGATGAGCGTGAGCTTTTTATCTTTTTTCACCTTAATTTCCCAATTTTCCTCCAAAACCCATCTTCTTCAATCCCCCACCCCACACCTATCTTCTCCCCCCCCCCCCCCCACACAAAACCTTTCAATTAAAAAATTATACGTAATCTTACTACATTTCTTCAAGAGATTGTTTCTACGACTTAAATCCATGACTTTCTAGTCACGACAGTAATACTTTATCAGTTATTTCTAGTCTAATTTTTTTCTTAATTAATAATTTTTTATGTGACGTATAAAAAAACAACATGACATATAATTTGAGACGGGAGGAATAATATTATGAGTCATGGGATACGTGTGATATGCAAACAAACAAATGTTCATCCAACCACATCACTAAATGAATCTTCATGTATTTTTTATTTGTCATTTTATTTAAATATCACTCAAATAATAATATTTTCTTTGAATTATTAGTGTTTGATCATTAATAGTAGAAATTACTTTTAACTAATTCCTATAATTTTTCACAAAATTAAATTAATAATAGTTATGCATCAATCCATATAATGTAAAGTGGATCGTGGTAAGTTGAATCGAAGCTACAACCATTTTTACTTGTTTCATTTGAATATACTAGCTTTGAGGCAAATCTTATAGGCGTATTCATAAATTCGAAATCCTAAAATTCACCTATAACGATAAGTTGAGAGTCAAATAAAATTAATTAATCTAAGATTAATATAACTTTAAAATTATGTAGAATTATAAATAATTGTATTATTGTAGAAGATGGGTGGGGGGTGCCTGGGAGATGGGGTGGTTGAAGAAGATGGGTTTTGGAGGGAAATTGAGAAATCGGGAAATTAAGGTGAAAGACCAAAACATCCCTAATAAGTCCTATTATAAAGAGGTGGCAGGGATACTTTGGTAAATTAAAAAATGGGGAGGATGCTAACATATACCTTCATGTAGTATGTTAGCAAAACCCTATATATATATATATATATATATATATATATATATATATATATATATATATATATATATATATATATATATATTTGTCGGTGCAGGTGATGAGTCGATAAGAGAGTAGTGATTTGCCGGCAACAGTCCTTTTGGTGATGCAACTAGGGTTAGGCATACAATACCAGAAACCGAATTACCGAACCAAATCGAAGAATTTGGTATTTGGTATTTGGTAATTCGGTATTTGGTATGGTAATTGGGAGTAAAATTTTAAAATTATGGTATTTAGGTTCGGATTGGTAAAAGATATTACTACCATTTGGTATTTGGTATTTATCGAATACCAAATTATTGTTAACTGGCCATAGTCTATACTCATAGGCCACGAGTCCAAATTAATATTCTACAAAAGGTCAAAAAAAACCACAACCTAAAAGTCTATAATACTATATTAATTTTATAATTTTAAAATGAAAATCACTTTTAAAATTTTTATTGTTAACAGCAGTGGACAACTTGTTCAAATATGAAGTTATTGTTTCATATTATTTGCGTTTTCTTCATTCTAGTTCTATCTATCAAGACAACCTGAACTTGTCTAGTCTTGATGCAACTTTTAGGTATATCTAAGTTATGTCCAGTGGCAGAGTTGATGCAGAGATATTCATTTCCTGCCATATCTAAGTAATCAAAAAGGCTTGACACTATGTTGTATGATTTTAAATATCTCATAAAATTTTCTTGATGAAAGGGTTAGTGAATTCTTTTATTTAAACTCACTAACTAGTCACTACGAGGCAAATATTTGAGGAACGGATGTGGCTATTATCTTCCGAAGTCATTTCTGCATTAAATAGTTATTATGTTAAATCAACAAATGATGAATGAGCTATAAAACATCACTGATGAAGTGTTAAAAAGTGTTGTTACCATAAAGCATAGGGCATAAACTTTATCTTGTATTTTGATTCAGTTCTAAAGTAAACTGTTATCTTTGGCCTAGATTAGAGTCTACCAAATTTAACTTTAATATGGTATTACCAAATACCGTACCGAACCGAAGTTTACTTTCATTTACCGATTAACGAATTACCAAATCCGAATTATGATAATACCAAACCGATTACCGAACGCCCACCCTAGCTGCAACTTGACAATTTATCCACAATAATTCCCTCACTTGTGGGATTTTTTCTTCTTTAGGATCAAATGTTTAAAATTATCTTTTTCTTTTTTCGGATAAGAATATTTGAACTCTATGACCTCTTGCTTTAGTACCATGTACACCATCAAAATATAACTCTCTTGAAACAAATTTAGTTTTGTATGATAATCAAACAAATTATAACAAAACTAACAAAAAAAAAGTTAAAAACTTGATAAAAATTAAATGGATTGGACTATGGCATATTATTAGCCAATTTGACTCAATTTTCAGCCCAATTAACTTGTAGTCATTTGAATATGAAGTTCCAATACTATATTAAATTACGTGACTATGTTAAAATATTAAAATATTAGAGAAAATGAACTTTTAATCAGTATCGGTTATATTATGTCCCAATAATCCACGCAATGCATCTATGATCTCGCTTTGATTCTTTGGATATATTGATATACTAGTTTAGTATACATGTTTTGCACGTGAGTCTCACGTTAATATATTTGAGTTACAAAATAAATATCAATGAAAAATTTTATATTCTAAAATAGTGTAAATTTTTTGAAGTTTAATTACACACCCCTTTTCAAGAAATTATAGACGACTTATTACTTAGCACTTCGAAATAAATTGAGATTTGCTATTTTAACTTTCACGTTTCTATTCAATATTTAGGTCCAAATATAAAAACTAATATTAACATTAAAATACCTTCTAAAATTCAAATTTCTAGGTTTTAATATCTCACCTAAATCACTTAAGGAAAATATTATAACTTTTTTTTGGCAGTAAAATTGTAAACTAAAAAGTTGCGAATAACAATTAAGTTCATGAATCATTCTTAAGTTATGGTGGTGTATAAGATATAAAGGCAATGTACCAAAAAAAACTCCCTCAATTGATACTTAACAGAAAAAAACTAAAAAAAAAAAAAAAAGGAGAAGGGGCATTCCAAAAGTACCACTTAAGCAGCAGCACCAGAGCCTTGCCGTTCTTCTTTTGAAGTTTCTTCACATAGAATTTCAGTTCTTTCCCTTCCAAAATGTACCCATCAAAACAAAACCACTTTAACAAAACAAATTGAGAAAAATAACAAATGAGACAATCAAAATCTTTTATTTTAACTAAGAACACAATATAGTATAATATATGACAACCACTCAAATAGAGCCAATCACTTTTCATTATTAAATAATTTAAGTTATTCATCAATTTAGAGTCGAATTTGTGAAAAATTGATAATGATTTATAATCAATCCAAATACACAATTGACAACATTAAGAGGAAAAAATAACTATTCCTACGTACCTTTTATTCAAGTAATTTAATCACCACACAAAGCAACTTCATTTATAGAAGGAGTATTCATAAACCCAAAAAGAATTTGATTTTTGACTCCTATATAATTTTTATTAGGATACTATCGATTGTGAAAGAGAAAAAAAAGGAATCCTATAATATAATAAAAAAGACTCTCACCTCAATTTTTACCCTGCAAATTAAAAATATTTTGCCAAAAATATAAATGAAATTTTTTATTTTTCACAAAAAAAGATTTTTCTAATTTTTCCAAAACTACGTATTTCTTTTTGCCAAAAAAGGCAATACCTTTGGATTCCTACTATATGTATAATTCTTACATTGTCCAAAATATGGAAATTTATATTTGTACGTTTTTGTTTTTCCAAAAATAAGATAATGTTTGTTAGGACTCCCATTATATGTCTAGTTTACAAAAAATAATGATTTTTTTATTTTTTAAATATAATTAAAAAATAATAAATGACAATTTTGTCTAAAGAAGTGTCTTTTAATGAATGACAAAAAGTTCAAATCACTTTTCTAAGGGTCTTCACACTTTTAATATATTATAGATTATAGATATAGATATATATACTAGTTCGATTATACGCGCCTCGCGCGTGTACCTTACTTTAAAGAGTTCAGTTTTATAGAATTACTTTGATATCTTAATTAGTAATAATTGTCTATAAAAAATATATGATAATTATTTTTGTAAACATACTAAAATTTCAGAAAACTTATATCAAATCATAGAAAAAACTGTCTCTGCAATCATAAGTACTGTAAATATTTCACTAAAAACTTCTTAATCAACAATTGTAGATCATGAATACATGATAATTTATTATTATAAACTTCAAGAATATACTAAAATTTTAGAAAACTTAACTCAAATTATGAGCAAATTTATTTTTTTATTCACAGATATTATCAAGATTGTAAACATCAAGAACTAAAATTTTAGAAAGTTTACCTCAAATCATAAGTAAATTTGTGAACAACGATAGCAAAGAAAAATCTAATTTGAGAACTACGTTGTGGACGTACTATTGTAAAAAGGAAGGATTCTCAATTTAAAAGTAATGTTAGGATTAATTTTATTTTTTTCTCCAGATATTTTTAATGTTCTTTGTCGATTTAAATTTGTATTTATTCCATTTAATAAATTATCCTTTGTGGTATTTTTTATTTTTAGGTTTAGTTTTTTTTCTTCTTTTTTTTTGTATCCTTTTTTAATTCAAAATATTCTTTATTTTTATTTAATTTAAAAAATTATATGTAAGGTAAAATTTAATTGATTTAGAACTATTAAATATTATTTTTTCTTTCCTAACTTAAATAAGGACTTTAATTAATTTCAAAGTCCTATTGATAATAATTTGAGAAAAATATTGAAAAGACGATTTTGTCTAAAGGAGAAACTTTTAATGAAGGACAAAAAATTTGAATCACTTTTCTAAGGGTCTTTGCACTTTTAGATTAGAGATTACATATATTATAGACTATATATACTATAGATTAGAGATTAAAAACACATATTAGATATTAGAGATAATACCGCCTCAGAATTGCATAACCAATTTTATAGCAAACAATTTTTACTCATCACATCTTATTTAAAGTACTTTGTTAATTGATCTCCTTCTTACATAAAATTTACTGTCATTAATTTAATTTAATTTTTTATTTTTCCTTTAGACTTGTTCGTTAGCACACCACACTCGCATTCTCTCATATGTGTAGTCAAATATAAATTTCATCACGCGAAGATGATTTAAATCACAATCAAAAGAAGAAAAAAAATGTTAAAACATCATAAACATTAAATAATTTACGAATTTAGGCTAAAAAGGTATATTATATTCACCTTGTCATCTTTCAAAGATCATAAACTCATATAGAAATAAACAATTAAGACATAAATGATCTGAAAATTCACATTATCATACAACTTCACATAATAACATATTAAATTCCATCCAAATATTTAAAAAAAAATTAATGAATAAAGAATGAGAAAAAAGTACCTCAATGACACTGACATTGTTGGTGAAGACTTCATTGATTTTTTTATTTTTGCAGACATCTTAAATCAAAATTAAAATAAAAAGAAAACACATATAGCAATAAACAACTAAAAATAAATGATCAGAAAATTCACATTATCATACAACTCCACATAACAATTTGATTTTTTTTATCTAAACTCTTTTTAAAAAATACTAATAAACAAAGAATGAGAAGAAAGTACCTCAATGATGGGGAGATTGTTGGTGAAGAGTTTATCGACTTTTCATTTTTGAAGACTACTTAAATCAAAATCAAAATAAAAAAAGGTTAAAACCTCATAAACATTAAACAATTTAGGAATTTTTAGGCACAAAAGAAGTGCGACAAATTCACCTTGTCGTATTTCAATGAACGTAAACTCAATAGCAATAAACAACTAAGATATAAAATTTTAGAAATTTAACGTTATCGTACAACTCCATATAATAATACATAGAACTTCATCCAAACTCTTTTAAGAAAATACTAATAAATAACGAATGGAAAGAAAGTGCCACAACGATACTGAAATTAATGGTGAATTTTCTTATAGAGAGTTCAGACTTCCGGTTTTCAAAAAAACTATTTTTATAAAAATATATTCATAAATCAAAACGAATTTGATTTGGGACGCCTATAATTGATACTGCATATAAATTATTTATATTAGGATACAGCTGAGAGCCCGTTTGGATAGGATTAAAAAAATTACTTTTTAGCTTAAATGATTAAAAGCTTAAAATAAGTACTTTTAAATTAAGCAGATAAATGTTTGGATAAAAGTGCTGAAACTTAAAAAAATCTGTTGATGTGTTTGGTAAACAAGTGTTGTCAATCACTTTTTTGTTGTCAAAATGACTTAAATATCTTTAAAGTTGTTAACACATAATAACGTAAATTATTTATGATTTTTAATTCTAATACTTCAAAAATAATTTCTATTTAAATACACTTTCAGCGTAAAGTGATTATGCCAGGTCAATTTATAAATATAAGTTACTTTTTTATTTTTAATATTAAAAAATAAAATTTTTAAGATATTTTTTCTATAAATATAGTATTATATTGCAATATTGCAACCTTGTAAACAACAAAAAAAATTTAGGAATGAAACAAACTATTAAGAAGAATCAATTTTTAAAATTTAAATAACATGCAGAGATTCTGTATGAATGGATAAAGAAGAACTTACCATAAGCTCGATTTGACGATAAAATTTTTGAATGTTTTTTTGTGTAATGATAGATTCTCTGAAAATAAAGGAGAAAGATGAAGAGAAAATTGGAGGGAAAAGATGAAAAAAAAACGGAAAAAAGAAAAAGAAAGAAAAATCAATAAGGGCTACAAAGTTTAGGGTATTGTTGGAATTAGAAGAAAATATAAACGATAAAAAGATAAATGTTTGATCAAACTTAAAAAACAATTTAATCTAAAAAGTAAAAAGCTGGGGTATCCAACTTCTCAATTTTTACTTTTTTAATTCACTTTTAGCTTTTTTTAAGCTCTTTTTAATAATACCAAACACCTGAAAAAGCTAAAAAGGTAATTAAAATCTAGTTTGAACATGTAGTGATCGATTAATGTACAATTTAGTCAAAATCTAGTACATTAAGCTAATCAAATATAATTAATCAATCACTTATCTGAGTATGTATATGAAACACGTCACATTATATTATTGGATAATATACTTGTGTACGTATGTGATATATATAGTACGTAGTTAGAACTTGATATAGTCGATAGTGTGTATATGTGTGTGTATGTATAGGTATATATATAGTATATACATATTAATTATATAGTGAAGATATATTAATGACATAAGATAAACTAACCGATAATTCATCTGATCAGTATATGTGAAATACGTTATATATTATTATGGGGCAGTATTTTAAAATCAGGTATGTGATGTTTATAGTACTTATTTGAAAGTTGATAGACAATTGAATATATGTATATATATATGTATATCTCATGTAGTGACGTATGCAGTAATCGAAAGCTCGATAACTGAATCTATATATCAAAATATTTTGAATAATATATTGATATCATATTATTGAGGAAATAGATATACTATTTAGCGTCAATATGTGGATACACGTATATTGTTGAAGTTGTAATAACGTAAGACAAGCAATCAATAATTTATTTGATTAACATATTGTATTACGATGTATGTATATATATATATATATATATATATAATATCGTAATTAAAAACTAATTAACTAAAAATTTATCGTAAATTACAAAATTCATTGATATTATTATACGATTGAGGAAATATACTACTTGTGTTATTATTATAAATATTATAGAATTTATTAAAAAATTAATTTATTTAAAATTAATTTTAATTTATTATTTATTGATTTATTAATTATAGTAATTAAAATATTTTATTATTATTATTTTGTTAAAAATCGACCACATGTGGTCGATTTTTATTAAAATATCTAGAAAACCAACCACAAGTGGTCGGGTTTCAACAAAATAATAATAATAAATATTTTAATTATATAACTCCCCGACCTCACCCCCATATGACCCGACCCGACCCAACCTAAACAAGCCTAAGTCGACCTAAACGCACAAATACACACACAAAAATCACGCGCACACACAAAAATACCCTAAGCACACCCAAAATAATTTTGCAACTCCTTTTCCAATCGTAAACACACTGCTCTGGCGACGACAGCTCAGCTCAGGTATGAATTTTGTTTTATTTTGTGAAATTTGTGCTTTTTGAGGTTGATTTATAAGTGTACTAGTTTATATAATTGCGAAATTTATAATGGTGAAGATTAGGTTAGTTTGAACTAGTTTTTTTAAGCTCGTTTGTAGCTCAAATTTTGTTTAGTTATTTGCGGAATTTTTGAGCAGCTTAGCAGTTATATACACATAATTATTTGAACTAGTTTTGCTTGTTTAGCTTCTTGTTTTAGATATGACTTTTGATTGATTGAAGTTATTGATTGTATAAATCCTCAAAGTTGGAATCTTTAATTGTGATTTTGTAAGATTCTTGAATGGATTTTATGGTTTAGCTTGTTGTTTTTGATGAGGGTTTAACTTGTTGTCTTTAAAGTGAATGAATTTACTTTTATGGTTTAGCACTTTAGCTTGTTGTTTTTGATATGAGTTTTGCTAAATCACTCAAAGTTGGAATATTTTGTCGTGATTTTTTTAGGTTCTTGATTCTGTGATCGGTTATCTCTTTCCCTTTAATTTAGGCCAAGAAAAGGTAAGTTAATTTCTCTCGATTCACTATTGTTGTTATCTTCTTGTTATTGTTCAAATTGAAGTCTAGTGAAGCCGTGTGTGACCTTGTTCGACTCACTGGCATTGTTTTTATCTTCTTGTTATTGTTCATATTGAAGTCTGGTGAAGTCGTGTGTGGCCTTATTCGATTCACTAGCATTGTTGTTGGCATCTTGTAGGTCTTGTTATTGCTTGTTTCTTGAATGTGGTTTTGTTTTGATACTTAGTCACTTGAAAATGGTTAAGTGTAGAGACTTTAAAGGGGATTTTTTTGTTTTGAATGTGGTTTGGTAGGTGACTTAGTTGGTTGAAAATGGTTAAGTGTGAGGACTTCAAAGGAATTTTTTTGTTTTGAATGTGGTTTGGTAGGTGACTTAGTTGGTTGAAAATGGTTAAGTGTAGGGACTTTAAAGGGGATTCTTTTGTTTTGAATGTAGTTTGGTAGGTGACTTAGTTGGTTGAAAATGGTTAAGTGTGAGGACTTTAAAGGCGATTTTTTT
>NC_061112.1:151837898-151926977 GCF_002878395.1 Capsicum annuum | reverse complement strand
AAAATGGTTAAGTGTAGGGACTTTAAAGGGGATTTTGTGTTTTGAATGTGGTTTTGTTTTGATACTTAGTTGGTGGAAAATGGTTAAGTGTAGGGACTTTAAAGGGGATTTTGTGTTTTGAATGTGGTTTTGTTTTGATACTTAGTTGGTGGAAAATGGTTAAGTGTAGGGACTTTAAAGGGGATTTTGTGTTTTGAATGTGGTGTTTGGGTTAAGGGTGATAATGATGTTGATTACTTTGGATCTTCAGCTTGGAGGCACTCCATCTAGTGCTTCAGATCCGCTCACGCCAGTGCATCCACCATCACTTGATCCACAACTAGGAGACAGAGATGATTATGGGAGGCTTTATCTCATTCCATTTGCAACAGAGTAATATTTCTAAATATAATAACATTATTTATTTTTTCATTACTGTATTATTATGCTCTGCGAAATTACTGTTTGATCTTGTGTTGTAGGTTTAGGACGGATGCTAAAGTTGGACAAGCTGTGAGAAAATGCATTTGTTGAAACTTCAACGGCTACTGAACAAGTTGGCGTCAGGTTCCAGAACTTGACAGGGAGAGAATGTTTAAAGAATTTAACTTATCGACTACTTAACACTTTGTTAGAACAAATAATTGAATATTATATTTTTATTTTTGTTGTAGAAATTTTATTGGAGGGATGATGCGAATACATGTGTTATAAGGAGGAACTTTTTCAGAAGATGTAGAGTCAGGTTTAACGGTCTGTTGGATTATGCCCTAACCAAGTTGGTAAAACCTTCCTGGATTAGTGAACCCTTATGGCAACAATATATTCACCTTTGGAATAGCGAAGGATACCAATTGCTGAGGGAAAAAGGAAGGAAAGCTCGGACATCATCGAAGGGTGGCTCCCTACATACTGCGGGTGCCAGAAGTACCCTTGCTGTGCAGGAAAAATTGGTATGTAACTTTTACAGTTTTAACTGTTTGTTTCTATTTAAATTTGTAATTGTTTGAACATTGATAATTTTTTCATATGCAGGAAAAAGAAAATGGTAAGAGCATACCACAGGATGAGTTATTCAAGGAGACTCATCTGAAAAAGAAAAAGAACCTGACTGATGAAGATGTCTGGGTTGAACCTCGTGTAAAAGTTTTCGATGTAAGAAACAAATATTTTATTTATGAATCTTTTTCTCAAATTTGATATTATTCAATTATAAGTACTTTAATATTTTTTGGCTTTTAATTTTAACTTTACTTTGAATTAATGTAGGACAAATATAGGCAGCTCGTTAATGAGTATTGTAGTACTCAGCCTCCTGAAAGTTAGGGTGATCCACTACCCCGACATGTAGATGAGGAGTTATGTGGAAAAGTTGTGGGTCCTGCAGTTAGAGGCCATTACTACGGATACCACAATAATTTTTTTGGCGACAATATTAGATGTTCGTTTGGCCCTGCATAATCTAGCTCTTTAGTTAATAGAGAAATCATTGAAAGACTAGAAAATACGATTTATAAACTCACTGAAGAGCTTCCTGAACAGAGAGAGAGGTCGCAAAAAAGGGAGGAGGAAACTTTGTCACAAATCAGGATGTTGCAGGAGCAGTTCAGCTTTTTCATTCAGACTGCAGGGATTATTCCTCCGTGTCCTGGTGATGCTGTTCGGGGTGCAAAAGGACTAGGCTCCTTGGATGATATCAGCACAGATGAGGAGAGGGAAGACGAGGACGAGGACGAATTTGATGATGACGACTTTTGTATGTGTTGTACTTTGAATTTAGATATTATGTTGTAGTTTGTACACTTTTGAAACTATTATTGTAGTTGTTAGTTAACACTTTTGAAACTATTGTTGTAGTTGTTAACACTTTTGAAACTATTGTAGTACTTTGAATTTAGACATTATATTGTAGTTTGTACTCTTTTGAAACTATTGTTGTGTTGTACACTTTTGAAAGCATTTACATTTGCTGATTTAAAAAAAAAAAAAAATTCCAGAAAAAACAACCACATGTGGTCAGTTTTTCAAAAAAATAAAAAATGGTCGGTTTTCTAATAATTAAATAAAAACCCGACCACTTGTGGTCGATTTTTATTTTTTTTATTTTTTTTAAAATTGTTTTTTCAAATTTTAAAAACATAATAATAAATTTTAAAAATAAATTTATTTTTTTGAAAAACCTACCAGGTGGTCGGTTTTTCAAAAACTACCAATTGTTTACCGACCACGCAGTTTGGTCGGAATTTGGGGAAAACCGACCACAAATTTTAGATCGACCACTTGTGGTCGATTTTTGTGGTCGGTTTTCCCCCTTTTTTTAGTAGAGGTAGATGAATCTCAATCGATTTTGAAAAGTTTTTGTTTGTAAAATTTAAGTTTAATTGTATTATTTTGATATTACTTTTATTATATTATTTTGTTGCAGTTTACAGGTGATACAAGAACAGCCCACAAACTCAAGGACAACACAAGATAACAAGAGGAATAACAACACAAGATAAGAAGAACCAACGGTTTTCACTAAACAACCTAGTACATGAAAATAAAGATAGGTAGTGAGACATACACTATTACAAGACCAAAGAACCCAAGGATATCTCAAATCCAAGGACCCCTAAGACTTACAATAGTAACACCACACTTCTAAGAAGACACAAGAGGGAATCCACCACTCAAGCACCAACATTTTTAGCCAATTTTGCAACACAAGTGAGTACCGCACTTGTTCTTGCCCTAGTTTCAGTTACAACTCACTCTCTCTCTAGAGAATAGTCTTTCAATATCATTTTACAACTAAAGAACGAAAGACCTAAAACTATTCTATTTATAGACTTATTACGAACATAAGTGAAATGTCCCAAAAGCCCTTAATGAAGGTAAGACAAAAGGTGCCTATGGAGTGTAGTGTATGGCCCGTTCTTGGTGTGTGATATGGTGTTCCTTTGCACTTCACTTGCACGCTTCGAGTCTCCGGTTTGACGCGCACTCTCATAAGTTCATATCTGTGATTATTCTTGTATCATCCTCTCCATCTTAAGAGAAATTTGCCCACAAATTCATGGCTTAACCTCGTTCAATTGGCCACTTAAAGGAAGTCACTCAAAACAGTCCGCAAAACATGGAGAACCCGCAAGATCAATAACAACAAATCTCGGCCGACATCTTCATTTTGAATCTTGGCTTCCTCTCCATCTTGAGTTTTACCTTCAATCTCATCCGATTCAAGTCTCCTACCATCATGAAGCATTGTCATAGACCCCATATCCTTTATGTTTCTTTCTACCATTCTCCTCTACATGGACATATCGGTTTTAGTAAAGTGGAGCTTCGGTCAAGAGGGTTGGTTTAGTGAAGCGGAGCTTCGGTTGTGGAGCTTGGACGGAAGGAATTTGAATTCGTGAAAGTTGATGCATTTGGTTAAGTGGATCTTGGATGGGAGGGTTCGGTTTTAGTGTAGGCATTTGGCGTCCAAGTCTTTGTTGGACTTGGTCGAATTGTGGGGAAATAGGCCTAGTTATGTCTCGATTTTGAGGGCTATTTGGAGCTTGGCTTGCGAAATTAGGTGATGGTCTTGGAGGATTGGTCATTGGAAGTAAAGTGTCGGGAGTCAAAGCACGAGAGTTCCTTCGACTCTCCATTCGATCCAACCTCTCACTCATAGTTACCACATACGAGCTAATTTTTTCAAGACCCTCATTCGCCCTAGCAAGGTCTCGGGACATAGCATCAAGGCGATCCAAAATGAAATTGATCACATTATTGTCCATTGTTTGTGCATTGGAAGCCTCGGGTTCCATGGGGGTTGTACCGAAAATAACCCTTCAAATTTCTTCAAACTCAAGCTCAACAATGGTGGATGACTCAAATAACCTCCAATTTAGCTCAAATTCAAACCCAATACTCCTATAATGTTAGAGAACACAAATCTAACGCTAAAAACACAAGAAAAACACAAAATCAAAAACTCAAAATTTGACCTAGGGTCAAAAATGGATTTAGTATTTTTTTTGGGATTTTCGATTTTGACACTTCTTTTTTGTTGGGATTTTCAATTTCTAGACTCTAATAGTGTTAGGAAACAAAGATCTAACACTAGAAACACACAAAACACACAAAATTCAAGTTTTTTTGAAAGACCCAAAAAATGTGAACAGTAACTTTTTTCTTTTTTCTTCTTTTTCACATAACAATCACAAGATTGATTTTGTTGGAACAAAATCAAACCTTTCTTTGATACCAAATGATACAAGAACAGCCCACAAACTCAAGGAAAACACAAGATAACAAGAGGAATAACAACACAAGATAACAAGAACCAACGGTTTTCACTAAAACAAGAGCAAACTAGTACATGAAAGTAAAGATAGGTAGTGAGACATACACTATTACAAGACCAAAGAACCCAAGGATATCTCAAATCAAAGGACCCCTAAGACTTACAATAGTAACACCACACTTCTACGAAGACACAAGAGGGAATCCACCACTCAAGCACCACGTTTCTAGCCAATTTTGCAACACAAGTGAGTACCACACTTGTTCTTGCCCTAGTTTCGGTTACAACTCACTCTCTCTCTAGAGAATAGTCGTTCAATATCATTTTAAAACTAAAGAACTAAAGACCTAAAACTATTCTATTTATAGACTTATTACAAACATAAGTGAAATGTCCCAAAAGCCCTTAATGAAGGTAAGACAAAAGGTGCCTATGGAGTGTAGTGTATGGCCCATTTTTAGTGTGTGATATGGTGTTCCTTTGTACTTCACTTGCACGCTCCGAGTCTCGCATTCGACGCGCACTCTCATAAGTTCATCTCCGTGATTATTCTTGTATCAACAGGTGATAGATAAATGTTGGTCTGCTTTGAGGAATTTTTTTATGTAAAGGTTAGGTTTAGTTGTATTATTTTGATATCTCTATTATCGTATTATTTACAGGTGATAGATGAGTGTCGTACGACTTTGAGAAAATTTTTGTGTGTAAAGATTAGATTTAATTGTATTATTTTGATGTCTCTATCATTGTATTGTTTTGCTACAATTTACAGATGGTAGATGAATGTCGATCGACTTTTAAAAATATTTTTGATAAAGATTAGATTTAATAAATAAATTCTCAACTCTCCATCTTTTCATACTCAAGAGATATTAAATTTAATTATTATATTCATCTTTATTATTTAAATAAATATCTTATTTAGCGTAATATTTAGATTCATTAAAATGAAATACATGCGCAAGGCGCATAAACCTAAACTAGTTACTATGATAAATATGTATTTTATTTACTCTTCAATTCCCTCTAAAAAAAAATACTACCTTATGATATTAGAAATAATTTAACTTTAATATTTCACATTTACCTTTAATCAAATAATGTATAACCACACAGAAATCTAAGAGTTATTTTAGATCATAAATTTCAATATCCTTTTTTTTCTTAAATACTACTATATCAAATCAAGCAGTGTACCGTATTATTTTGAAAGGAGGGCAAAGTACTGGAAAAGTATGAAAAGAGGGGAGTATATTGTTGGGTTCGAAATCGAGAGGGCATTATGCGGAAACTATTAGTTGCAAACTATGAGACGATAAATAAGATGACAATGAAAAACAATACTAAAAATATAATTTTATTATATGATTTGGCCAATTGGCCTACATATAAAACCTCATATTAAAACCATAAAATTAATAAGAGAGAAAATCTCCCCCTAAACGAAAATCTTAAAAGATTACAGTGTGGATGTTATTGTGTTATGGTATGAGAAGGGGTCTTCTATTTATAGATGTCCAAAACCTTTCCTCCAAGAATGAGGTTAGTCAAATATGGAAAAGAATTATATTTTTTCTTTTAGGAAGTAAAAGTAACTATGGTAACTTTT
Organism: Capsicum annuum; assembly: GCF_002878395.1. NCBI lineage: Eukaryota > Viridiplantae > Streptophyta > Magnoliopsida > Solanales > Solanaceae > Capsicum > Capsicum annuum. Next base: position 151,921,113 of record NC_061112.1, on the reverse strand, counting down.
ATTTCCTTCTAAGAAAAAGTAAAACTTAAATATAGTAAGAAAATCAGAGCAAAAACCCTAACAAATCTCCACTTTTTGGCTTGATTTTCTTCAAAATATTCTTGATCCTCCTTCTTCTTGTGCATGATCTTCGTTCTTCGTATATATTTTTCATATATCACTGTTGTTTGGCATGTTTAAAAATGGAGCTTTTGGGGTTAAAAAATATTTTAGCCCTTTTCGGGTTAAAAATATTGAAGCCCTTTTGCAGGGTTAAAAGTGAGTTTTATTTTCAAATGTGTGACAACAGGATTGTTGAAAATATGATTGACAATTATGTCCACATATAGCTTTTGGACATATATCTTCATTATTATCAAATTGGTTGCAGCTTGATTTGGAAACCGCTTTGAACCTGTTTAATCTCGTCTCACCACACCATTGGACTATTGAACCGTAAGCTCTGATACCACTTGTTGGGTTCGAAATCGAGAAGGCATCATGCGGAAGCTATTAGTTGCAAACTATGAGACGATAAATAAGATGACAACGAAAAACAATACTAAAAACATAATTTTATTATATGATTTAGCCAATTGGCCTACATATAAACATAATATTAAAAACATAAAACTAATAAGAGAGAAAATCTCCCCCTAAACGAAAATCTTAAAAGACTACATTGTGGTTGATATTGTGTTATGGTATGAGAAGGGGTTCTTCTATTTATAGATTTATAGATGTCCAAAACTTTTACTCCAAGAAAGAGGTTAGTCAAATATAGAAAAGAATCATATTTTTTCTTTCAGTAAAAGTAAAAGTAATTATGATAACTTTTATTTTCCTTCTAACAAAAAGTAAAACTGAAAATCAGGGCAAAAACCTTTTAACATATATAACTATAACCTTACTGGATGAGACAAATAGGTTCGTAATCTTAAACATACACTAATTTGGGCCAGGGTTTTTTGATGTAATGATTTTTATCATCTGTGTTAATGATGAATCTTCAAGATGTACTTTTAAGGAATTTGATCTTCAAATATTTGTATAAATAGGTTGAGACCCTCACCTTCTTCCTCAATTCTACTAAGCAGCTATCTCTTCTCTCTAGCAACTCAAAACTAATTATTATCTACCACTGCTACTCTCTTTCTATTATTATGGATCATAGATATCATGACTCTTCTGAGACTCTCAGGTACTCATTTATTACGCAAATGTTCCTTTTTTAAAGCTCCCATTTAGATAATTTTGTCCCTTATTTTTACAAGTCTGTACAAATACAATCCTGGCAATATTAGACTATGATCTAATGTTTGCTCATATATCACTCAATTTACTAAAGAAGAATTTTTAATTAGACCATCGTCCACAAGAGTCCATGAATTGTGAGGAAAACCAAAGGGGGGACATTTTTACTGAACAATTATTATCCCAAAAAGATACTCCAACTGTTGAAAATTTTACCATTGTTATGGTGTTTTTTTTTTAATTTCTTTAAATGGGTTCATGAACAAGTACAATTGATGGGGTGCAGGAACAAGTGTGCAGCTTGCTATAGGCAGTTCAACAAAAAGGAGCATCTAGTGGAACACATGAGAATCTCTTATCATTCAGTTCATGAGCCCATGTGTGGTGTTTGCAAAAAGCACTGCCGCTCTTTTGAATCTTTAAGGGAGCACCTTATTGGTACGTACCAAGAAATAATTAATTTTTGAGTTTTTAAGTTATAAAAGACTTTTATTTGGTCATTAATGTACTCCCAATTAATTCATATGATGGTCTGCAGGGCCACTTCCAAAGGCAGAATGTGAAAGAATTTTCAAGGAACGAGGATGTGATGTTTGTTTAACAATCCTGGGCAGCCGGAGTTCCCTACGGGCTCACAGAGAATCCTGCATATCGCGTCCCAATAATAATGTATGTAAAATTAATTCTAACTATGATATGATATGATAGACTCAAGTCCCTCGCGTTTGTCTCATATCTAAAAGTTTAAGTGATTAAAGTTAACATATTTTCCTTCGAGTGGTAGGTAGAATCCTTCTTAAATATGCAACGGACTATTTATTGTAAGTGATAGAGCGTCAACCTTGCAGCCATGATCGGTTGATATTCAGCCCTTTGTATTCATGAATTCAACTAAAAACAAATATTCATTATATGTCCTTCACATACATGCGGGCGTGACGACTCTATTACATGAGCCAAACACATGAAAAATCTTTTTGATAATAATACTTGTACCAAAAATCTATGTCAGTTCTGATACCATATCGAATTGTGCATGTGATTATTTCATTTAAAAACTAAAGTTATATATTAAACATTTGCAGGGTTTGTTGTATCGCATGGCTAATTTGGGAATTCAAGATGAACTAAGAATTGATAACAGCAGAGGGAGAGTGATTGCCCTTGCCTGTAAGATGGTTGGTGGTGGCAGTGATGGATCTTTGGATCTTTGTGCAAGGGTTTGTCTCATTGATGAACATGAAAGGATCCTCTTTCATTCATATATCAAACCAAACCTTCCAGTCACTAACTACAGGTGATTCATCTAATAAATTTTAATCTTGATAATTATAACATGTTAATTAGTCACAATATTTTTTACATTTCAAGTACATAAAATTAAAACTGATCAAGTTTAAATCTCACAAGTTAGTTTCCATAAAGATATCAAAGCATGTTCACTTTTTTTGGGGGTCTATTCATGGCTCGTTGTGAAGTCTTACGAGACCATGACGTGATAGTGTAAAAACTTTTTTATGTTAACGGTGTATATTAAATTTAACTCTGACATGAAATATATGTGTTTATAGGTATGAAATGACAGGCATAAGACCAGAATATCTGAGGGATGCAATGCCATTAAGGAATGTATCAAGAAAAATTCAAGAATTCCTTTGCAATGGAGAACCTATTTGGCAAATTCGTTCGAAAGGTGGAAGGTCTAGGATTCTTGTTGGTCATGGCTTGGATCATGATCTTAAATGTTTAGAGATGGAGTATCCTGCAATAAAGATGAGGTATATTTAATATTTTTTGGATCATATATATAATCTAATTAAGAACCAAAAGTAAGATATGTAGTTTTCAAGATTAATTAATTTCATGTATGATCATGAACTTTATTCACTATAATAATAAAGTTACAAAACTAGTTTTTTTTCACATTAAAATAACTAAACTTTACTCATTGTAAGTTCACTAAATTACCAACCAAAGTGATTGTTATAGTGGATAAAATTTTATGACTTTAATGTAAGAAAAATAATTTCATAACTTTACTGCTAAATTGCGATAGATGAACATACTAACATTTGTTAGATTTTTCTTGTTCTGAAGGGATACTGCAAAATACCCACCACTAATGAAAACAAGCAAACTCAGCAACTCCCTCAAGTACTTGACCAAAGCTTACCTTGGGTAATTGCATTAAATTTTATCCTTATTAATTATTTAATTTGTTGAAAGTCTTAGAATTTAAATATAATGGACGAATTAAAATTATGTAGGTATGATATTCAAAATGGAGTACAAGATCCCTATGAAGATTGTGTGGCCACAATGAAACTCTACATGAGAATGAAATCACAATTTCACAAAAAAGAGAATTATCCTCTTGCTAATGATCCACAAAATAAAAATAACTTTGCATCATGGAGGCAAAATGAGCTTGAGAGGATGACTCCAGAGCAGCTGTTGGATTTCTCAAGGTCTGATTATTATTGTTGGTGTTTGGACTCACAAGATTATTAATATTATAGTAGACGAAATGATGGGAAAATATTGATGGAGATAAAGCAACAATATTGGATGTGTCATGAATTCTTATATATTAGTTGAGATATATACCCGAGAATTCAAATGATATCATTCATGGAGAAAATTTAGTATATTTGTATGCCTACTATTGCTAATGTAAAATTTAATTCTGGTTGAAATAAAATAAGAACGATCATCACTTCTATATTTGACGAAATGTGATTATCCATATCCTATGGATGTACATTCATCTTTGAATGTCGTCGGATACATTAACTTTCCCGCCATTCTTGTAATTGTTACCCGTGGTCTGCGCATGTGTGTCGCCAACCCTGAGTGTGACGAGAAACTCCCTAAGTTCTAGACTTAAGGTCAACTTTCCCATACGAGCATTTGGTACATGTATCATTCCATGGGATAGTGAAACGGTCACCCTCACCACCAACCTCCTAATCTTAGATAGGTCGTCTAAAGGTTTGCCGCGTTATTTCTTGGTTGCTAAATTGAGCGAGTACTCTTTGCGTAATATGATTACGCAAATTATCATGGGATATATATATATATATATATATGTATCAGCTCGACAGAAGGAATTGGCTTAACACAGCATCGGATGATGTTACATATCTGATGTCTTAATATATACAAAGTTAAATGGAGTAAATTATATGAATCTTCCAGCGGTAATGTCAATGCATATGTCTGCTGTACAAATGATACGATAGTAGTCCAGTGGCGGACCTACACAATGGTTAGGGGTTCATCCGAACCCCCTTCAACGGAAAATCATGTTATATGTACATAGTTAAAATTATTTTTTTGTATACATATTAGATGTTAACCTCCTTCAATTATTTTTTATATTTACTTATGAACTCCCTTAGCGAAAATTCTGGCTCCGCCACTGGATAGTACATTTATGTTAGACCGGATAACCTACATGTTAGAGTGGGTAAAATCGGGGAATATATAGTATGGTAGTTTGCTTGTATGGACTTGCGCAATCCTTCCCTTATTAGCTAGCTTTTGGAGTTGAGCTAGACCAAAGATTCATTCTTTACATGGTATTAGAGCCAGGTCCATCTCGGAAATGTTAGGGTGGGTAAAAGTACCGCATTGATTGGGGAATGATTTACTGTATGAGTAACAAGTACTCGCTCTGTTCGTTTTTACTGGTTACTATTTTTCGGATTAAATTTCTATTTTTACTTGTTACGTTTGACATATTAAGAAAAGACAAAAGACTTTTTTCTATTATACTCTTAACAGTAATTGTTTATTCTCTAAACTATTTTCAGGAACACATTACTCTGAACATCAATTAATAGGGGTATTTTAATAAAATAATTATATTTATCTTGGGCTTCGAATAATGTTGTCTGATAGCATTTTTGCTTTTATTTTCATGCAAGGAACGACTCTTATTTTAGAGTAGAATATTATTAACGTTTTTTGGTTAAATTGTTTACTTTTGGTTTCTTCTTCTTCTTGTTGTTGATTTAACATCAAATCTGAAGTTTGATGAGTCACAAGTACGTTGTTTTAATAGTCTGTTCTAAATTTAATTGATAGAATATAAATTTAAGGAGTAATACCAGAGTTACGGAATCACACCAATCAAAATCTAAAAATGAAAAGTCAAACCAAATCAATTTTATTTCAGTATATGATATTGGTATAACATACAACCTAGGTCGAACATTATTAAGAATGCACTTGCCCCAGCGAAGAGGTGATCAATTGGTCACATAAATTTCATTTTCATGGGTAAACTCTTCAATGTAACCAAATAGTTGTAAAATATTTTCATTGAATTGTTTGTTTAGGAAAATCTTTGCTGCCTCACCAAACGCACCTCATTCAACAACAGAGATCGAATATCAGCTGAATTTTGTAGCCCACAGTAGAAAAATAAAGAGAGAGCTATTCAGCCATGTAGTATACAAACAATGGCTCAAGTATACATTAGATGTTGTGTATATGCGTGTATATTATATGTATAGGTAGGTAGAACAAGTATATCAGTATAAAATATACAATATCTACACAACATGTACATATTTTATAAACATGACAGCCCAAAGAAAATTTACTCAGAAATAAATAGTCATTATATAGCGCCGCGCCCTGTTTCACTGTGAAATATACCAAAGTCATTTTTTGGGTAGAATACAGCCAACATTTGCGATGTAATTGAGACTTAACGTAATTAAAAGAATAGTCGCATGAACTTCATAAAAATTCCCTTGAGTTTTGAAGTATTGCAAGTGAAACTTTAGGACCATAGAAACTCATATAATTCAAACCGGACAATCTCCCGGTCACTTACACAGAAGAAGAATCGAAAAAGGAAGGGATGGTTCACGTAGCAGTGGAAGTGTCTGTCCCATTTTATATAGTATATATACATGTTATAGTAGTTTGAGAAATGGATATCTGCTAACTCATAAACAGAAAACAAACAACAAAAGGAGAGAGCTAATGGCCAGCTGAGATGAAAGCTTATCAAAGTTTGAAAACCATATAGTCGATCGAAATTGCTGCATAAACTTAAAAAGGAACAAGTTCCACAATTTGCGGTTATAACAGCAACGATGTTCCATTCCTCAAGAAGCAATTTACAAGTCACTCCCACTCTTCATTATGCCAAAATAAGCTCCATTTGAGTTGATTCAAAGAGTAGAAAGATCATATATACAAGTATTTAAGACAGCATAATAAGTCTGAATTTAGAAATATATGTGTAAAATCTAGGCAATCGCTACCAGATTGCGGTATACAGAAACTAACAAAGAAAAAGCAAGCACCAAACTCTGGCCTCCAGAAGTCTAGTTCATCCACACGTCTAGTTCCCCTTCAGAAGAATGGAAAACATTACAACATTAGAAGATTAGATTAATCAGGAGAATCAGTACCAATGGAAGCACATTAGAACAAACAACGGAGAGATGACAATTTTAAAATGGATAAATGAAATTACAAAAAAAAATTCTTTAAAAATAGAAAGAACCTCGATTTTAAAAAACGTATAAATTTCTGGTAATCAGCACCAGGAATAGGAGATAGATACAGCAGAATACGAATGAGATAAATGGGAAGGCGTGATTTTTTGAGCTGACCAAATTAGGTAAGCAAATATGAAAACATCGTTCCTGAAGCCACCACTTGTATCTTTCATTCGCAGCAAAAATGTATACAATTTTTCTCTGAGAAATATTATCGGACCAATATCAACAAGAGTGAACTATAGATAAGACACCAATAAGAGCATAGAATAGATTGTGCACCCATTAATTGATGACACAGCTTTAGGGCCACCCAAAGTTATGAGTGAACTGATTGCAGCATAAGTAGTTGCAAGATGGGGCATCTGAACAAAGCAATATAACACAAATATTACTATGAAGAACCTTAATGCGAGGAAGCACAACTGCTACTGTTGGCCAGAATAAAGATTAAAGAGAGCTTGTAACTGTAAATTTGTGGCTCTAAAAGAAACAGAAAAAGAGCTTCAACCTAAATTAGAAAAGAACGAGGAACAAGGCGAATAGTTAAATGCAAATTTATCAATTCATATGACTATTTCCCTCTAATAGAATTATCTTATTATCATACGTCCTCTAACAGAATTCTATTTTAAAGTAAACAAATTTTACAAATTCAAATGAACCATCATCATCTTCAGAGGACGAAACTAACATGAGTGTTGGACTTGTCAGATTTTGAAGGAAGATAACCGAAATATGGATTAATTAATGAAATGTGGAAACTCAGCACACTGCACACCAAAAGCAGATGAAGACATCACAAAACCAAACTCAATCTGAAGATAAGCAGAAGACAGATGACACAAATCTGACTTAATGGCACTGAGAGTGGAGTAGGAGAATTTGAATTACCTGACCAGGTCCCCTGCCATAGCCACCATCTTGTCCTGTGGGGATGGCAAAAACACAGGAAACTACATCTTATTGCATTTTATTGTGTGAGAACTCCAAAAACAGATTAGGTAGAATTGCGGGCACGAAGAAAAGGACAGTTATGCCAATAATCTTGAATGGCGAACTGACAAACCATACCATACATAACAGCGAAGAAAGATACAGATACATTAAATTATCTCTCAAGCAAATATGTTAATAACAATTATCTGGGATAACATTTTCATCATGATGTAAATCAAATTTGTATGACCATCTGCATCCACATGCATGCAATACACTTTAATTTTCTCCTCTTTGACCATTGACCCATAATTTTGAGGTCTGAAGAATCTTATACGTTCAAACTTTTTTATACCATCTTTTAGTCTGTTGTCTCATATGAGAAAAAGAAGGGAAAAGATGGAGCCATGAGAGATACCATGTGTAAGAAAGTTTCATTCTCATCACTATGTGGCTTTAAGTTTATAAGCATATACATATATGTACCTGTCTAGTTGTTTATTTTACACTTCTCTTATGGGAGACAACAAAGCAAAGCTTAGCCACCCACTATGGGGGCTGGCTATACCATGTAATTTCCTAGTTCTTAAATGAGCTGCAAAAATCTAAGTCCAACCCTATCAAATTACAAGGCAGGTCCAGTCGAGTCGACCCAATGGGTTTGACCCATATTGACGGCTCTAATTCATATATATGCATATGATAGATCGTACATATGATGGAAATTGTTTTGGAGCGATAACATCACGAAGGAAACTTCAACTCAAAGAAGACCCTGCAAGCATGAAGAACATAGCGAATGTTGATTCAAGTAGCAAAACCTTGTGGAGACAAGATACTTAGAGATACATAATACCATTGCCAAATCCTCAAAGGACCCTTCTCACTCTACATGAGCTAACTGTCTAAGGCTTGAATTATACCTAATCATTGAGGTCTTTTTAACTTTTTTCTACCCAGCACCAGATCCAGTTTGCTCGTAAACCGATCCTGTGTTTATACAGTCAGCAAACAGATAACCAAAGTGATAATAGTTTGGTTTCTTCGCCCTTCTCTAAATCATAAGAAAATGAATACCTTTACTAATTCCCAGTATCAAGCAGACACAAGTGTAATAGTACAATGTCCTATACCAGAGAAACTTCCCAAGGTTCATAGGTGCTCTTACCAGACACAACCTGCAAGTCTGTACCAGTGGTGATAATCTAACCAGGAAACAGAGTTCAGAATCAGATTAAAACAAGAGTTTAAAGAGGACTTCAGTGAACTTAATTGAACAAGGTTAACTACCATCTATAAAGAAGCATCTCATAATTTTCAGGACACTTCTACATGCCAACTAGGAGGTTAATCATTAAGCAATACTCTGGCATGATCCTTCTTCTGGAATCAACACCATGTCCATGCTCACGGAGTATAATTCTTCAAATGTCGGAATCTATTGATCGCAAGCCCTCAAACCACTCTCATGAATCATCACAAATAGATCAAGACCATAACAGGATGGTCCAATGCAACTTCTCATAAAATTGAAAATTGAATTAAAAGTCACTCTTTATATCAGAAATTATTTATTCTTTCACCCTTCAGAATGTAATTGAGCAGATTTAGCTGTCAATCTCCCTCAAAATGCATTGTTGAATACAATACAGCACCCAGGACATGTTCACTGACATTAATGATCCCACAAGTAAACAAGGCATTTGAGAAGAATTAACATGATCACATGAACAACAAGAATGAGTCTTACGTGCTTGATCAGGAAAGCATCTTCCACTGAAGTATGGATGAATACATTTAAGTAGAAATGCCATCTCACGAAACAAGCTATACCACTGCGATCAAAAGTATACTGCCTTCTTTTCAACATTTACCCCACCAACTACCCCTCATAAAATTCTGAATATATTAAAGAAATTCAGGGAACTGACATTCCAAAAAGGCAATGCAGAACCCAAAGGGGTTGAATAGTGCATGTTTTCTGAAACATCGAAGTTGCTTGGTGTAAATGTTATTCATCAAGGTTTACCAAAATCTTAAATACAATGAAACTTCAAATTATTTTACAATTTCAACAGAAGACATCATAAGAGACTAAAAAAGATATGTTTATCACTTCTTCTCTCAAAATAAAGTACATAAAAGTAACACCAAAAAAAAGTTTTGGCTTCCCTGAGTCAAGCAGCTCTAGGGTCCATTCCATGTTGCCAAACATAAACAAGTTCATCCCATCCTGTACTAGCCAATAGACCTTCAACGAGAACGCTCATATCAACTCCTACAGCAAACTCTGTGTGATGATCATACCTCCCAATAAGTGCATCTTCCACCATGTAATCCCACATGCAAACTGTCATGTCATATGAACAAGAAACCATAGCACTCGCTCTATGAGGTGAAAACCTCACTTTCCTCACAGCATATCCATGCCCATTAAGCACTGCTATTGGCACTCTATAATTCCTAACATCCCAAACCTTAATTGACTTATCAACTGATGCGGTTGCAATGATACAATCATCATACTTATTCCAATCACATGTAAGGATTTCAAACTCGTGTGCAGGCAGAATCATGGTAGAACCTTCACAAATCATGAATTTAAGTGAGATGACATTAAAAAAGTTCAAACTAAATACTTATCCACACAGAAACACAACTGGTTGTGACAAAACTTTATTCTTTTGATGATTAAAATGTGTAGTCTCATCAACTTCTTACAAACTTCAGCACTCAAAACTATGATCTTAAAGTAACAACTACTTCTTCTCTACAAATTATAGAACAAAATCACTTTAATGAATATGGTGGTCATTATTATTACTCTCAAGATACAATATATCCCGCCATCTTTTTTATTTATAAATATTAGAACGGAGGGGACAGGAAAATGGGGAAAGGTACCCCTCAACAATGAGGTAACATAATTCAACATATTCCCACACTTACTAAGGATAATTGGTCTCGCAAAACAAGCCAATTTAACAAATAACAAATCAATCACTTGAATCAAAATCCTAGTCAAGCCAGCTCAATTAACCATTATGACCAGCCAAAAAAAAATACTTAAAAAGCTATAAGAACCAAAACATCAGATGGTTTGGAACTAACCTGGTTCGCGGACATCCCAGATACGAGTAGTACAATCCCCAGAAGCAGATGCAAAGATATCAGCGTGTCTTGGATTCCAAGCAGCGGAATACACACAATAAGCATGCTCCTTAAAGGTCCTTACACTTGCATTTCTATCCACCGTCCATAGCTTGACAGTATCATCCCAAGAAGCTGATAAGAAGGAATCTTTTCTCACCATATTATAGTCTACAGAGTGAACTTCCCGAGTATGTTCCTTAAAAGAACGAATAGGGTTATTGGTGGGTGGCAAAGAAAGGTCGTAGAGTTTGACAGAACCATCGCCGCTTGCGGCAATTACTAGGGAATCGTGAGCTTCCGACCAGCAAACGTCGTAGATTCCATCAGCAGTGTCAAAAGCGGCTAGTTCCGATATGGGTCCGTTTGGATTGACCTGAAGAATGTGAACTCTACCGTTACCAAGGATGCCAAAATTCTGCGCGGTGGCGACAGCAAGTTGGCTTTCGTGAAAGGGGCTGAATCTTACGGAGTAACCGTTAAACGGAGTTTTGAAAACCGGCATCTCACACAGTGATTCGCACTGGTTTGGGGGTAATATCCTTGGTTTCCCGGTGGTTTGGTGGTAATATCTTGGTTTTCCCGATGTAACCTTTTGGGGAAATTATCGACTGTGGTGGATAATTATTAAATGATGATTAAGACAGTTTAAAAAAAAAATTATTTTACCCGTTAGACTCAATATAACCCTTAAAAATATGCATACAGGAAAAGTATTACTATCAACAATTTAGAGTTATTTTCTAATTTTTACACATTAAAGTATTATTAATAATTTAAAGCTATTTTTTAATTTCCACATACTATTTTTTGTTTAATGTAATATTCTTAAGCATTTCTAATAATATTATTATTTATAAAAATACATACTAATTTTAATTCATAAAATATTAATCATTTATTTATAATACATTACGTTGAACATTATTATAAAAATTTTATTTATTAATATAAAAATTTTAAATACTTTTAATTCTTCTTACTTGGTTTCCACACGAACAAAAAAATCATCATAGTATTTGATGAAGATGCGACCCTCGAAATGTATGGGCCTAATCAAGGGACAGACCAAAAATAATCAATTCAATAGCCAGTAACTTGTCCACATCTGGTCTGGTTCTGATCTCTCACTAACAGCAGTAAACTGTGTATCGCATATATAACATCATCCTAAAGCTTGTTCAAGGAGCATTACGACACAATTATCTTTTTGTTGAAAACCAAAAAAACCCAGTATCTTTCACCTGAACAACCTCAACTATTTTTACATATCATACAATTAAATTAAATTTTGAAGGATGGCAAACAGTAGATCCAAACATTGCATACAACCGACTATGTTGATCTGGAGTTGCAAAGTACATAGCCAGATATGAGGGAGCTGAAGGCCAAAGATGCAAATGCAAGGAAGGACATTGCTACAGAGGCACTTGCCATATCAGGAAACTTGTCCTTGCCCCAATTTGATTGCCAATCGTCAATGCGAGTGGCAGCAGAAGATGATGCTGATATCAGAAGATATGTTACCACCTGTCGTATTAAAAAATAGAAAATTACAGTAGATTTTAACAGAAAATACGAGTATCAATGCAAGCTCCACACAAATTGAGGGATGAGATCAGGAATCGCCTTTAGTTTCTAGTCCAGTCACCAAACTGAAGCTCCACATGAACCAGGTACCAGCTTGGCTAGACAAGTATAAAATGCACTCTGGTTCCTTATTCAACTTTAGAAAAATAAAAACTTCCTGTAGGTATAACCTGAAATTGTTTCTTTAATTGGCCTTAGATTAAAACCTTAGCTAGGTCCCTAAAATGTGGATATTTCTTATCAGCTTTAAAGTAACAGCTTATAATCTATCAATACAATACGTCTCGGCTATTTAGTAATTATATAAAATAAAATCCAATCCCATAAGTTTATGTAGTTGGCTCTCAAAAGAACCCTTGCTGGTATTATCCTCCGGATCTCTCTCCTGGCTTCTCTTGGTGATGGGACTTGGTGAGATGGAGACAGTATGGTTGGATAAAAAGGAAATAACTTTTAATGGATGAAAAGGAACTTCCCACAAAGAAATGCAAATAGACTGACATCTGCTAACTGAAGTACGCATACTTCAAAGTCCATTCATGGCTAATTAACAAATATCTGAGTCCACTACGCCAACATTTTATATAAAACTGTGATAGTTTAAACAACAACAACAACATACCCAGTACATTCCCACCAAGTGGGGTCTTGAGAGGGCTAAGTGTATGCAGTCCACACCCACTACCTTAGAGGTGAGACAGAGTAAACCGTCACGCACAGACAAGACAATCAGCCAAGATAACTGTGATAGTGTATTGCTTCTTTTTGAAGATCACAGTAATTGTATCTTTATATCTTCCATACAGATTCAATTCGCTGGTAGGGGAGATCTAGGTCATTTTACTAGCCTTTCAAAATATTGAGGGTACATAAAACAAAGCCCATAGAAAATGTTTATATGTACAAGATAGCTGTGGAAGGAACTTGATCACAGGATTCAATCTTCTAGTGCGGCATACGCAAACTAGCTTAGTAACTCTAAGATTCAGAAAGGGCTGGCATTAATCTGATAGTGTGTCTATTTGTTTGATTTTAATTAAAGGTCAATGTCGGTTAATGGAAGAAAATTTCCCTCAAGATAAATGGATTAAAATAAGAACTTGCTGTTATGAAAGGCATAAAGCTGAGGGTAGGTCAAACGCAATACAAGGTTCAAAAGGAGATGCCACAAAAAAGAAAGGTGATACTACAGTTGGATGGTCCTGTTAGTATTTTCCAGCAAATGAAAGTTAGCAATTAACAGGCACGCAGATGATCATAAAGGAAAAATTCGTCCAACCCTTTTTCTATTCATTTGACTTTACTAAGAGTTAAATAGCTACAACAGTATTGCACCTGGCTAGAGCAAAATCATCACCACTATTAACGATTTCTTCCTCTCAACCAAGGCTCTCAAATTATACTTAATAAGCATAACTTCCATTACCCCAAAAAGACAAGAAGTCAATAAGTTCTTAAAGCTTAAGATAATTATGTAAGTTTTCGCACCCACTTAACCATGAAACATGAGTTTATAAAGACATAAATCAATTATTTTGGTATAAACACCATGTATCCCAGAGTGGGAGATCTAAAGAATGTATTATGTGTTTTTGGATGAATCAACTTGCCTGATCAAGGGCAAAATCAAACATGTAGCGCAAATGGTGCTGCAAGATGTTCTTGCCGGTGGCAAATTGGTAGGCTAAATCGAATGCCTGAGCTCCCGAATACACAAATCCAATGACGTTCACTGATATACAGTACCTGCCAATGTAATTCACTTACCAATACTTTATCATTCATAACACATTTAATTTCTGTGGAAGAGTGAAACTTTATATACTAAAGAATTAATTTAGTCAATGCAGAGAGAATAAGTAACAAACCTGAACTCCTTGTAACGTTGGAAAGAATCCAGAGCCCAACCCTTAGTCCTATCAGCTGCCATAACAGAAAACGAAACCAAGCAAAACAAAACCCCAAAAATCCTAAAACCTAAAGCTGCTTTCTTTACCGCCTCATCTCTCTTCGCTTTTCTTAATATAGACAACTCTGGCCTTCCTCTCCTCCTACGGTTGCTGCCGCCATCACCACCTTCCTTAACACTATCTGCACCATCTCCAACAAACAGATCCGCTTTCACCAACGCCAGTGGCTCCTCCTTGATAGACCTCTTCACCACCGTTTCCGGTACCGGAGGAGGCTTTTCCGGCGGACTCCCCGTCGGAGCTGCAGAAGGCTTATTATTCTCCAAGGAATTACGAGGAAGAGAAATATGATCCGAGGAAATTGACGACCTCGCCGGAGATTCCACCTTCGTAGAATCTCCGTTAATAGTAGCAGGAATGCTATTAGTATTTCTAGCTTTATTTGCTTTGAACTTTTTTGAATCATCTAAATCGGAGGATATTGATGACCTCGCCGGAGATTCCACCTTGGTACTAGCATTTCTAGCTTTATCTGTTCTGGACTGGGTAAAATCATCTGAATCGGAGGAAATTGATGACCTCTGTGGACATGTGGAATCTCTATTATTACTAGTAGCATTAGTATTTCTAGCTTTATGTGCTTCAGATTTGGCAGAATCATCTGACTTGGGCGGAGATAAAGAGTGAGCAGTAGTAGAAATAGGATTGCTTTCTTTATGTGTTGGGTACTCAGTGGATTCATCTGAGTCGGAAGCGCTATGAAAACGAGCTGGAGAAGAGAAAACAATCGGGTTGTCAGTATCAGAGTCGACAGAACCTGAATCGGAGAGGGAGAGATGTTGATCATTCTCCATAGCAGATTGTAGTGTTTGTTTGACAGTACTGTTATGATTGGATTCCATGATGAAGAAGAGAGACTGTGCTGCTGCTACAAAAATGGAGTGAATTGGGAAGAATAGAATAATTGAATGGAAGTTGAATGATGAGGTTTTGGGGATAATGATAGTTTTGGCGGTTTCTACTTTCGTTTACTATACTGAAATTTGGGGAAGGTCTTTATTTAGGAGTACTGTACTCACATTTCTAGTACTCTCTTTGAAAATTACACTGACATATCTTAGAAACGACACAAAGTTGTACGCAGTTACAACCGAAACTTTTTATAATTAAAATGCTTTTGAAGTATTTTACAAAAAGGTAACTGAAAGTTTTTTTGTTAACTATGCAATGGCACTGTGTTTCAATTTGTCTTAAATAAGTGGTTTTTAATAGTGATTTAGACGATCAAAAAAAGAAATTAGTGATGTTCTAATTTTTTTTTCAAGAGTGTGTCTTGATTTTTTTTTTTATTTGTGAGTGTATGGTATTACTATGTGGCGTCTTATTTCTTATTTATGTTATATCATCCATTTTGTTTCATGTTTCATTACGAACGTATTTGCTATTCTTTATCTTGAGCTAGGGTCTATCGAAAACCATCTCTCTATTTCTTCGGAGGTAGCGGTATGGATTGCATACATTTTATCCTCTCCAGACCCCACTAGGTAGGAATACACCGGATTTGTTATTGTTGTTGGGTGTGTCCAAACTAAAAATACTGCTTATTTAAAAATAGACGGAGTAGCAAATAAATATTAATGTACTGAAAAAAGACCACACAGAAAAAAGAAAGAAAGATGTGTTTTCACTAATTTACCTTAACCAAATCCATTGAAGAAAACAATAGCTCTTTAATGATTTCTTGATCAAGTAAAACTTCATTTCTAAGGTAAAATTAAAAGAAGAAAAAAATCAATGTATTCTTGATTTTGTGAAAACATCACCTATTTTGAACTAATACAAAAAGATAAAAACACCACCTATTAGGAGTACTATGATTACAGAGGGAGTTGTATAGAAGTTAATCTACTAGTAATTATCAAAGAAAGTTTGCAATTAGAATGCTCTCCAAGAAAAGTCAGCAGCCGGATAACAAATTGTTTTCCTAAAATGAAATTTATGCTCACTATTCACCAGCTTCCAGCTTAATAAATTATAGTCACTTAACATGTATATCTGCCATTCGACATTGATTTTTACAGAACTCAGGAAGTTAGCTTAGAGGGTTCAGGAGCACCCACTACTCTAAACACTTAATACGTGTACAAATGCAAAAACATTGTATAGATAACACAATTAGACTCTTTTGAACCCAATGACTCTAAATCCTGGATTCGCCTACGCTTTGGAAAAGCCAGTGCTAGTATTCCGGCTAAAGCTATATTGGTGAAGCATTTTCACAAGCATGAGAAGAATTTGCGAGCTTCGTAATACCGATCCAACTCTACATTGAAGAGTGGGTGAACCTGTTCCAACAGATTTCTGGAATATGGACCAAATACATCCCTGGGTAATGGTGGAGAATCAGCTTCGTCGGTCCAGCTATACTGAGCAATTGAAAGACCACTTAAACAGTAACACGTATGGTAGTGGTCTCTACCCTTCCCAGGTTTGTCTCTGAAGCCTCCATCCATCTACATCCACAACATGATATCAGAATCTTGAAAAAGATATAAAAGCAATAGAAAGAGGAAACATACACTGCCGAAAGAATCTAACACACAATATAATATCTTGTTGAATTGCAGCATCTGATATAGAATATTTACATCCACTAATTTCCTTTTTCCCTTTGAAAAATGAACAAATAGTTTCCCATATACACATGAAAATAAAATTCTAATTGTGAAATGGGTGTAAAATAATATCTTTTGGATCTGACATCAATTAGGAGGATAACTAGTTCATGAACCAAAACAAATTCAGATAGAACATTATATGGAATACAGGAGCCTTTGAAGGGCTATCGAATTTGTATGTCAAAGCAGAAAGAAAGAAACTCAGCAGACAAAAACGATACTCAAGCTGTTCTTGCAAAAAAAAGGTGTGCTTTAATGATGCTCCAAAATCAGACAAAAATTCCATCTTCAGACAAAAAAAAAAAACTAGGAAAGAAACACGACATAGTTAATTCTTTTTTTAATTATAACTATTTAGGGCCAAGCAAGCTCAAGTAAAGCAGTTTCTCCTATGCAGATCAGTGATGTTGCGAATTTAATAGATGAATCCTAGTTTCTTATAAGATTATAACTTTCTTGAAGTATTTCCTTTATCCCTTATTTTACAGCTTGCGCTGCTGTGCATACGCTTTAGTCATAAATCACTGCCAACAGATACGGAAGAGAGAGCAGGGATCTTCAGAAAATATTTTTAAAAAAATTTAAGCACCTGGGAACAGAGAAGAACATATTGCTGCAGATACAAGCTGTCAAAGAGAGGTTGCATCGCTATGGGTCGATTGATAAACTCATATCCAGTATCTGCTATCTTTATGGTATCAGAAGCATTTTCTTGTCCTGCACCAAAAAACAATGAAAATTACGTGATTAGTAAGTTTTTTTGAGAATGTTAAGTGGTTAGTAAGTAATTGTGATTAAAGGGTTGAGCAGGCAAAAAGAAAGGAAAAGATCTAGATAACCTAACATTATCTGAAGAAAAATATTAGGAGTTGTCAAGTTTCAATAAAATGCTCTTCCAAACAATCTCGGTACATCATCAAATGAATTATAAAATCAGGCTAAATGACATACTACCCATTTGATTATCCCTAATTGTGCGCACCCATCATTTGGAGCATGAAACATATGCACCCAGTTAAGGAGAGGTCCAGCTGATAGCACTATAGCTGACTAATACCTGCCCATTTGGAGATATCAAGCTTTTATACAATCGCAATGCAAACTATGTCACAAGAGAAGAAGGTTCAAGATGGAGTATGGGATTCCCTAATAACATGATATTCTTTCTCCTAATGCAGATTCAAGGTTATATTGGAATATCACTGCAACAAACGGTAGACCAGCGAATTGCACAGGAGTATTATTTTTTTGGGGGGGCCTTTTGAGCTGTTGTTCCTCAAATTCCTATACCTTCTTTTCCATGAGGGCAAGTCTCCTGAACATGCGAGGATGTCCCTTCCAAATGCTCTTCTTCAGCAGATAACTCTGAGTCTGAAGAATCATCTGCACTTTCTGTACCGAGGTCATTTGACAGCCCTAGTTGTTCACGGACCACCAAATTTAATCTTTGTATAAGAAAAGCTACCGCGCCCTGGTCAATCAAAGGCATCTTTATATCAGTAATACTTCAACTGGCAATGGAAGAGTTCAAAACATAAAGGAAAAACTGGTAGTCACCTGCCAAAAGGAATAGCAGCCATCGACTAATTTATTTGTCCTGCCTTGAAATCCACCTTCGACTCCTTGTCTAAATACCACCCAATCCTAGATACATAATCACAATCATCTCATACCCATCAATAACTTCAACTGAACCAAATTTAAGTAATTTTACATCACTAATAACTTGATAGAACTCATCTTGGGAATAGTCATAGAGAAAGAAACTGAATGAAACTACGAAACTATTATAGAAGGAATAGTCACATAAATGTACAATTATATGAAAAAGAGAAGGAAAAAGAACAAATATATTTGTTAAAAATTGAACCCCAACCATTGCATGAATGCAGCAGCAGAACCTGGTAAAGGGATCCCCTGCAGTCGCTACAAAGTGGACCACTCAAGTAAATATAAGGTGAAACTAAGGTCAAAACCAAAGATCAGTACCCGGTCACAAGATGTCTTCCTATCCACCATATAATGGTAACAAAATGCATCCAAAAGTTTCATACTCCAGTGTAACTAATAAGGGACAACCATCAAGACGCTGCATGTTGTTCCAATTGTTTTAACACCTAATTCACTTTTTTCCAGATGTTAACTTTTCCAGTCATCAAACTTCTTTTCTGTTTTCACTTTTGATTCCTATGTATCCTATAACCAGTTGCATCTGGAAAAGCAAAATAGCCTACCATTGTAAAACCAACGACTTTTTTTCATTTTTCGGTTTAGTGGCTTCTTCCACCTTACATACTAGAATAATCTCCTGTGCTTAATAATAACAGCACTAAAATGCTTCTCCATTTCTTCAATGGCCAGCTGAGAGTTAGCTCATCTCCACTTCTTTTTGTTTTACTTTCTTTTTATGGCAAGTAATTAAAACACAATGTGAAACACTTATGAATACAATTATTGTACAAAGATACTTTTCTAGTTTCAGTTTCATTTGCTCAGTCATGAATGCCTGTAACAAGAAAACTCTAATTTTCCATTTCATAATAGCGACAGGAATGCTACAGGCCTTGTAAACCAGATGGAGAAAGAGAGAACATATACACGTGATTAACTTAGCAACATTCATCGGTTCTCGACAGTGCCTTAAAGCAACTTACAATCAATCTAGGCAAGTCCAATCGGTTCACTTCGTTGATCAGAATCATTGCAGCTAACCCGCAGAAAGTATACCTAGAAAATAAGTTATATGTAAAGGGCTTCAGCAACAGCATAAGCTGAGAAGTTATAGCTCTACTATGACAACTAACATTGAAAGAGAAATATAAAAAACATAGTAAAACTGGATTGAAAAAGATGAGCATATCTACCAGGTGAAACTTACCCACCATGAGCTTCAGCACCTGGTTCGCCAGCAATTCCACCTTCATAAGTCTGACAACTGAAGCAAAAATGGGACAACTTAGGAAAAGGCTTATCCAAGCAAATACATTCATCTATCAAGTTCAAACAAAAGTGAGGGCACAAAGGAAAAGAATGAGCTTCCATGTGCTAATTATCTTGTATTTCTGACATTATCTAAGATAACTCTTCTTTATCCTAGCTAAATACGTAATTCTAATGATGAGACTGGAATAAACTCTTCTTTGTCACACGGCCACTCTTTATACAACTTGCCTTTCATTCTGATAGGTATCTTTTTATCAGATTGCACTCCTCTTAACACTCCCAAATTTCCGCCATGCTATTTTAATTCTATA
Source organism: Capsicum annuum (assembly GCF_002878395.1). Lineage (NCBI taxonomy): Eukaryota > Viridiplantae > Streptophyta > Magnoliopsida > Solanales > Solanaceae > Capsicum > Capsicum annuum. The sequence goes on along the minus strand of NC_061112.1, from coordinate 151,900,837 downwards.
TGCTACATCATCATCATCATGTATCATGAAACAACTATATCAGCACATCAAAAAGGGAAATTACAGCTAAATTTAATCAAAAAAAATTATCAATAAATGATCAGGGGATAAGTATGAAATATGGTATGACATAAAGAGAAAGTTGGATGCGCTGTAGAAGATGAGGGCACTGCTCAAACCAACCTTAGGATGTAATTTCCAACACCATGAATCAGCTCATCATCCACAATGTTTAATATACTTGCAACCTAAAAAACTAATGTATCAATTAACATGAAAGCACGTAATTCCGAAGACAATTAAGAAGAAAAAGACCAAACTTAAGAATATAACATCCGAGAATGTGTATGTAAGCTTATCTCAGAATTTTCCACCTAAATGCAGTAAATGTAATTAAGATATCATCAGAATTCAGATGCATAATCATAGAACAAGTTGGTACATTGTTACAAAGGAGATCACACTTACGGAAATGGCTGTATAACAGGCACGAACATCTACTTCTCCACCGTCATGCATCCTGCAGATAATATTTGAAGTCTGAACATTAGCAAAGATGGAACGCAGAAAGTCATTGATAAAATTTGAATATTGAAACAAAATGCTGGAGACAGGTGATCTCTCAGAAGTTGATTGTTAAATACATTTGGATCTACAGACTCATGAATGTGCCGCACACATACAATTCATACATTAGAGATCAGAGCAAAAGTTCAATTAATCTGCTAGTTCATCCAAAAGTCTAGTTCTGAAATTGGATCTACAGACTCAAGAATGCGCACGCACACATACAATTCATACATTAGAGATCAGAGCAAAAGTTCAAGTAATCTGCTAGTTAAGTCCAGTTCCCTTCAGAAGAAGGGAAAAGATAACATTAGCAGATAGGATTAATCAGGAGAATCAGTACCAATGGAGGCACATTAGCACAAACAACGGAGAGATGAAATGGATAAATGAAGTTACAAATATTTTTAAAAAGAAAGCACCTCGATTTTAAAAACCGTATAAATTTCTGGTAATCAGCACCAGGAATAGGAGATAGATACAGCAGAATACGAATGAGATAAAAGGAAACACATGATTTTTTGAGCTGATCAAATTAGGTAAGCAAATATGAAAACATCATACCTGAAGCCACCACTTGTATCTTTCATTTGCAGCAAAAATGTATACAATTTTTCTCTGAGACATATTATCAGACCAATATTAACAGGAGTGAACTATAGATAAGACACCAGTAAGAGCATAGAATAGATTGTGCACCTATTAATTGATGACAGAGCTTTAGGGCCACCCAAAGTTATGAGTGAATTGACTGCAGCATAAGTAGTTGCAAGATGAGGCATCTGAACAAAGCAATATAATACAAATATTACTTCAAAGAACCTTAATGCTAGGAAGCACAACTGCTAAAATAAACAGGTTGGCCAGAATAAAGACTAAAGAGAGCTTGTAACTGTAAATTTGTGACTCTAAAAGAAACAGAAAAAGAGTTTCAAGCTAAATTAGAAAGAACGAGGAACAAGGCGAATAGTTAAATCATAAATGCATATTTATCAATTTGGATGACTATTTCCTCTAACAGAATTATCTTATTATCATAAGTCCTCTAAAGGATTATATTTTAAAGTAACAAATTTTACAAATTCAAATCAACCATCATCTCCAGAGAACGAAACTAACATGAGTGTTGGGACTTATCAGATTTTGAAGGTAGATAGACAAAATATGGATTAGTTAATGACTTAAATGTGGAAACTCAGCATACTGCACACCAAAAACAAATGAAGACATCACAAAATCAAACTCAATCTGAAGATATGCAGAAGACAGATGACACAAATCTGACTTAATGGCACTGAGAGTGGAGTGGGAGAATTTGAATTACCTGACCAGGTCCCCCGCCATAGCCACCATCTTTATCCTGTGGGGATGGCAAAAAAGACAGGAAATAAAATCTTGTTGCATTTTATTGTGCGAGAAGTCCAAAAACAGATTAGGTAGAATTGCGGGCACGAAGAAAAGGACATTTATGCCAATATTCTGGAACGGCGAACTGACAAAGTGAAGAAAGATACAGATACATTAAATTATCTCTTAAGCAAATATGGTAATAAAAATTATTCGGGATAACATTTTCATCATAGTGTATATCAAATTTCTATGACTACCCTCAAATACCATTGAGGAATCTTTTCTCCATGCATCATTATGAAAAAAGTCACCACCAAACACAATCAATCACGTACACTGGTCACTAACTCTTAATGATTACAATTTTTAAGCAGCGCCAACAAATTCTACATGGACCATCATGCTCCATTCCAGGAATTACTCATAAGATAGAGTGGAGAAAAGCTCCATATTGTGCTTTTAGGGGTATGAAGCAATAGATGCTCTGCACCCAAAAACCAAAGAACTTGAAAGAGATCTTGACATTCTACAAGTTTTAACCAACTAGTTCGCCAATCAGGATTCCCAAAAATGTCTAACTAGCATGAATGAGGATTATTCCGAAAGATTTTCATGAAAGATTGTGTTGATGACTACGTTGACTTCAACTAGTTTAATGACTAATCTGTACACTCCCCTCGGATCCAGGACGCTATGCCAAAAACTAGCTATAATTCAGAAGTCCATTTCCACTCAAGATAGATAGTTGCAAAACATGTCATCAGCCTTTCTTCCATTAATTTTTTTGATAAAGGTACATTTCTTCCATTAATTTATTATGCTATCTTTAAATATATTACAACATATGTTACTTGACTTTTATCTCGGACAACCCAAACCGAGCTCTTGATCGGCAGATGAATTTACCAGTTCAAGCAACAGAATTCAAAATGACCAAACCTGGCAACGGGTTAGAAAGTCAATTGCATCATTTTCCAGTTTGGCATCAATAGATTCTCCCAACAAAGCGATTGAATGAAGTGTCCAGTAGCAAAGCCATGGTCGACTGGAAAGAGAAATTTAAGTGAGGCACAGGTAATAATGATAATAAAATAACCTTCTGTTCCGTGTGTACTAGACTACTAGTACAGGGATATCACAGCCACTATTCCATTGGCCTGGAACCTAAGTTGCATGGACTCTTCACTTTTGATGCCGCACCCGTGTCAGATTCTCCAAAAATACACTGCTTTTGGAGAATCCAACACTCACCCACCAACTTTTTTGAAGAGTCCGAGCAACATAGACCGGAAGAGATGCCAAGATCCTAATTTCTACCTTGATGAACACATTATTGATTGTCCAAGCTTTTACATTATGGTGGTGTAATAATGGGAAAGGGGACCCAAGGTATGGCCTAATGAACCTGGAATGGACATTGGGAATGAGAGGCCACTTATTTCTTCCCGTGGTGGACAGCATATGCGCTAGTGAGAGATAGCAGGTACCAATCGATTAGTCAAGGTATGAGCAAGTTGCTCAGACACCACTATAATCCCCCATAAGAAAAAAAAAAAAAAGAACAGCTTACCTAAATGTGGCCTACACTAACAAGATTAGTCAATATGAACTTACAAACTATCCTACTAGGTTGTATGCAATGGTGGTGTTCGTGGTGTCCGATGCTCATCTTGACTAATTCCGCCATTTCTACTAAGTACCTACAAACTCCAACCAGCACAGCATAAGTACCAGGTAACTCTATCCATCAAGGCTCGGACAGATTAAAGGAAATCACCTAGTTTTCTGCCTCCGCTGCAATTTGAACCTGAGACTCATGGTTCTCCACCCACTTCATTGCCCACTAATCCACACTCTTGGGTGGATGCATGGTGAGAGCTTTATTTAAAGGTCACCTATTAATCCTTGTTAGCTAGTTTAGCTCTTTTCTCCCATTGCAATAAATTCTTCTAGTGAAAGCTCAATCTCAACTCTCTCACTAAGATTCGATCTTACAAACAACGTTCTTCCTAAAAAACATTCAAATCAATCAACTTGACTAGATCCTAAATTAGTCCAGATCAGCTATATGAACCTATATTCACTGAGCTACTACTTCATTCAAGTCAATTCCATTCCAGTACTAAATAATTATCCTTTTAAAGTACATTAAGCTCATAAGAAGAAACAATTTCAGTTATTTTGATCATTTTTTTCCTATAATCCACCCGTCTAGCATTAAGATTATAATCGACAAAATTGCAAGCGAACTAGTCCAGAGTAAGGCGGCTTACTTGGCATCCAAAACGGAGAAGGACGGACCGAGTTTTGTGAGGCCTCGTGTAAGATAACCGAAGTGCTTGTCGCGTTGAAGCTCTAAGCTTTTATCATAACAAACAATAAATCAACATAAAATAAGACCGTCAACAAAAAAAATTTAAGCTGATGAAGAAAGAAGAACCCTAGAAATTGAAAAAGGGTAGAGAGCTAACATGACGGACTGGGAATTGGGGGGAATGCTGTAGAAATAATCATATATTTCCCGGACTTGTCGCTCCACCATCCATTGATCTTCCAATGTCTTCGTCACTCTCCTCGACTCCATTTTTGAACTCCAACCGATTACTACTCTCAGAGTAAATTGTCGTCAGCTCCAAATCAAAACTCGTTTACTCTTTCTGCAATTGCTGCTTGGTTCTCTCTCTCTCTTACCTTTTCTACAGAGAATGATCAAATTGGTCCTTAATGTATATGAGTTCCGATTATTTAGTCCTTTATAAATACAATGTAGTCGAAATGGTCCTTGAGGCCTGTTTGGATGTTAAAATTTTCTCAATTTTATATAATCTTATCAAATAAATAGATTTAATTCGTAAATGTAAAAGACTAAAATGATGTTCTTCTCCGTACAACAAGAACCATTTCAATCACATGGTAATGAAGGACTGAAATAGTTCAATCTCTAGACGTTTAAGGACTATTTTGATCATTTTCTCATCTTTTCTATCTTTTGAAGTTGATTTTTTCTTTCTTTCTGGGTTGATTCCTTTCTTTTAGTGGTCGTTTGATAGAATGCATAAGAATAATATAGAATATAATGTATTAGTAATACTTGTATTAGTAATGTTGGTATTAGTTATGTCAACATCAATTTTTATACTTTGTTTGATTTGGTGTATTAGAAATAAATATAAAGATATATTTTTTATTATATTTTTTATAAAATAATATTTATTTACAAAAATACCCTTCAAACTAAAAACATAAAAACCCAAACCCTTCTTCCTCAAATAAATCCAAAACATAAAAAGTCAAACCCTTCTTTCCCAAATTTATAAACTTCAAAACAAAAAATTTCAATTTCATATCCATGCCACAGTTACCGAACTATAGACTTGGCATATTTCAAAGAAGAAATGAGTCTACAATTATTCATGAAACAAGTCATCTCGATTTTGTTATAGAATGAAATTGTAAATTACTCATAAATCGAAATCGCTATTATTTTTGGTTTGTTTTCAAATGAAGAAAAGCTCTTGATTTTTTGTTGACTTGAAATATGGATTTTGAATTTTTCTTCTTTGTTGAAAGCTGAGAAATAGGAGCAAAGAACCATGGAAAAAAGACTTGGGGGATATGAATTTTGAGTATTTTTTTCTTTGTTGAAAGTTGCAAAATAGGAGCAAAGAACCATGGAAAAAATTTTTGGGGGAAATGTTTTAGTAGAGCTTTGAAGGATAAATTTGTCATTTACTAATTAATACATGTGTTGAAATACTTGGTATTACTAATACATAGGAAATGGTGAGTATTAGGAGCCGTTTGGTAAAGTGTATAAGAATAATATTGAATAAAGTGTGTTGGTAATGTCTGCATTATTAATGCAAGTATTAGTAATGCTGATATTAGTTATGCAGTCATTAGTTCTTACATAGTATTTGATTTGATGTATTAAAAATAATATATGTTTATATAATTTTTATAAAAAAATATTTATTTACTAAAATATCCTTTTTTAGACCCTCTCTTTCAAGTGTAGAAGTAGCAGCACCTACTATTGTAGAAATGGAAAACCTAAAGAATGCTCGCACTACTTCTAGGATGATGATCGGGGGAGTTATCCATTAACCATAAAGCACAAGGTCTTTTAACTGATGTTGCATCATGCCATCTTTCTAGATTAATGGATAACTCGTTGCTGCTACAGGATGAGTGATTTTCATGGCCATCTTCCTAAATCAGCAAATACTGAAAAGGACTCTGCAATATTTAATTGCTGAAAAACAATGTTTTTGATCGATGGCAATGTTGGAATATTTAACTGGAGGTAGCAGCACTACAAATTTGAGCTGAAAAGGCTGAAAATTAGGGGTAAATTGGTTATTTAACAAGTTAATGCATGTGTTCAAAAGCTGTGTATTACTAATACATGAAAAATAGTGTGTATTACTAATACACACCTCAATACACAATAGAGTGTATAACTAATGCATGCATTAGTTATACATTGCCTAAAAAATGTACCAAATAAGGTGCTAGTAATACACATTAAACTAATGCATGTATTAGTTTTCCAATACACTCTACCAAATGACTCCTTAATAACACACACCTTAATACACAATAGTGTGTATAACTAATGCAAATATTAGTTATGCATAGTCTAAAAAATGATACCAAACATGGTATTATTAATACACAAAAAATAATGTATGTATTATATTTTTAATATACTCTACCAAACGATCCCTTATACCTAATGTCTTTAATTTTCGAGTTGTCAATGGGGTGAAGTGCACATATTGCCGATACTTAAAACGTACTCAAAAGTTACAAAGTAGTATTTAAAATGTGACAATTTTTTGGATAGTGGCTGAATTTTAAATAGGGAAAAGGGTCAATTTTACCCTTTTACTTAGAAAAATTGGTTAAATATGTCCTTCGTCATACTTTGTGGTCAAATTTACCTCCGATGTCATATTTTGGGGTCATATTTATCCTCATTATTAAGAAACTTTTCACTTGTATCCTTTGTTTTACAGAAAAGCCCAAATCAACGTTAAATTACCTATTTTCTAAAAATAAATCACACTGTAATCTAATTCGCCTGATCCTCCCCTTAGAAAATACACAAACAAATTTCTCTCTCTCAATTCTTTTGGTCGAATTTTCTCAACGAATAAAAATATTTCTCTTTCAACATGTAACATTGGTAGGTTGTTTACAAATGAACAAAGCGTAAAACAGAATGAGATAACGTAGAAGCATGGAACTAGAGAAAATATCTATTACAAACTCTGCTTTTATTCGATTATGTTCAAATTTTAAAAGTTGGTATGCAATTCTATGTGTATCTAGATTCTCGAATTAGTGAATAAATTTTTCGAGCAAATGACATATTGAAAAAAACTGTATAGATCTAAATTTCATATAAAGATAGATGAATGAAGAAATGTCACAATTGGCACACATGAAGATCTCTTAATTCAATCATCCAGATAAATATCCAATGGCCTAGTCTATTGCGTTTGACCATCAAATGTCATTTTTCATGAGTTTTAGACTGATGTAAATCCATGAACTGAATGAGGGATATATTTCTTTGTGTTTGAACTTATGTAGATCATTTTACATGAATTATGCACTGATCAATATCCAGTGACTTAATCTCGTTGGAAAAAATTGTCCAACAAAATTGAAGAGCGTATAATTATTTGTGTTTTTTTTTGTGGCTCAAGTCAGATCAGACAGGTTAGACTAAGGTTGTATTTTATTTTTTAAAAAATGAGGTATTTAACATTGATTTGAATTTTACTATCAAGAAAGGGTACACATGAAAAGTTTCTTAACAATAGGGGTTAATTTGACCACAAAGTATGACACGAAGGGTAAATTTGACCCCAAAATATGACGAAGGGCATATTTAGCCATTTTTTCAAAGTAGGGGGTAAATTTGACCCCAAAGTATGACAGTGAGGACAAATTTGACCTCAAAATATGACGAAAGGTATATTTAACTATTTTTTCAAAGTTGGGTAAATTTAATCCTTTTTCTTTTTAAATATTAATCAAAAAACGGCTAGACCATCTATTTTTTACACCCTCTCCAACATTTCACCAAGCTCCTCTCTCCTTATCTGATTTGTTTAAAATTCCTTTCCGCATTGGCGGGGGGGGGGGGAAGTATATTTAATCCTAATTAAGGTACCTGTTTTTCCAGAATCCTAAATAATTAATTACTTTAATTAAATATGATTCTCTACTGCCTAGACACATATTTCTCTTAGCTAATAACTCATATAGTTGATTAGTTATTTATTTCATTTAGTTTGATTTCTAATATTACCTTGTTTAATTTAGTGAATTTGCTAATTGCTTCTCATTTGCCTTTAATTGTTTTTTTAATTATATGCAGATCACTAAGAATACATTGATATTTCTTCTATCCTAATTTACCTAGCATACTTTCCTTTTAATTTATCTCATGTCATGCTTGTATTTACACGTCTATCAAGAAAATATCAATTGAAGAGATTTTTAATTTATCATACTCTTATTTATATCTTAGATGTATTAATCTCTTTTAACTAAATATGGGTGAAAATCATTTCACCCTCCCAACTTTGATTAAAAATTAAAACTCTCCCCTCGACATTGAATAATAATCATATACCCCCTTTATTCCATGTAATATCCATTTTGTCCTTGTAATTTTAATCCTATATTTATGTAATATCTTTTCATATTATATGTAATGAATATTTTTTCAACATGAATATTTGTAGCAATTTATTTAAGTTTATTAACTTTATAAGCAAATTAATATTTTTAAAAAATTTATCACAAAATTTAATATTATTTTTTAAAATCGTTATTTTAGTATTATATGTATTAAAGAGTCATTTGGTGTGAGATATAATTATAATAATTCAGAGATAAAGTTCATGATTATTTATCCTGTGTTTAATTAGATGTATTAGGTAGTCTCAAAATTATTTGTCGCACCATTTATACCACAGTAATGAGATAAGTTATCACACATATATATTAGTACAACTTATTTTGTGATAACTAATCCCAGAATAACTTGTTTCCAAATAACCCACCCCTAAGTGTGTATATATACATATGTATGTATATGCATGTGCATAGGGGTGGCAAACGGGTGGATTGGATTGGATTTGGACGGGTTAAATATGGATTGAGTAAAAATGGTTTGAATTGCAATCCGCCCATATAAATATGGATAAATATGGATTTGATCAAATATGGATTGGGTAAAAAAGGTTTCAACCCACTTTAACTCTCAAGTCAAAAACTTAAAACTTCTATATCATATCAACTTGACTTTTTTTCTATTTCTTTTTTTTTTAGTTTTTTCTTTTTAGTTTTTTTTTGTCTCTCTTCTATATATAGCCTCCAGTTTTTTTTTTTTTCATTTTTTTGTCATTTCTTTTTTCTCTCTCTCTTCTATCTCTGCCCTCTCCCCTTTGTTTCTCTTTCTTTTTTCTTTTTTTTTCCTTTTCCTTTTTAGTCTCCTGATTTTCTTTTTTTATTTTTACTTCTTTCTCATTTTTTTCTTTTTGGGTTGTATTTTATGTTTTATATTTTTTTTATTTTCAAAGAACATGGTTAAGTCGAGTACAAATTATAGATGATGACTAAAATATCGTAACCACTCAGTATATTTATTTTCACAATCATCTTTTTTCTTTTTACTTTTCTCCTTTTTCATTTTTTTTTTGATTTTTTTTGTATTTTTTTTTCAATTCTTTCTTTATGTTTTTTTCTCTCTTCTATCTCTAACTTCTACCTCTCTTTCTACTTTTTTGTTTTTTTTTCTATTTTTGGTTTCCTTTTTTTTTTTTTTTTATGATAACGAAAATATCATAAGCACATATTGATTTATATTCGCCCAACATTTATAATTCGAGGCTTATGTGGATCCTCAGCCATATATATTTTAGTCTCAAAAAAATACAATCAATTCATATACTTTTTTTGTTTTTTCGTCCGGTGCCTGCATTGGAGCCCTTGTTTTGCAGAGAAATTTTGACTTTTGAAAGAGAATCGCCACTTAATTTTTGAAAAGGAATTAAGAAATCTTTAGAGAGTTACTTCAAACGATCCAAAACAGAAAAATCATTTTAAGTTAGAGATTCTAGATAAGTGGTTCATATTAACATTTTAGGAAGGTGTTAGGCACCTAAAACGTCCGCTAACTTGCGGTTATCCGGACTGTTTGAAAACGTCATTTGATTAACTTCTGAAAAGATTAATTTGTTGAAATAAGTAATTTGTTTAGGAAATATTTTTAAGGTTTATGGAAAACCAATTTTTTAGCGACTTAGTTAGGGATTTTAACTAGGTTCGTAAGAAAACACATAAAACAAATTAGCAAAAGTTAAAGGGAAAGGGTAGAAGCAGAAGGACTTGAGCCATTAGGCCCAAATCGCCAACCCTGTCCTAATCTAGATATTGGGCTTTCAGCCCGTCTTCCACCTGTCCTAATTCTATGTTTTCGAGTCTTTAGCTCGAGTCTCGCCTCACCTGTATTAAGTACAACTCTGGCTTCGAAGCCCAAATGAATGAACAAGGAAATAAATAAATAAATGAATAAATAAATAAAGACGACAATAAGTAAATAAACAAAAATAATAAATGAGATTTTGGGGTCTCGTAGCCGCTTCAAATGATAGGACTTTAATCCATTTGTTCTTCTTTCGATTCTTAGTCTCCGTACGCCACGTGATAGGCGTTTAGATTCTTTTTCGGGCTTGACTCAAAGGATGGGGGTCATGTTGGCTTACCGTGAAATGCAAGGAAGAAGAGTCCATTTGGACTCCAAGGTGGTTTATATGCGAAAAAAAAAAAGAAAGAGAAGAAATCAAAATATATCCGAAATACAAAAAGGAAAAAATAGAACAATAAATGTCTTAACACAAATATTCAAACAAAAAAAAATGATGCTAGGAAACCACATATCTTATTTAAAGGTAGGCAGATGATATAAAGAAGGGACATGTTAACTCAACAAAAATAATGTCAAGTGAAAGAGAGAATAATATCGATCCGGATGCATGTCTATGAAGTGAAAAGCAGCAGTTTGACATCAAAATGCAAAAGAAATCAAAGCATGTTCAAAATATGGGTAGAAAAAAGAAGTAAACAGATTTACACATTCAAAAGCTACTAACTAAATATTATCCTATTCAACATCAACCTTAGAAGTATAAATGCCAAGTGCTATCCCGCAACATGCTTCTACTATGGCCATTTGAGGTACCCAAGTCTCAGTGATAAGCGAATAGACAAAGTTATATCATAATGGGACAAATATCCCAGGCCTTTTTCGCAAGACAAAAGACTTAAAGGTTCTATCGAACTTATACTCATGGTCCTATTTAAGGGGAAGAAAACATAAAGGGAGCTGAGTAGAGGGCCCGTGAGACTGGAATGCAAGACACGAGTCAGCTCGAACAAGGGTGATTCATGCATATTAAATAAGATAAAAGGATTAGAACACAAACTTATGTTAATCCCAAAAGGTAGGCTACTGTACATAATAATTGTATAGACCACATATCCAAAAGTCTACAACTAAACAAAAGATATCACATACCAAGTGAATACAAATTCATTACTCAAGAAAACCGAAACTAGCATGAAGTCAAATCAAGACATGGTATAGGCTACCATGTTCACTCCAGACTTTACATTTTTGAACACATTAGTATTTCACACATAAAAAATAAGTACTACTACAATTAAACACATAATAAGGGGGAGGGGACTAACTAAGCAAAATTTAAGCCAACCAAAGGACCTTTTACAATAGTCTGGATCGATAGTTTGATAAAGAAGTATTTTTACACTCACACAAGAACCCTCAATCAACAAGTCAATCACTTGAAGAAAGTTGACATTTCACAAACATTTTTTTTAAGTCTTTAAGAAGCAATATTAAGGAAGATAAGCGAAGAACAAATAAGCTGACACTAACACGATCAACTTACTAGACATTTATTCATTCCCACATAATAGACATTAACCATCTTAAACATATTCAGTGTAATAAAACAAGGAGGACCCTTTTTTTAAACGTGTATAACATCCAAACATATCTATCCGAAGATTGTTATCGAGTTACCAACTACGTCAAATGATTGTTGGCCATAAATTCAAGAAAGTGCACTCATGATCATTAAAGGAGAAGACATAAAGATTACCCACTAAACAAACTATAATTTCAGCTAACAGATATATTCTTTGAAGAGTACTGATTATCATTTTTAACATATTTTGATACATCAAGCATTAGTTCTAAAGCCATATTATAAGACAAATCAAAAGAAGTCCATGAAATCAACGTACATACACATTTGGGACAGTTTAACTTAATAAGACATCAAATACAATAGCCAAAGGTAAAACATCCAATTCCTAAACTTTGTTTTAGTTGTTCTAAGTCTTATTAAGTTGTCAACTTCAGCTAAATCATGAATCAAATGCTATGGCCCGAATTAGCTCAACAGAATCACGAAAATCCTAAAATCCTATGGCCTTCAAGGCTTTCTATAGCACATAATCCCAGCACACAACAACATTACTATAACGAAATCCTAAAGAAGGAGATGAAGAAAAGAAAACCACATCAAAATTAAAACGAAAAAGAGGTGTTTACCTCTCTCGGAGCAGCGAAACGGGGCAACGAGCTAAGATTGGACTCTTATCACCACCAGGAAAGTTCAACACCGTCGTGAACACTCGACTAGCTAACTATTTCTCCCTAAAATCTTTACCGAACAAAGTTGCTCTTTCCCCAGAACCAAATTACTCTTTTCTGAAACCCTCTTTCTTTTACCCAAAAGAAATTTTTTTGTTCAACCTAGGTTATTAGAAAATTTTCTAAACCCCAGAATTATCAGCCTCTAAAGAACACTCCAGAATTTTTCGACCCTATAGCAACGACCCAAAAATAAAAATCCTCTCAAAATTTAAAAAAAAATTGAACCCTCAAAATTTCCAACCTCAGAGCCTCAAACCTTCCTAGAAAAGAATACCCCCAAACAATGACCCTAAAGATCTTTATATAGAAGGCTGAGTTGGGGTCCCCCCTTTCTTTTGAAATTCGAAACCTAGGGGCCAATTTATAGGTAAGAAATTGTACCCAATTCAGATTTCCTCAGAGAATCCTAGATGGGTGGACAATTAAGATTTTGGGAAAACCTAATCCTCCTCTCAACTAATAAAAAATGCCCAAATATGTACCCGAATAGTACCACTAACCCAAAATTTGTGGAATTATCCGTTGGGGGGACGACACCTAGACGCGTTCTAGAATACTCCCAAGCTTTTCTAGTACAAACCCATGTGGGGAGAGCACGTGACGAATATGGAGAAGGTCGGGTCAGTTTGGGTCTTCTCGAAATGGGTCTGGTTCGGTTAAAATTGTTGGTTGGTAGAAACCGATGCCATTATTTTTGCTGATGTTTGTACGGCGTATTGGTGTTATGGTCGTCCGTTTGTGTTGAAGAGGAGAAGAATCAATAAATGGGCCGGGTCAGAGAGATTTTGGGCTTATTGAGGATGTTGTATATTATTTGGGAGAGATTGGGCTGATTGGGCCAACTTTAAATGTTGTTGTTGCTGAATGTTAATGGGTCCAATTTAAAATAAAAAGGGGTAGAAATTTGATAATTTAAAAAATGGCCAAATAAAATTATTTTTTTAGCCAATTTTACTCAAATCTTAACCAAATTGGATATCAATTTGATCAATTTCATCACAATTTTGATCAACTTGATTTCAATTATGGTCAAATTTAATAAATTGACTGAATTTAAACGAGATTCGATATGAATTGATACCTTGTTTAATCTTGAGCTTCTTGATTTGACAAAATTAAACAAATATTTATCCAAATAAATTATTTTTTGAGAGTAAAATTATATTCAAATCAAAATTTTAATCATTTGAATTTATTTTCAAAATAATCCTTGATCAAAAATTCAATACTCCGTAAAATAAATATTTAAGTAACAAAATTATATAATCTCGTATACCTGAATACGATAATATATAATCGCTACTTAAAATGATAAGTTTACCTAAATAAATACTTTGAAAAGATTCTTATTCAGATAAAATATATGTTGTGATTTAATTTAAAACTCAAGAAGATCGAAATTAAATTTAGTCGTGGAGGGCAAAAATTAGGTGTCAACAATTGCCCCTCCCTTTGGGTAGGATGGATACAAGTAATCCTGGGCAAAGGGAGGTTGACGTTCCTAATTTTTTATCCGACCACAAATTCGTATCTAAGCGAGGTCGGTTTTCCGCACGAGTTTCGTAGAGTTATGACCGAACCTCGGTATCAGGTTTCCTACATATCTCAGGTTTCATGAGAATTCAGGCCACTTGTAGTTCATAAAGCTTGATTTTAAGCACGATTTTTAAGAAAATTCACCAACTATCACAGTTTTGGAGTTTTTAATGAAACTGAGAAGTTGGGGAATGAAGGGATTTGGGGGGGAGGTTGGAATGCAGTCGAGTTTTCTACATAGAGCCCGACCTATATATCCTCAAGATTTCAGGGAATCAGACTGCTTGTAGTTCGACTCGATCGGTAGAAAAGATAGTGTTTTATTTCAGTCGATCTTTCGCTCAAGATGGGTGATAAGTTGATCGAGTTGCGGAAAAGAGGCTTGTAACCTCTTAACCATGAACGTGGAGCTCTTCACATCCATAGGTAAGAATTTACCTAGGCAATTTCCAAAACTCTAAGTATGTTGTCACCCGCATTTGAAAGAAAAGAAAAGTTCCCATCGGTATGAGTTAAGAAAATATTCCGGAGGTGAATCTAAAACTAGGATATCCAAAAAAAGCCCACATGTCTTATAATAGAGGCGTGGTTAGATGGTGGCGGTGATCATCATTTAGCTCGCGTCTAGAGAGTTTGACATCTCTCTCTAGACTATGTCCCGTTTTTCTGCTGAGAAAGAGTTCCACGTTGTGCTGCATCCTTTTTGGAGTCATCCGCACCTGTGGTTTTGATTTGAGATTTTCATCCTTTCGGATGCTCTCGACAATTCCTTACACAAAAATCATTAGTGATAAGCTCAATTCACGAAAGAAGTACATAGTATTTTACCATATCTTCGCGTGAGTTGTTGTCTAAAAAGCGAAGTCATCCTTTCTTGTACCTGTTTGATAGGAAATAACTCGCAATAAAAGACACAACAACCACATTGGTTGCTGTATAATTATGACATTTTTTGATTGAATATGTCTTCAAAGTGGGGTGACCCTTTTGGACACCGGTGATACTTTATGTAGAATGGTCTCTACAACTGTGTAATCTTGTGCTGGAGTGGCAACCCTTTTGGTTACCTATATAACTTGTTGTATGTGGAATGATAACCTCTCCGGTTATAGCCGATGATCGATTTATAAGTTTTCCTTAAATTGTCAATCTTTGGATAATCTTGCATATTATTTGATTGGATACGAGGCGGCTTACAGATATCCTTTGAATTACTAGCTTTTAGGTAATCCTGTATATTATCCAACTTTGGATAAGAGATGGCTTACAGATATCCCTCCAATCGCTAGCTTTCAGGTGTTCCTGCACATCGTCCGACCTTGGATACAATATGACTTATAAATAATACCTCAAATTGTTAGTCTTTGGGTAATCCTACACATAATTGATCTTGGATATGACGCGTCTTATAGATAACCCTTGGACGTATCAATTTGATAATCTTGTATATTCTTTGGTAAGGATTTAGTTGCGACTTACGGATAACCTTTGAACTATCGATTTTTGGGCGATCTTGCACACTATCCGGTTAGGATGTTGTTGTGGTTTACGAATGACCTACAGGCTATCAACTCATAGGTGATCTGGTGCACTATCTTATTTCAAATAATATGACTTATAGATGAACCTCAAATAGTCAATTTCTAGGAAACCTTATATATCAGTCATCCTTAGATAGCGACTTAAAGGCGTCCCTTCAAATCATGTGCTCTTGATGCATTCAGATGGTGATTCATGAAAATATGATGATATCCTCAATGTCAGCATTATGTCTAGCGCGTCAAAAGATATATTGAATGTTGATGATATCCTCGACACCAGCGTTGTGTTTAGCGCGTCAAAAAATATATAATGATGATGATATCCTCGACGCCAGTGTTGTGTGTTGCGTGTCAACAGATATATTGAATGCTGGTGATATCCTCAACGCCAACGTTATGTCTAGCGCATCAATAGATAGTGAATGATGATGATATCCTCGACGCCAGCGTTGTGTCTAGCGCATTAACAGATATTGAATGCCTTCTGGGGCGATGGTATGAGATGGACTTTACGGTAATGATATGCGATTACCCTGGCGACAATGATATGTAATGACCTTGCGGTAATGATATGTAATTGCCTTTGCGGCAATGATATGCAATGGCCTTTATGGCAATGATATGTAATGGCCTTTACGGCAATGATATGGAATGGCCTTTGCGGCAATAATAACTGATACGTAATGGCCTTTGCGGCAATGATATGTAATGGCCTTTGCGGCAATTATATGCAATGGCCTTTGCGGCAATGATATGTAATGGCCTTTGCGACAATGATATGTAACGGACTTTGCGGCAATGATATGTAATGGCCTTTGCGGCAATGATATGCAATGGTCTTTGCGACAATGATATGTAATAGCCTTTGCAGCAATGATATGCAATGGCCTTTACGGCAATGATATGTAATGGCCCTCGCAGGAAATTTTAAAATAATTTTACCTGACTTCATTTGTCCGCATCTTGCTTTCTACATGTACCTGTACTCAAGGTAGACGATTAGCAGACACAAAGTCAGTTTTCCTAGCGACTATTTTTTAGGAAACTTCTAAATATACGTTTTGTGAAGAAGACAAGTCGCTTTTGTTTATCGCCCATGATCTCAACAAATGAGATGGACAAATCAGAAGGTCTTCAATAAATGGGTATTAAACCTATTTTTAGAGAGACCCTAAAATACCATTCTTGGGCATTAATGCTCTGTTGTGGCTCCCAATTTACTCGGAATTTTTTGAAAGAGACTCTCATTTTTGTGTATTGATCCCTGCATCCACAGAAAAATGATTAGTTTGAATGAAATTACTTCGTGTTGACCTCCTTCGATTCTTGATTTGCTCCTCGCCATCTTTCAGGTTCTTCGTCATGCTGGGACCTCCACCCCTGACTCTCCGTCCCAATTGATGTCTGGGCAAATACTAATTAAAAGATTTATGAAGATTTTAAAAAGTAGTCTTAAATTTTAGAAAATAGTTTCGAAAGCTTCTATAAAACTTTAGAAAATCTCTGCCAGTCATGTCAGGTGCTAGTCTAACGACAATCTTTCTGAATATCCGACGTTTGACGGAGGATTGCTAGGGATTCAGCATTGTCGAGGCTCTCTACCAGAAGTTTTATCAAAGACGGAGATTCAATCTTCCTAGACTTTATCCCAGGTGGTGATTATCCAATCTCAACTTCGACCTCTAGTGCTGGGGAATTTGAAATATATTTCAATATATTAGTGGAAATTTTGAGGACCTCCTCAAAATTTCTGTCCCAGTTTAAAGTAGTCTGAGATGATATCATCTCGAGTGGATATGAAGTCTTTGCTGATCTTCATTCTCTTTGTTGGATGTTGATCTTCTCTTGTGAATTTTCGAGATTTCTTCTCGAAAATTTTGCCCCAATTTCCATTTCCTGGGGTGATATGATTGAACCGTTGGGGCGCCTACGTATCCCGTTGAAGCAGGAATCAGGTCAAACGTAGTTCAAGCATAGAGGAAAAGGATAAATTTTCCTAAGGGTTTGACCGAAGCCGACATAGGCCACCTACGTATCCCTTTCTTGGGAATTTAGGTCAAATATAGTTCGTACATAGAGGGAAAGGATTCTAGGCAATTACACATCATAAAATTGATACTATTATAAAGGCGATTACAAATAAGCCAAGAAACAAAAACTATAACATCTTTCAAGCATGATATATCTTTACTGCATCAGAATTGATTGGTTTAATCCACTCTTGACTATCCATCTCAGGTAAGATTAGGGCTCCTCCAGGTTGGGCTTCTTTTGAATTTCACATTCCTCTATATCTACTACTAACTGCTCCTCATCACCTTTTTTATTCATCAATATTTCCTTCGCCTTGTTCGTCTAACCCTTGACATGACATGACATTGACAGGTTTTTAAATTATTGCTACCAAAATAAACCATGCTAGATAATCATATTTAAAAAATAACTTCTTAAATAAATGGAGACTTTTTGGAAAATAAATAAAAACTATGGCTTATGACCCACACAAATGTGGGCCTATGCCTTTTTGAAAGTTGTGAAACAAAAATTTGAGATATAAAAATATGGGTCACGGGGCCTCTTCCGGATCATGATCGATTTTAAAAACTACTAGTAGTAGTCACGGGGCGACGGGCGACGAATTAGGAGTGGGGTGGAACTCCAATTTTGTAAAGCCTCTCCTGGTGCAACCTTCTTTATCCCACTGTGTTTTGAAAAATCTTCTGGTACTACATTGCATCCCTCGAACTGATTTCCTATCCCATCCCCAAGACCATCATTATTTGATATCTCATGTACGGGAAATGATTGGTGCAGGAGTGGCGATGGTTTAGACAGACTCTCCTTTGAATTATCTTCGATCTCATCTTCTTTTCTTGGCTGGTACTCTATTCCATGCTTAAATGCTTTTTCTGGGACCATAATAGGCTCAATAATTCCTTCTAAATCCTTACTTAAGGAGGCCACAACTTTCTCTATCTTCTCTATCTCTTCTGTTCTTTTGAGTCCTTCTGAATTTACCTTAGTGATGGCCTTGCTAGACTCCCATTCACCCTCTATTTTAATCATGTTAACTGTAGGTCTCCCATGGTTAGGCAATGGATTACTGTTAATATTTGGTGTCGGCGACTGAAGTGTGATGAACTTCTGATCGATCAAATCTTGGATCTTATGTTTCAAGTTAATACGATCCTCGATACTGTGCCCCGCTGCTCCTGAATGGTAGGCACAATTTTGATCGGGATGATAAAACTGGAAATTGGGATTGATAAGCTTTGGCTAGATCGATTGCAAATAACCAGCTTTCATTAATCTTCCGAAGAGCTGGGCACGACTTTCAGTTAGCAGTGTGAAGTTTCGGGGAGGTTTCTTTTTGAAGTTCGGACGTGAAGGGTTATAATGGTTCTGATTTACAGGAGTAGTTACTTGATGATAATTTGGAGACGTTTGGACGTTTACTTGGTTATTTGGAAAAGTAGCTTGAGTATGAGGCTAATAATTTGGCTGTGGAACTTGGCACTGGGATAAAATATTTGAAATTGGAGCTTGACATTGGGGTTGATCATAGAATACAGGCTGAAAACTTGATGACGATGATAAGGAAAGAATATTTCTAGGCTTGAATTTCCTCTTTAACTTATCAACAGAATTAGTAGAGACTGCAGTCGCATCCTCTCTTTTCTTCTTTAGGAATGCAGAAGATTCAAATGATGTTGGGGTTTTGGCAAATTTGCCTGTTCGGATGCCTTCCTCTAACGATTCCCTTATCTTTAATAAATCTACTAAAGTTGCTCGGACCGCAGATACCATCCTGGTATAAAATTTTCCTTCCTGTGCGCGAGAGAAAATCGATACCATTTCTTCCTCAGACATGGGAGGTTGTACTTTAGCAACCTCTTTTCTCCAATGAAAGGCCTAGTCTCGAAAATACTCATTATTCTTTTATTTGATCCGATCTAGTGAGTATCAGTCAGGGACTATCTCAATGTTAAATGTGAACCTGTCAAGGAAACCCTTGGCCAATGCTTTCCAACCAGTCCATCTTTTTAGTTCCTGAGACATGAACCACTCTAAGGCTTCGCCACCTAAATTTCGGCTGAATAGACGCATCAATAACGCATCATTTTTCCTTACCCCCAACATTTGATCACAATACCTTCTCAGATGGGCCATTGGATTTCCAGTGCCATCGAACACTTCAAATTTAGGGACCTTATACCCTTCTGGTAGATCTATTCCAGGGTGAACACATAAATCATCATACCCTAAACCATCATGGTCCCTCACTCCATGAGATTCTTTGATCCTCATAATCTCTTAATTCATAGCTAGCAACTTCATTTCATGCTCGGTCCTCCACTCTTTCTCCTTCTCCTGGTAATGGTCCATCTCGGGATTAGGAAGGGGATTATAGATATCAGGAGATATAATGGCGTGGAGAGGATTTGGAAGAGAGGCTTGATTTTACAAATGAAACGAAGTGGGTTGGTAGGTGGGGCGGGCATTATGAAAATTAAAAAGGTTTTGTGGATTTTGAGAGTGGTTTGGTGGAATCTGAGAAGGATTTTGCAGATTTGAAAATGAATTTGATGGATTCGGGGATAGATTTGATGGATTTTGTAGGTTTTGGAGTGAATCTTGTGAATTTGGAATGAATTTTCTAGATTTGAAAATATGTTCTGGTGATTTGGGAATGGATTCGAAGATGGGTTTTGTGGGGTAAGATATGGATTTTGTGGATGGTAGGCATCTGGGTTATTTTCGCGATTAGTATTTTGGACAAATGGAGGTGCAGAGACGGACGATATGTTATTAGGTTGATCCCCGAGAATAGGCATACTAAGGGAAGGAATTTGGAGTGGAGTCCCGTGTCCTCCTGGAGCGGGGGCATTGACGGTGATGGCCAAGTTAGCCAAATCTCGAGTGCGATTTATTTCCTCCTGAAGCATTTCTAACTTTCTTACAAGTTCCACAATCATTTCATTCTGTTCCGCTATCACATTGTCCCGGATAGTCAGTGCGTTTTCTTCGTCATTTCCTGTCATTTTTGAATGATGGTCAGAGGATGGGATTTTGTGCGCTTTTGATCGGATGAAGTGAGGATGTTCTGCCAGCTTATATCAACACGGAGTAATTTTTATTATCTGTAAAGTAAAACAACTCAAAGGCAGATGTGTTAGTTTTCGTATATGATAAGTAATGCAAAATATTTGACAGGAAATAACCATATAGAGTTGCTTGAGTCATAGCCAAATTCATCCATAGGACATAGTGGATAAACTTGCCTTTGATCCAAACAAATGCACATAAAATAGTTATATCACACAAAAGCATTATAATAATGCGTATCCTAGCAGGGGTGACCCTTTTTGAGCCAAGAGTTCAGGCCTAACGATTTTTGAAGAAAATATATGCTTCCTCGAAGTCAATCCATTAACCCCCAACTTATATAGACACGAAAAAGGGCATAAATTCCTACAAAAGATAAATAAAAGGGGATACAATCTTTAGGGAAATAACATGAAAAAAGATAAGTTCCCGCAGGGGAAATAGAAAAACTAGCTAATGGAGGCTCATTCGTCTGCCTTTGCCTTCTTTGCTTGTTTACCTCCTGTTCTATTTGATACCTATTGATGATAAGATGACTCCCGCATAATTGTGCCTTGCAGTCGTAAGTCATTTTCCCTATACTATCGAGTTAGGAGGCCATGCTATCATCCAAATCGATTAGACATTGCCTAACATCATCAGCTTCTTGCCTAGCTCTTTTCAAATCTTCCCTCAACATACGTATGGTTAAAGTGTCCTCCATGTGTATCTTTCGGTGAGCGATTTCACTTTTGTGGAACTCATCTTATAGCCTGTTGAGCCGAATTTGATGCTCGGATTCTACATCCATAACTCGAGTGGGCACATTTGGTCCTGGAGTCAATGCTCCGACGAGACTCTTTTTCAACTACTCCTGGTAAGTGTTGCTGACTTCAGGGTCATGCTCTATACGGAAAGTCACTTCCGTCCACCTTCTTCTTCTCCATCCATTTATCATGCCGTCTTTGAGTGGAGACTCACTTTCATCGTATTCGGTGAAAAACCTAAGCATGAAATCTATTTGTGGTGCCTCCTGCTTGATCTCGAATTGCCTAAGAACTCTGCCAGGATTGTAGGGACGGGTCTCCCTGAGACCGAAAAGAACTAGGAAAGGCCACTTGCCCCCTCGAATGGTGTATTTCCCTGAACGAAGAGAGTTAATGGACCATTACACATCGTCATCTCTTAATGCCCTGAAAGTCTTAAACCAAAATTCATGAGATGCTTCCCTTTTGAACTTGTGTAGAAACAACCACATGTCATGCAAAGCCAGTATATCCACCTTTGTTTTATAATCAGGTTGTACCTTTCTCGAATCCTTTACCGAATTCTTCATCATCTACCATTGTAATATGAGGTTGCAACCTTAAAAGAAACGATTTTTGACTTGACACCTTCCCAAGGCTCGATATATGTCGACGACAATCATGGGAGCTAAATTGTGGAATACCTTGGTAGAATCGTAATTTACTCCAAAGAAAAGTGCATGAGCCACCATAACAACCCTTGGATGAATTATGTCATTTTCCCTGTGGGAACACCATGGTTCCGAGTAGACCTACCGTAAACGCAAAGTCTCTCATCTCCTTCCATTTTGCTTCAAACTCAAATTTATGTCCAAATTTGTGAAAGGCATTGAATCATCCAAACCGATGATACAACTCCCGAAAAGTGATATTTTCTCCATCACGTTCTCCTAGCCAGGTGTCATCGTTAATTAAAAATGCCTCTTTGATTGTTTGACGGTCCCACACGGCAGGACCTAAAATGTTCTTATCAGGTTTTTCCTTTCTCTTAAAACACATTTCAATACTCTCATAGTAAATTAACACTTCTTCGATGGTAGGAGTCAATTCCACATCCCCGAAGTGAAACACCATATTATGATCATACCAAAAAGTGGTAAGCACGTGGATCATTTCGGGGCAAGAATCCATTTCGATCAATGAAGGCAGGTATTCGATGTGTGTTCTAAAAATTTTTCTCTCTTCTGCGCTCATCTAGTCCCACCATAGTTTCAGGTAATCATCGGGTTTAGTAACCATCTTGACTTCTCGTGGAAATGCAATTGAGTCATACCTACACGAAAGCAAACAAAGATAAGCCTTCCCCCGTCCCCCAAAGGTTAATGGATTGAATTAGACAAGCATATATTTATTCAACACATAAATATGATTCATCTGTAATTGACTCGGGGTCAATAGACGCAGGACAGGTTTTCTAATGGGCCCAATACCCAGCTCGGGTATTGGGTCGTCCTAGGCTCATGCCTAAAATAGGGTTTTGGTTTTGCTCTGTCCTAGGTATCTAGAGTGGGTTTGAACATTGGTTCTCAAACGGACAACTTGAGTTTGAAAATACAAACAGCCATCAGACGACTCACGTGCTAATAAACTATTTGTATTTCCAACACATTTTTGGAATTGATCAATAGGGGCCGGGATACCCACGAAACCCCAAAACAATTTAAATAATGTAGGAATATGCCATGAGATGCGATAGTTAAACTTTACAAAATCGAAGCATATAAACACATAAATAGTTAATCAAAAGAATAAATCAAATAATTGGTTAGAACCTAGTTCCAATTCCCCAGCAGAGTCACCATTTCTGTTTTGCGGAGAAATTTTGACTTTTGAAAGAGAGTCACCACTTAATTTTTGAAAAAGAATTAAGAAACCTTTAGAGAGTTACTTCAAACAATCCAAAACAGAAAAATCGTTTTAAGTTAGAGATTCTAGATAAGTGGTTCATATTAACATTTTAGGAAGGTGTTAGGCACCTAAAACGTCCGCTAACTTGCGGTTATCCGTACTTTTTGAGAACATCTTTTGATTAACTTCTGAAAAAATTAATTTGTTGAAATAAGTAATTTGTTTAGGAAATATTTTTAAGGTTTATGCAAAATCAGTTTTTTAGCGACTTAGTTAGGGATTTTAACTAGGTTCGCAAGAAAACACATAAAACAAATTAGCAAAAGTAAAAGGGAAAGGGTAGAAGAAGAAGGACTTGAGCCATTAAGCCCAAATCGCCAACCCTGTCATAATCTAGATATTGGGCTTTTAGCCCGTCTTTCACCTGTCCTAATTCTATGTTTTCGAGTCTTTAACTCGAGTCTCACTTCACCTGTATTAAGTACAACTTTGGCTTTGAGGCCTAAATGAATGAATAAGGAAATAAATAAATAAATAAATAAATAAATAAAGACGACAATAAGTAAATAAAATAATAATAAATGAGATTTTGGGGTCTCGTAGCCGCTTCAAATGATAGGACTTTAATCTATTTGTTCTTCTTTCTATTCTTAGTCTCCATACGCCACGTAATAGGCGTTTAGATTCTTTTTCAGGCTTGACTCAAAGGATGGGAGTCATGTTGGCTCACCGTGAAATGCAAGAAAGAAGAGTCCATTTGGACTCCAAGGTGGTTTACATGCGAAAAAAAAGAAAGAGAAGAAATCAAAACATATCCGAAATACAAAAAGGAAAAAATAGAACAATAAATGTCTTAACACAAATATTCAAACAAAAAAAATGATGTTAGGAAACCACATATCTTATTTAAAAGTAGGCAGATGATATAAAGAAGGGACATGTTAACTCAACAAAAATAATGTCAAGTGAAAGAGAGAATAATATCGATCCGGATGCATGCCTATGAAGCGAAAAGCAGAAGTTTGACATCAAAATGCAAAAGAAATAAAAGCATGTTCAGAATATGGGTAGAAAAAGAAGTAAACAGATTTACACATTCAAAAGCTACTAACTAAATATTATCCTATTCAACATCAACCTTAGAAGTATAAATGCCAAGTGCTATCCTGCAACATGCTTCTACTATGGCCATTTGAGGTACCCAAGTCTCAGCGATAAGCGAATAGACAAAGTTATATCATAATGGGACAGATATCCCGGGCCTTTTTCGCAAGACAAAAGATTTAAAGGTTCTATCGAACTTATACTCATGGTCCTATTTAAGGGGAAGAAAACATAAAGAGAACTGGGAAGAGGGCCCGTGAGACTGGAATGCAAGACACGAGTCAGCTAGAACAAGGGTGATTCATGCATATAAAATAAGATAAAAGGATTGGAACACAAACTTACGCTAATCCCAAAAGGTAGGCTACTGCACATAATAATTGTATAGACCACATATCCAAAAGTCTACAACTAAACAAAAGATATCATATACCAAGTGAATACAAATTCATTACTCAAGGAAACCGAAACTAGCATAAAGTCAAATCAAGACATGGTATAGGTTACCATGTTCACTCCAGACTTTACATTTTCGAACACATTAGTATTTCACACATAAAAAATAAGTACTACTACAATTAAACACATAATAAGGGGGAGGGGACTAACTAAGCAAAATTTAAGCCAACCAAAGGACCTTTTACAATAATCTGGATCGATAGTTTGATAAAGAAGCATTTTTACACTCACACAAGAACTCTCAATCAACAAGTCAATCACTTGAAGAAAGTTGACACTTCACAAACATTTTTTTTTTTAGTCTTTAAGAAGCAATATTAAGGAAGATAAGGGAAGAACAAATAAGCTGACACTAACACTATCAACTTACTAGACATTTATTCATTCCCACATAATAGACATTAACCATATTAAACATATTCAGTGTAATAAAACAAGGAGGACCCTTTTTGTAAACGTGTATAACATCCAAACATATCTATCCGAAGATTGTTATCGAGTTACCAACTACGTCAAATGATTGTTGGCCATAAATTCAAGAAAGTGCACTCATGATCATTAAAGGAGAAGACATAAAGATTACCCACTAAACAAACTATAAATTTCAGCTTACAGATATATTATTTGAAGAGTACTGATTATCATTTTTAACATATTTTGATACATCAAGCATTAGTTCTAAAGACACATTGTAAGACAAATCAAAAGAAGTCCATGAAATCTACGTACATACACATTTGGGACGGTTTAACTTAATAAGACGTCAAATACAAGAGCCAAAGGTAAAACATCCAATTCCTAAACTTTGTTTCAGTTGTTCTAAGTTTTATTAAGTTGTCAACTTCAGCTAAATCATGAATCAAACGCTATGGCCCGAATTAGCTCAACGGAATCACGAAAATCCTAAAATCCTATGACCTTCAAGGCTTTCTATAGCACATAATCCCAGCACACAACAACATTACTATAACGAAATCCTAAAGAAGGAGATGAAGAAAAGAAAACCACATCAAAATTAAAACGAAAAAGAGGTGTTTACCTCTCTCGGAGCAGCGAAACGGGGCAACGAGCTAAGATTGGACTCTTATCACCACCAGGAAAGTTCAACACCGTCGTGAACACTCGACTAGCTAACTATTTCTCCCTAAAATCTTTACCGAACAAAGTTGCTCTTTCCCCAGAACCAAATTACTCTTTTCTGAAACCCTCTTTCTTTTACCCAAAAGAAATTTTTTTGTTCAACCTAGGTTATTAGAAAATTTTCTAAACCCCAGAATTATCAGCCTCTAAAGAACACTCCAGAATTTTTCGACCCTATAGCAACGACCCAAAAATAAAAATCCTCTCAAAATTTAAAAAAAAATTGAACCCTCAAAATTTCCAACCTCAGAGCCTCAAACCTTCCTAGAAAAGAATACCCCCAAACAATGACCCTAAAGATCTTTATATAGAAGGCTGAGTTGGGGTCCCCCCTTTCTTTTGAAATTCGAAACCTAGGGGCCAATTTATAGGTAAGAAATTGTACCCAATTCAGATTTCCTCAGAGAATCCTAGATGGGTGGACCAATAAGATTTTGGAAAAAACTAATCCTCCTTTCAACCAATAAAAAATGCCCAAATATGTACCCGAATAGTACCACTAACCCAAAATTTGTGGAATTATCCGTTGGGGGGACGACACCTAGACGCGTTCTAGAACACTCCCAAGCTTTCCTCGTACAAACCCGTGTGGGGAGAGCACGCGACGAGTATGGAGAAGGTCGGGTTAGTTTAGGTCTTATCGAAATGGGTCTGGTTCGGTTGAAATTGTTGGTTAGTAGAAACCGATGTCGTCATTTTCGTTGATGTTTGTACGGCGTATCGGTGTTTTGGTTGTCCGCTTGTGTTGAAGAGGAGAAGAATCAATAAATGGGCCGGGTCAGAGGGATTTTGGGCTTATTGAGGATGTTGTATATTATTTGGGAGGGATTGGGCTGGTTGGGCCAACTTTAAATGTTGTTGTTGTTGAATGTTAATGGGTCCAATTTAAAATAAAAAGGGGTAGAAATTTGATAATTTAAAAAATGGCCAAATAAAATTAATTTTTTAGCCAATTTTACTTAAATCTTAACCAAATTGGATATCAATTTGATCAATTTTATCACAATTTTGATCAACTTGATTTCAATTATGGTCAAATTTAATAAATTGACTGAATTTAAATGAGATTCGATACGAATTAATACCTTGTTTAATCTTGAGCTTCTTGATTTGATAAAATTAAACAAATATTTATCCAAATAAATTATTTTTTGAGATTAAAATTATATTCAAATCGAAATTTGAATTTATTTTTAAAATAATCCTTGATCAAAAATTCAATATCCGTAAAATAAATATTTAAGTAACAAAATTATATAATCTCGTATAACTGAATACGATAATATATAATCCCTACTTAAAATGATAAGTTTACCCAAATAAATACTTTGAAAATATTCTAATTCCGATAAAATATATATTGTGATTTAATTTAAAACTCAAGAAGCTCGAAATTAAATTTAGTCACGGAGGGCAAAAATTAGGTGTCAACAACCCCGACTAATCCAGATCGGGCGTTGCAGGGCCCATTAAGGTGGAAGCGCTCCCAACAGAGTTTTCTCCATAACCAGGGTCGTACCCTTGACCTCTGGTTAAGGGTGGAGCAGGCTTATCTACTGCACCACTACCCATGTTGATTTTAATTCATATATTTATTTGTATATAAATACAAATAATAAATTGCACATATTGACAACTAAACTATTCAAATACAAATAATAAATTTATTTAAAATATATAGTATGATACAAATAAATTTAAAGTAAAAAAATATAAAATGCAATGACAAAAATAAGATGAGGAAAAGAATATAAAAAAATAAGAAAAATAACGAACCAAGAATGAAAAAGGGGGAAACGGAAATACAAAAAAAAAATACAAAAAAATAAAATTGAAAAAGAAAAAAATGATGAAAAAGAAGAAAGAAAAAAGAAAAAAAAAAAAAAAAAAAAAAAAAAGAAAAAAAAAAAAAAAAAAAACAAAAAAAAAAGAAAAAAAAGAAAGAGAAATAAAAGATAGAAAAAAATAATAATAAAGGAGCGAGACTATGAATTATATTTAATTGATAAGAGATAATATGAATTATATAGGCTAAGTGGGATAATTAGAAGCTTATATTTATTAACCCATGTAGGTGTTAAGCGAATACGAATGATGAAATAAGAATGGGAAAGGGGAAAGCAAAAAAAAAAAAAAGAATACAAAGAAAAAAGAAATAAAAAAACAAAAAAAATAGATGAAAAAATGAGAAAGAAGAAAAAGAAATTATAAGGAATGAGTAAAAAAGTGGAAAAAAAAAGGTAAATTAAAGGAAAAAAGAAATAAAAAAAAATTAGAAAAGAAAAAAACTGAAACTTTAAGCATGGGTGGGTGATCTCTGTGTTTAAATGGGTACCCATATTTTATCTATTTTGTCCATATTTGTATGAGCTTTCAAAATGAGTTGAAGTCCATATTTACCCATTTGAAATATGAGTGATCCAATTCATTAAATATGGGTTAAATGAACTTTTTTCACAAATATGGATTGAAATTGTCACCCCTACATGTGCATATATTTTCATGTTTTATCACTCTCTTACTAAATTTGTTTCATATTTTACTTAATTTTTTGTTGATATAACACAATCCTTAAGAAAATTTTACTTAGAGGTATATTTTGCTAAATTAACCTTATTAATGATAATTTGAAACTTTAAATTTATCTATACTGTTATTTTATATAGTTATTTAACACTAAAGGGTAGAAGAAAAACATAATACAATTCTCTTGATTTCACAAATTGAGCAGATAAATTAAAACATCTATTTTTAGTATGAGAATCAAGTGATAAGAAACGATATCATCTATTATCTATATTAGTAAATAAGCTGTGATTGTCATTAATAGAGTATTACATATTTCATAATTTATATAAATAAATATAATCTTTAAAATTTGACCTTATTTTTATTTGAGAAAAACATCTAGTACCCCCGAACTATGACCAGATTTGTTACGACACACGTCAACTTCACGGGGGTCCTATTACCCCTTAAACTAAATTTTAGCGTATTTTTGTCAATCTTTTTAGCTAACGTAATCCTTTTGTCAATCATTTTAGATGGCGTGACACCTTTGATATGAGTTCCATTTTATGTAATAAAGGTGTCACATTAGCAAAAAATGACAAAAATACGCTAAATTTGAGTTCAGGTGATAGTAGGACCCCTGTGAAGTTGGAGTGTGTCGTAACAACTTTGATCATAGTTCGGGGTGGTACCAGAGGCTTATCGCTTTCATTTATTGTTTGTATTTTCTGCATTGAAATATGTTTATAAAATTAGTATTACTTATTATTTTTTCACTTGTAAAATAAATATTATAGTTTTGGTTATTATTAATAAAATTAATTTTCTTATCATGCTAATTTACTTCATAAAGATCATCATTAGCTTATATACTTAATTAGTATTTCTTATTTTTTTTTTTCCTAGGAGGTGATGTTTGTGTTTTTATGAAAATTTTGTTATATGATTTTTTTTTAAATGAAAATTTTTAAGGAAGTTAAAAAAAAAAATTGATGATAAAGGGTAAAATAAGAATTTTGAAAAGTCAATTAGGATAAAGGGGAGAGTATGATTATTGTTCAAAGTTGAGGGGGGAGTTGATTTTTAAGACAAAGTTGGGGAGGGAAAATGATTTTGACCCAACTAAATATTTACACTATTTATGTGTTATCACCCCATAATTAAAGTATTCGTAGTCTTCAAAATTAATTTATATTAATAATTAATAAAATGAGAAAATAATAAGTAATTTTATCTTAAACTTCTAAAAATTAACTATTTTAAAAAATTGTAATGTAAGAAATGTTTAACTATTGACAACTGAACATACATGGGAAGCGTAATCAAAATGATTGTCTTGTTAATTTTTTTTTCCCT
Source organism: Capsicum annuum (assembly GCF_002878395.1). Lineage (NCBI taxonomy): Eukaryota > Viridiplantae > Streptophyta > Magnoliopsida > Solanales > Solanaceae > Capsicum > Capsicum annuum. The sequence goes on along the minus strand of NC_061112.1, from coordinate 151,870,766 downwards.
CGATCATCAAATAAAATTACTGATGCTATCGTGCAATACATTGAAAGTGATGAAATGAATGAGATCTATTTCATTTTATATCATCACTTGTGGGTTGGAGTTTTGGAATCAAGAAACTGATAGGAACCTTTTTTTTTTTTTTTTTCTTTTTTGCCATTTTGAAGAGTTTTATGTGGATTTATTTAAGTTAATCGAGCCTAAACTTTAAATAACAATGACAAAACAGTACTAGCTTTAGCTTCTCACGCGAAGAAGAGAAACCGCATGATGCATCTGGATTCCCATTTCGTGGCTTCTCCAAACCGTATGAAATAATACATTTGGATCCAATATTGTATTACCAGTTTTATATAAATTTAATACTACTTTTAATCTGAAATATAAATTTATGTATAAAATGAATTAAAGTTGAAATAAATAATAAATATAAATTTATAATAATAATTTAATATTTAAAACCTTACAAATTAAGCTCATATAATTTAAATCGTCGGGTTGATTTTGTTGACACGTAAGAGATAGCAAGATAGCAACTTGCCAAAAGGTGCAATTGAATTCTATGTTGACATGTTCTAGATTAAGACCTTTCCCATTCAATAATGGTATGCATTAATGTTTATCCTCTTTCCACAATTTCCATTCTCCGACTAAAATCAAAGCAAATTCCAATATGAATTTACTATTTGGAAAGACCAACAAAAATCTGCTTTGTCTTCTGCAAGTTCAGTGTACAAACTCCACCATAATTATGTCAAATAATTCACAATTATAGCCCAAGTCCAAATTGAATTATTTAGCTTCTTGGTTATATCACCATGGGCCACTTGGTGTCGTGTCGGACTTAGTTCTAATCCAAACGTGTGACATTTCATGGAATTCTTGTGTTCCTCATATTACCTTTTTTATTCCCCATAATAAAGTTCACTTTCGTTCATCTAAAACAGTATTTGAAAATGGAAAGGAAGACACATTTTTGGAAACAAATGAAATACTCACCTTAATAATTCCATGTTATGTGAGATCACTTGTCTCTATACAAAGTTTAAATGTTGTGAGAAATTTAATGTTGAAAATGGCTTCATGAGTGAAATGGGAGAGAATATATTAGCTTTTGAAGTTTCTCATAAAATTTACCAGCTCTCAATAATTCTCGTAAAACTTATGAATTCTCGTTCTTGTGTTACTTGATGACACACAAGTGCACAACGTATTAGACAAAAAAGATTTATGGCATAGCCCTTGGTCTTATGTTTAATTTTTTTTCTTATTATTTACGCTATTTACACGCTAAAACATAAGTAACAATGTTAATAGTTTCGAATGTGTTCGAACACTCATAACCCCTAAATTCTAGATCCGCCGTTCACAAGAATAAACGCGAGCACCATAATGTGAGAATTATAAGGAATCAGATTGTTCTCTTTTTAGGAAAATCATGAATTTGCAAATGTGGAACAAATAGAGTAATTTTGATGTCCTTAATTAAATTTATAAGTTGTAACCAAGTTTTCATTGAAGGTCAAAAAAGGAAAGAGGGTCAAACACTATCATAGTAGTAGGATCGTCCACGCTGGCTCTTACAGGCATGAGGGTATTGGCACACGTGTACGTACATACACCTACTCAGATATTTGAGTTGAAGCAGGTCGCTTCTTAGTATACCTTTCCTATAAAAGGGCGTTACGTCTCTGATAGTCCATCTCACCCAAGTGGCATTTCTTCTTCTCTCACTCTTCTCTCTTTTTTTAGTAAGTAATAAAGTACAGCTTTTTGCTGCAAATCCACTCAGATGGCGATGAGGCGTGTGGCATCTACAGCAGCTCGTGCTTTTGCTTCACCTTCATCCTTAGTTTTTACCAGACAACTTCAGGTATTTAATTAAAGCTTTCGTTTTATATGACCTAGTTTTTGCTCCTTGTTGAATCAATTCTCGGAGATCGGCACGGATCATCGCCGATTCTTCGAGAATCAACTGAATGGTGACTGGAAAATCTTAACACTGTAGCCAAAGGAAGGGAAACGAACAACATACACATAGATATATATTTTTGATTCAGCAGTCTTCGATATGAAATGCACTTAAACGAAGAAGCGGAGATTCATACAGTTGATCCGTAGACATAATTGTTGTTTTTTCCGTCTTCGATTTGTGCTAATGAAATCTCTGGTCTCTGGGTGTGTATTTTTTTATTTTTACGTTAATACTCTCCCCAACTCTACACCAAATGAAATGGCTCTGCTGCTGGATGACACAATAGAGCTTTTCAATTAATGCGTCCAAGAGATTTTATATTACTACTACTATAGTTTAACTTGTAATGATAGATTGCTTTTCCGTTAACGGAAATCTAACGCGGGCAGGACCACAAGAGTTATTTTCCGATCTTTTCTCGTGAGTCATTATACTTGCTTGCTTTTCACGTGTGATTTCTGGTAATTTTTAATAGGAAGTAGGTGAAGAGTGACAAGGTTTCACGGGTCTCAAGGACAATGGCACCAGGGTGCATGCTACTAGGCAGTTGTTGTGTCATCTGCTTTGCATCTTCACGTGCTATATTATCACTTTGTTTACACTAGTTCGATTTGAAAAAATCTTTTCTTGGTACAATAATATTCAGTTGTCTGAGGAATAAAATATTGACAAATTATATGAACTGATTTTATCATGCCTACTTTGTTTATTAAGCTAGAAAACTTATATTCTCGCTATACAACGACAACAATATACCCAATATACTCCCACAAGTGGGGTCTTGAAGAATGGAATGTGTGTAAACCTTAACCGTACTTTTTGTGGGGTACGTTCAGAAAGACAACTTTTTTCTCCATATATTTCAGTGCCATTTTATGTGTGAAGATCATGAAATTTCATATTGATTGTTAGCTTGGAAGAAAATAATCAAACCAAGTATATTGAATATTGCTTATTTCTTGCAAATTGGTGCATCTACAAGATTATGGGGACTTGAATTATAGTTTTAGCACATTCAGCCTGCTATATGACCTTAAAATATTCATGTATGTTCTGTCCACTCACCTTTTCTTTCTATATTCCTTTACAGGCTTCCCCTGGCCCCAAAAAGATTGTTGGTGTTTTCTACAAAGCAAACGAATATGCTGAAATGAACCCCAACTTTTTGGGCTGCGCAGAAAATGCCTTGGGGATACGTGAATGGTTAGAATCTAAAGGTCATGAGTACATAGTCACTCCTGACAAAGACGGACCAGATTCTGGTTAGTTATTGCTAATCTGTAATCTCATATGTTCTATCCTTTACTCCATTGAAGCCTATGCATTTCTAAATATAATCCCGTTACTGTTCATTCTTGTATGACTACAATCCAACATAAGTCCTGCTGTATGGAATTTGGAGCAGGTAAAAAGAGGAGCATTTTTCACCTAAAATGTGCATATATGTGCTTTAACTTTCAAATAAATGGCCCCTGTGAGGAGAATTTAACGGTCATATCAGGAATATTTATTTAGATAAAGAGCAAAGGGAAGTAGAAAATATTTGTTTTGTTAGTGTTGATCCTTTGCTGCAAGTGAAATTATGACTAAAATTTAGGAAACTGCGAGGTGGTTCCCTGGAGGAGGGAAAAAAGAGTGTATTTTCCCATGATATACATGTGGGCATTTGCAAAACGTCTATACCTCAAGTGTTTAGATGTAGTTTGATACGACTATAGCTAAATCTTGTGATTTAGACAAGAATTTATCAAAGTTACAGAGGCTTATTTAGTTGGTACACATATGATGCTTTAATAGTAAAGTTCTTCTGATGGATGATATGCTTAGTATGAATCCTTGCTTGATAGTATCTTTTATCATGAGAATGGTGCCCTAGTCTGATACACTAACCGTTCCTTATCTTAGTTTCTTATTGTTGAATCATTTACTATGTTCTATACAAAGAAATTTCTCCTGAGCTGAAGTTTTTGTTTTCCATGGCTTTCTCTCTGCAGAGCTTGAGAAACACATTCCTGATCTCCATGTGTTGATTTCGACCCCCTTTCATCCTGCCTATGTCACGGCTGAAAGAATCAAGAAGGCAAAAAATTTACAACTTCTGCTGACAGCTGGAATTGGGTCAGATCATGTTGATCTGAAAGCCGCTGCTGCTGCGGGGTTGACAGTAGCAGAGGTCACTGGAAGCAATACTGTCTCAGTTGCGGAAGATGAACTGATGCGAATCTTAATTCTTGTTCGAAATTTTCTGCCTGGACATCATCAGGTTATCAATGGGGACTGGAATGTTGCTGGCATTGCTTACAGAGCTTATGATTTGGAAGGCAAGACTGTCGGAACTGTTGGTGCAGGACGTATTGGCAGACTTTTACTCCAACGATTGAAGCCATTTAACTGTAATCTACTTTACCATGATCGTCTTAAGATGGATCCGGAGCTGGAAAGTCAAATCGGAGCAAAGTTTGAGGAAGATCTCGATAAGATGCTCTCGAAATGTGACATAGTGGTCATCAATACACCTCTTACAGAGAAAACAAAGTAAGGTTTCTGTTTTTCTAATTACAGGTCGTAAACCTATACAACAAGAATTATTGACAAAACTTCTTATATTCAAATTATTTTAACAATGTATTAATGAGGAGATGGGCTAAGCAAGGTAAGGTGAATATTCATTGAGAATGAAGTAAAATATTAAGTGAAGGAGAATTTTAGGACTCACTCTTTAGTGTCATCGTAATTGTTTTCGCTACCACTCTAGATCATATACAACGTAATTGTATATATAGATTCCCCTATTCTATTCCCTAAGTTAAGTAATTCTCTTGAGCCACCCACCATTTACATTTATATGTTACTTTGGGCTAATCTAAAAAGTACTATTTCAAGGATGGCCCTCCATGGATTCACCTGTATAAGCTGCGGCTAAAGTTGCAAAAATTGCTTGGCCAAACTCACCTTTTGGCTTGATGCACAAACATTTGATATTCCTTCTATATGAATCACCGCCATGAGTGATATCTTATTAGAGATCATATTTTCCTTTCCTTCTTCCTTTAATTTTCTATTTGGAGCTTTGTCATCAGTTGGAAGCCAGTTGGATGATAAATGTTCTCGCCCTTTAAGGTCATTGTTTATATCCCTGTGCTATATGTTGAATCCCTCACAATTTTTATTATGTGATCCAGAGGGATGTTTGACAAGGAAAAAATTGCAAAGTTGAAGAAGGGAGTTCTAATTGTAAACAATGCTCGAGGAGCAATCATGGACACTCAAGCAGTTGTCGATGCTTGTAACAGTGGTCATATTGCAGGTATCTTAATATCACCTGAACACATCATCCAGAGACGAGCCCTCGGCTTTAATATCGATTGAACACATCACATGATTATATTTTCTCTTCAATTTCAACATTTTCTTGCTTATTTCTCTTTGGTCCCCTCAACTCTGCTTCTTTTTTGTTGCTCAATGGAATGATTTGAACTTGGAAGTAACCCAATCTGACATTGAAACTTAAAGTACATAGTTATCTTGTTGAATCCTTGGAAGAAAGAAGTAATTCTAGTCACTATGTTGACTGCCTTCTTTTGGTTATTTCCCGCCAAATTTAGGATACAGTGGAGATGTTTGGTACCCACAACCAGCTCCCAAGGACCATCCGTGGCGCTACATGCCAAACCAAGCTATGACCCCGCACATTTCTGGGACTACCATTGATGCTCAGGTTTGTCAATACCCCGTTTATTCAGTTTCTTTAAGCCTTTGCTTATTCTTTACTTTATGATATTATAATTGCAAGCCAACTGACAAAAGCTTGTTACGGTAATTTTGCAGTTGCGGTACGCAGCTGGAACGAAGGATATGCTGGACAGGTACTTCAAGGGTGAGGATTTCCCTGCTGAAAATTACATTGTCAAGGATGGGGAACTGGCACCCCAGTATCGCTAAATCATCAATGTACCTAGGGCTATGTCTAGATTTCTCTGTCAAATAAACTGGCAAGCTGTGTCTTCAATAAGCTGATAAATTTGGCTACTTATCTTCTTTTAGAACATCTGGAATGGAGTTTTTCTTCGGTTGGTTGTAACGTAACATTTGGATGGAAACATGTCCGCTTTTGTGATGGAGGTCTATGTATAATCCTCCATTGTCTTTCTTGAGTACTATAATTGGGAAACAATTTTATGATGTTGCTAAGTATTTGTCGCAATAGCTTATGCTAATCTTGACTAAGACGCGAGGGAGAACTTGGGAAGAAAATCACTTAATTACAATGGAGGAAAAGAGAATTTGACATCACATTATTTTTGCTTTTAATGTGATTGGGAACAAAACCTGACTTCCTGAGTTTGGAACTTCAGACTTTTAAATGGCCTCTTTCTTAACATATAAGTGAATAAATGAGGTGTATTACTACCATTTGACACCCAAGAAAACCACATCCAAAATTATCCTGGGTGCTTATTGAAGTGGTTTATTTATATTAGTTAGTTTTTTTTGTCTGTAACATCAATTATAATTTGCTATATGTACTTTCAGCAGTGAAATTTCTCAGAGGCAACTCCCTCCTAGTTCTAGAATGTAGACAAAACAAAAAAGTTCAAGCTTTTGAATCTTTTAACAGTAATCGTTTGAAAAGTCGTTCAGCTAACTCTAGTATATAACAAGTGACAGATAGTTCATGTATACAAATTAGAGCTACGGTATCTGTCAATTGCAAGTAGAAAGTGCAGACTGATCACAAAAGAAAGAGAGCAAGGGGCATACACATGCACCGTTAAATTAGTTAACAGCATTATGTGAAGAAGATGTGTCATTCATGACATGCGAATGTGATTTCCTATACCGAAAGTTTGTGGGATTATCTTCCTCTTGGTTCTAGCCACCAGGACCTGAATTTACTTTGAGATGATAACAAGTTTCATGCCTCACTGACCCAAACTGTTTTGCTTAAGAAATTCAAGGTCTTTCATTTGCATCTGAACTGCTTCTTTTGATAATTGCTTGGGCTCTGTATATTTGATTTCTTCAGTTCCATCTGCCACTCTCTTTGCCTTCTCTTTGACAATGCTTTCTACCTTTTGCTGCCCGACTGTTGGAAAGACGGCATTAAGCATGGTACTTAGCAGTTTTTCATCCTCTTCTTCAATCAGATCCCTTCCAAAGCAACACACATGTACAGCGTCCAGAGCTTTCTCAGCTCGAATTTCCATGGGGATTTTAGGTGCAGGAGCTCCCAATTTTGCTCGCCTCTGCACGAGTAAAGGAAGATGTTAGCAAAAAAGGGCTAACGTTACCTTACATACTTTATTTATGTCTTAATTGCACCGGGTGTAACAATGGTCCATAAACGAGAGTTCAAAGATAGGTGCGATAGATGGCAATTAAGTTTACATGATGTGCTTGGTGCATCTAGTGTAGGCTAAATCTGACGAAGCCCGCAATGGGAGGGCTCACAGGCTGCTGTAAACCCAGGTCACTAGATATACTAATGAAAATAAGCTTCTCAATAAGAGTTAGGTGAGCTATGTTGCTCGAATCGTCCAAGAATACTGGCAGTGTGTCGGATACTCTAAGAGATGGGCAGTTTGGAGGATTTGACATGGATAACATTTTTGGATCAAAAGAATGAAACAGAAACAAAAGTGAAGTAAGCTTGGAAGACAGTATCTGACAAAATTTTTAAGTATTTTACCGTTAAGCATTGGAAGTAATTTCATATAACGAAAAGAAGCTAAAAATCATTGGCAAATGACATCTTACTAACCTCTCTTGCTTCATTCATCAATGCAATGAAGTTTTGCTCTTCAAATTCAATATCATTTGCTAAACTAAGCCTTGCTACACCCTCCAAAATTTCCTCAGATTTGAGTAAACCAGCTCCCACTGCAGCTAACCAACAACACAGTAGCACATACAGAGGATCCCCTGTCTGTTAATGAGAGGCAAAGAAAACCAAGGTCAATTTTTCACTTTATACCTTTAGAAATCACCACTTCTTAGACATGCCAGTAATTTTAAAAAGGCTCCAACTATTTCATTTTAACTAGACACTACATTTAGGAAAGAAATCAGACTTTTGGTACATATCAAAAACTATCCTTATAACTTATGATCTTAAGATGCTGACGCGGCACATCAATTTTGAAGGTGTCTAAATGATCCATTTTGTAAGTTGGAGTGTTCAACAGACACAATGGAGAAGAGTCGAGGTGCATAGACGTGCATTCTCAAAGTTGAAGTGTTTGCTTGCCAGCTTAGGCCAAGTTCAAATGTTGTGTATTATGTCTAAAATGAATCATGAGGCTTTGCAGGCTGTGGCAATGTTGAAGCAAGAAATTCAATTACATTGAGGTAAGGACTAAGGCACTAGATTATAGTAAGTGAAAATAAAGTACCCGGCCACGTCGATCTCGAAATTCATAAAAAGCTCTTGAATCATTAATAGAACACTTGTTACCAATCCGCCTCCTGAACTCAGCAAAATCAATAAAATCGCCACCAACACCACCTTCCTCATTGACAATTCTAGCTATGAGACCAAAAACAGGGAGGGAACCAATGACTTTATTAGCGAAACTGGAAATTGGATTTGTTGTCTCATCCATATAAGCCTTAACGACCAAGACGGCGCCATTGGAGGAGTTGGAAAGTAGTTTATTATTGTTATTCCTTGTGGAGGGAAATGTATAGAAACGTCGAAAGTAAACAAGAGAAGGAGAGATTGAGTTGCAGTAGTTGATGGAGGAGGAGGACGAAGAGGAAGGGGAGACAACCACCATGGTTTTACATGTGGTCGACGTTCAATCTTTGTTTTGATATTGTTCCCTTTTTATTTATCTTTGGGGAATTTCAAAATAATACTCCCTCCGTTTCATATTATTAGTTGCTACTTCACGTATTCATTAAAAAAAATATTAATTAAAAATTTATTTTACTAAATTGTTCTTATTAATTATAATTTGAAAATATAAATTTAAGTAAATACACTTTGTTTAGTCATTTAATATTAAGGATATTATTGGAACAACATAATAAAATCCTCTTGAATTTCATCTAAGGGACAACTAAATTGAAACAAATACTTTTAGAAAGAGAGTCAACTAAAACGAAACGGAGGAAGTAGTACCACTAATAGCATATAGTAGTAGTTAAAAATACTAAAAATTGCATATATATAGAAAGATAATTTTAGCTTATTACATAAAATATTATATTGGAAAACAAATTACAAAAATCCCAAATTAATTACTTAAATCTCTATCATTTTTACTTTCTCTCTCTTCCTTTTTGTACATTCAAAATCCCAAATAGCTTCGTATTTTCCTCCTAAAATCTTGTTGTCTTATCTCTCCAATTATCTATCTGCATTAAAACTCCTTATTATTTGTCCGCACTCACAAATTCATCTACAATAATCTCTCTAAAAAAAAATACTCTCCATTTTCTCCGTCCAAAATCAACAAAATCTTCTCCGTTCAAAATTATCTTTCCTCCATCCAAAATCGACAAAATCTTCTCCATTTTTATCAAAAATTCAGAAAAAAAAAACTGCAATTTCATCCAATATATGCTTCTCTGAACTCGGAAATATATGTTTATCTGAATTTTATCAAAAATGAATTAAGTTGAATCTTCTCCAATTAATGATCGTGTATTTTTATTTCCATTGTTGGTTTCGTTCTTTGTTCTTTTGATTATGAAAAACTCAATTTCGCAGAGAATCGTTCGAAGCACCGAAACGATCCAATAACAATGAAGAAATTGAGGAAAGTTATCGTTTCAAGTTCAAACAAGAAAGCTCCAAAATCGTCAAGTAAGAAAAAGGTTGATGATTCTGGACGACTACATCTGCCGAAGGTTTAGTTATCACTAAAATATGTATTAGTAGCACTATTTTATGTATAAGATTTCATTATACAGTTGTTAAGATTATATTGTGAATTGTATAAGGTGTTCGAATACATGTGAAACATTATTAGATTATATTTATTACTTGTATAAGGTTTGCACGTATATGTGAAACTGTTGTATGAGGTTGTCTTTTATTTGTTTAGGCAAAATATGATTCTATGTATAAGATTTCATTATACATGAATACTATATTATTAATTGTATAAGGTTTACACATGCATGTTTAATAATATTCTAAATTTTGGTATCCTTATACATGAAACTATATTGTATGAAGATATTGTAACATTGAATTAGTTGATCCATACAAACGCTTCACTACATGTAAATTACTATAGCATAAAACGTTACAATGATAACTGCAAAAGAAAAATATCTCACGAAAATATTGTACGATGCTATAGATATCATATCAAAATATTTCATCATACATAAGTCTGTACGATGAGTCATTATACATTAGTATACCAAATTTTTACATATTTTATAATGTATAGGAACAACCAATACAATAGTAATTACATTAACCGCAGTAACACATTAAAAAACGAACTTCTTTAAAATCTATAACAATCAATTTTTTCAACGTATAATATAATACAATACATATCAGAAAAAAATAACAAAATTTAACAACTATTGTTGACGCCCTGTTTCGAACCGATCGAAACAGCGACGTATGGTGGTACGTCGTGACTCTTGGGATTAAAAATTTATATTTAGAGTCACCACCTAACTTCTTAGGAAAATTAGGAAAAAACTATTTTTATTGTAAAACACTGTCTAGGCTTTTCGAAAATATTTAGAGATTCTGAGTAAGGGTTTTGGTTACCCGAGGGGAAGGTGTTAGGCACCCCTCAGGGCCTATCCGAAGATAGTCCTTACACTTAGTTTAGGAAAATATTTAGGAAAAGCTTTTATTCCGTTATTTGCTTAAAACGGTGATGAGAAATTTTGTTATTATTAACTTAGAAGAAAATTCTAGGTATAGTAAACATGACACTACCATGTATAAGGAAATAATGTAATTATTGCGAAAATATGCATGCATTTTTTTAAAAAAATATGAAAAGAATGATAACATAATTTCTATATGTTAGAGAGTTTAAAGTCGTATAGTTTTGTAAGAGAATTCAAAAAAGTATGTGAATTAAAATACTTAACTAGAATTATTTATGGAATAGATAATTATATTGTAGCGTGAGAATTTACTTACTGAATGTATTAGTGCGAAAAATAGGTGATAGATTGTGAACACAACAACAACAACAACAACAACAACAATAATAATAATAATGATAGTGGTAATAATGGTAATAATAATAACAATAGCAACTAGTAGTAATAATGATGGTAATTGCAGTGATAAAATAAATAAATATTAGTGATAGGGATAGTACTGATAAGGATGAAAATAATTGTCATATTAGTAGGAAAATAATAAGATATACTTCGAATATAGTAGCGAAACACATATATGCCTTATGTTATTAACCCTTTAAAATCTGAAAACTCGAAACGAATGTTGAAAATAAAGCATTTGATATACAAAACGAATGTTGAAAATAAAGCTTTGATATAACATTTAGACAAAGATGTTCATTTTACGACAAGTACCTTTACAAATTTAGTTCTCAACAAACTACACCAAAGCCCAATTAAGTTGTTTTTCCTTTACAAAAGTACTTTAACTCTTGAAAACTACGTTGTTATGCTTTAGAGAACCACTTTCAAACTATAGAAAAAAAAGAAGCGTTCTTAGCGTCAAAATTGACCATTACCTATTTTAAAAATGTTTCCTCACTTGACAAGAAAAGGAGACAACATTTTGACGTTTAATAATATACGCGTCGAGTTCACAAAAGAAACAATTTGTTTTTCCCATAAAAAAATCTGCATTTTTAACCCTTGAATTGTTGTAAATTTTGGACTCAAATATGTGGTATTAGCTACTGCTGAAATTGCATCTTGATACACATAAAAATCTACACTTACATACTAAAATGACTACACCTTAAAGCCTAGGGAAACAATATTTTTTATCTTAAAAATCTGCACAAAAAAATAAACTACAGTTTTTACACTTTTCAAGAGGCGTTTTTTATACTAAAATTAGCATTTTAGGTAGAAATAGCTAATGAAATCAATCCTAGACAATTAGAGCAAAACAAAATCAAATGAATACAAGGTTCATTCAACACCGAACAATTCATACCAAGTGAATATTTGAGTAAATACAGAGTCAGCAGAGTAGATAACAATGATAAGAAATATAGAGAGAGCAAAGGTTAGACACGGCCAAGTTCCTTAAGGAGGGACCAATCCCTAACGGCATAGACTTTGAAGGCGGACAATCCTATAGCGGTTGACCCGATTAGTCGGGTCGAGACGAGTCCCGTGGCGAAACTCCCAACTCCCGAATTTACATGCAGCAAAAAAAGATAAAGATTAAAAAAATCGTTTAAAGAATTAATCAAAATATGAATCATATAGATAAAACCATCCCGGTCGAAGAAAATTGAGGGCTTAAGTTGCATACACGTACAAATCCATTCCAGAATGCATAATAATTTGGCTTGCACTAAGACAACATCACATGACTCTTGAAAAAGAAAATGTTGATACTTTGGTCAAACAAATGATAAAAAAAGATCAATACATGAATGCATCCAAATGACCAGAAGAAACCAATTGATGCTAATCTTATTGGTATCATGATGACTATTATTTCTATACTATCACCTAATACCTCTTGTTATTACACCCGAAGAGAAATCAATATTTTAATCATTAAAGAATCAAAATGTGGACACAAGGTATAACGGAGAAAGGGAGGCGTATGCAATCTTTTGTTTTAGATGAAGCCTAATTATAGAACATATGTTTGAGATGAATTCAGAATACTACTCAAGAACAAAAAAGTCAATGAACATGCTCACAAACCCATTTATTCGCACAAGGGAATTTTCAAAATCAAAATGGGAGCACACGGTCAATGAACTTATATATTCATTCATATGAAGTAATTTCAAAACTCCCAATTATTATTTCCACTGTTTCATTTTCCAATCCACAAAGGCGACAAAGTTTAAGAGAAGTACAAATTACGCAGCCGAAATAAGATTAGTAATGAAATTTAAGCAAAACAAGGGGGGAATTCCTACTTAGGATGCAAAATAGCCTCTCTTGAAATCGATGGATTAAAAGAGGCGAAAATATATATTGATTTTCAGCGAATGAACAACGACAATATACTTGCGAATCCACGAGCAACTATTATCAACTCTTTGCTTTAAACCCGAAAATGCCATGTTCATACTTACACACCCACGTAGATAAAGTTATACCCTATCAGCATTCACCCAAAAAAATTCTCAAACAGGATAAACATGTACACTTGTATATCTATAAATTCACGCGTTCAAACGCCGAATGATCTTTTTGATTAAAAGAAAATATGTCTTTTACTTGCAGGATCAGGCTAACAACAAACCCACAACTCGAAATCAAAATGAATCTCGCATTCAACAGACAATAAAAAAAAATGACGAAGAGAAGATGTCAACAAAGAAACGACAAGGGGTGAATTTCGCACCTTTTGGAGTGCAGCAAACTCGGACTTTTAACGTCAAGGGGTTTCCAACGATTAAACTCCAACCCGAAGAATACTTACTCTAGAACCAAAATCAAAATGAGTGATGGGTAGTGACCAACTCGGAAAACCACTCTAAAACGGAAGCGAAAACCCTCGGAACTCTTTTTTCTTCTAAATTTCAAACCCCTTCTATCTCAGAAACCTCTTTCAAATTTCCCCTAAAGACAAATTAAAAAAAAATCTTTTTTTTTTCATTGATTTTTGTTGCTCTCTTAATGAGAAGAAGACTTGATTTGAAAATTGATACGAAGTTCTGCCATAAATCTTTTTTTTTTTTCAGGTCATTAAATGGAGATTTGACTCCTTTTTCCGTTGTTATACAGATTTAGCACTGATTTTTCTGCTCTTGGATGATTTACGAGCTGGAGGGGCTGATTTGGGGAGATTCTCGTAGGTGTAGCAGCAGCCACGTCTGCCATGGATGCAGGCAACGGCGGTTTGGGGTTTTCTGGTTCGAGGGGTGGAGGAGATAGGTGGAGAGGAGGAGGAGGAGAGAAAGGGAAGCCATTGTTGTTGTTTTGGGAAAAGGAAAGAGATGTATCAATAGGTTTTCTGGAAAAGCATACTGTTATCTGTCCCTTTGACAAACGCGTGGTAAGTGTGCATTTAATGCACTTGTTTGAAAAATACTGACCAATCTTGATTCATCCGATTTTTTAATCAGACGGTCCTAAAATACCATTTCAAAATAATAACAATACAAATATTTATATGTGTATATATAAATAAATATATGAAAAATATATTTAAAACTGATTAATTTCTGATCCGTTCAAATATATATAAACATTTGAAAATTTGGGACCCTCGGATTGAAAAAAAACTAGATTAATCTGTGCTAGTCAGATATTTTTGAACTGGTTTTGATTCGTACGATCTTTTGATCGAACGATTTCGAAGAGATTGCCCTTAAAAATAATAATAGCAACAAAATAGAAAAAAATCTATGCATATACGAATAAATATGTGAAAGGTTGGTTTTAAAAAGACTTTTTTTTCGATCCGGTCGGATAGTTCGAATTTAATTTAAAAAAAAAGAAATAAAGAAGAATAAATACATAAATAAGAGACAGTTAAATAAATAAATAATAAATTATATATCTACATATATAAAAATATTTGAAAATTTTGGGATCCCTCGGATTCAAAATAAATCGACGAATCAGGTTAAATTTCATCTGTTAAGGCAGAGTGACGAAGCGGACATAGAAATTATATTGAGTTTTGGGTTAATTTTCAGGCTCTTGGTTGAAATTTATAAAATAAGAATTGGGCTTGGGTGAAAAAATAAAAATGAAACTTGACTATTGTTAGCACGAATGCTCTTTTTTTTCTGAAATTAAATCTATCGGTGCTCCCTGATATCTTAAAAATTATTTTTTAGTTTTAACATATATAAATTACAAACATAATTCTTAAAGTGTCCAATTTAATATTTTTGTGATTTAATATTAACAATATATGTGTATGTGTGTGTGTGTGTGTATGTGTGTGTAGAAATAAGAATGTAATAAAATATACGTAAAGATCAAGAATATAAAAAGTATATGTACATCTTAAAATATATTTTATGTAGTAAAGATATACATATATGGTCACAATATTATCTTCAAAAAATAAAGTTAGAAAGGATGCGCATATGACTATCAAAGATATATATTTGTGATTTTGATGTCAAAATATTTAATTATATTTAATTAAAATAATTTTATAAATAAAAGAAACTCTCTTTTTATAAAAACTTGTAGAAATAGAAACAAAAATACGAATCTTATTTTATTTAATTTTTTGAAAATTATTTAGGTCCAAGAAACATCGAAAAAGTAATTAGAAGGAAAAAGGGCGAGTCAAAATTGGGTGTCAACAACTATAATACGACAATTGCAATTTCTATTAAAATATGTATTGGAACACTGTCCTATGTTCATATTGATTTTTCTAAGAACTAAAGAAAGTAGTAGAAGTTTTTTTTTCATTGAACACAATTCAACAAAGAAGAAAATTTAATGTGTTGTTTAACATATTTTTTTAATTTAAATTTTAGCTACCATATTTAATAATACATCAATAAATGTTGAGTAATTAATGACTTGAATTAAGGAACATATTGATATTATCAGATTTATCTTTTCTTAAATATAGCCTAATTAACTTTATCATACATTCCAACATTGTATGAGGATTGACCAGGTGTATGAGTATCTTTCTCAAAATCGGGAGAGAGAAAGAATGAAGGAATTTTATGTAATTACTTTCACTTATACTTAAAAATAGCTCATCTAGACTTTTGACTTTTAACCTTTTAGCTTATTATTTATTTTTTTTAACTCAAAAATAAATATTTAAAAATATTTTTTTATCTTTTTCGAATAAAAAGAAGAAGGAAATAGCTTAAACAGCAAAAACACTCCGCATCTAAACCCAATTGTTCTTCATCAGTGAGCCAGTTAATTCTGAACTTAAGCTTCCAGAATTCCTGCTCCTGTCTAAGGAGTTCACTGTACTCCTTTGAAAGCTGGAGTTCAGGGTTGTGGAGAAAGGAGCTAAAGGGGTATTCCTCAGACTTCTGAATACCTTCAATTCTTGCAAGGAGTTTCCTTTTTTTATGGAAGAGATTCCCAAAGGTTTCTCTATTCCAGGAGGTGATGATGGGTTGAAATTTGGTAGTGGCCTGAGTAAGATCAGAGTTTCCCTAGATAGAGTTTTTAACCATTTTTGGGAAGGTGGGGTGGGAACACCAGATGGTTTTTATTATAAAAGGTTTAGAGAAAATAAAATGGCGTTTGGAGATATTGACCAACATAGGGGTGTGGCCAGAATGGATCCTGGGCAGGTGGGTTACAGAAGCCTTAGGAAAAAGATCAATCCAGGAGTTGTTTGCTAAACACCTATCCAATCTTTCAAGGATCAGGGAACCTTTATTCTTGTACCTTTTATTGGACCAAGTGTATTTGCTTCCTTTAAACCCTACGTCAATCAGATTACTGTGGTTAGTGCAGTTCCAGAAAAGAGTAGTTCTATTATGGTTGATGCAGCTGCCCCCAAACTTCCCAGATGATTATTTAAGGATTTCGTTAAAACCCCCACCAGACAGGTATTGTTAGGAGAGTCCATTATGACGTTAGCAAAGGTCATTAGCTGGTTCCATAGAGTCTTCCTCTCCTCAGGATAATTACTTACATAGATAGCGCTGAAGAACCAGGTAGAGAGAGGAGAACTAACCTGCACAGTAACATGAATACCTTGAGAGGAGATGTTGATATCATTGATGGTGATGTTGTGATCATTCCACATGATGGCAATGCCACCAGAGTTTCTAACTGCCGGGTATTAATTTTTCTTTGCAAAACTAAGCATGTCAGCAAGTTGGTTATGATCACCCATACGGGTTTCCAAAAGGGCTCGAATGAGAGGTTTGTGGAGATCAACCATGACTTTACAGTGCCTTTTGAATTCTGCACTGTTAGCTCCCCTAGTGTTCCATATTATACAATTCATCATAAAAGGTTGGGGGTGTAAGATCCTGCATTACCTCCTTGCTCTTTTCCTGGGCTGAGGTCCCCTCCTCCTGTCTCTTCCTCTTCCTCGAGAGGGGTGACATCTTTGTCTTGTAAAAGTTCTCAGTCCTGGGGGATGGGGGAACAACTTCCAGGTCGAGGGTTATCAGGTTCTATGGTATAACAATTATAGAAATTTCGCTTATGACATCTTCGAAGGTTAGATGAATCGGCCTTCCTAGAGTTTCCACGTCTGTTCTTGGGGCCTTCAGAAATGCCAGGATGCTCTTCATTTTTGTATTGTTCTCTCTTAAGGCTTCGAGTGTTATTTCTCTTTCTATGACTTCCTAAGGGGGGTTGAAGTCAACAAGAGATGAGGACTTAGTAGTCTCAAAAGTCTTTGACAAGACTGTCATGGCTTACTTTGCCCCTATTCCCAAAGGGGAGGTGTTGTGGACTTTTTCGGACTGTTGTTTGGGCCAGGGCCCAACTTTGTTGGTATTATTTGTAAAGTCCAATTCTAAGAAACCTAAGTTGTTCTCTCGTGAAGTCGTGGGCTCCCTATTGGGCTTATGATGAGTTGGGCCATTAAGCAAACCTAATCCACTGGTGGAGGCGTGGTTTTGGGCCGATGGATAGAGGGATCCAATAGTTTTGCCTTGGGGTAGGATTTCGGTGAAAATCGCCTTTTTTTTCCTGGCAGCTTTGTCAAAAGAGGAAGATGACTTACCTGAGCCCGATACGGATGGTTTCACGGGCCTGACGTCTTTGGCTGTGTGGTTCCTTCTTGATTTCCTGAAGGTTAACGTGGTCCATTGATCTTTTGTTTCTTTTGATTCTTCGTCAAGATATGTTTTGTCAATGGTTTGCTTCGGCGCGTCATTTTTCAGGTTAGGACAACTATTCCTGATGTGTCCCAACCTTCCACACAAGTTACAGAGAAAACCATCTCCCCTCATAGTGAAAAGGTTGTTGGTGGCTCCCAATGGTTATCGTGTTTTTAACTTGGGTATCCATCGGGACTTGCACGCGTATCTGGCACTACTCTCATTAAGATATTTCTTCCACTATTCTTAACTTCTACCACCATCTCTATACCTCTGAACACTCCCTCTCTTATCAAAACTTTCAAAAAAACCCTTCATACAAGGGGTCCCTACCTTCTGATTCCCATCCAAACCTTGATGCCATTCCTAGCTTGGAGGAAATTAAAAGAGCTATCTTTTCTTTCCATCCCACTAAGGCCCATAGACCTGATGGCTTGGACTTTCTCTTCTACCAGAAATACTGGGATATCCTTCAACCTTCCATTGTACAATTTTGTAGACAAACCTTCTCTTCCTTTGCTATAAATGTAAAGGTGAACTCTACCTATATTTGTCTGATCCCTAAATGCAAAAATGCCACTCAACTAAGGAACTTCAGACCCATTGGGCTTTGCAACACTCAGTACAAGATCATAACCAAGATTATTGCCAATAGAATTAAGATCCACTTAGGGGATATCATCAGTAATTCCCAAACTAGCTTTCTTTCCAAGAGAAGAGCTTCTGACAATGCCATAATTGTCCAAGAATACATCATTTACTTCGCCAGGATGGGGGGGTAAGAAAGCTAACATGATGCTAAAGTTGATCTTGAGTAAGCTTTTGATAGGATTGAGTGGTCCTTTATAAAGCAGGCTTTACACTTCTTTAACTTTCCGACCAATCTCATCAGGCTCATCATGTCTTGCATTTCCATCTCCTCCATTTCTATCCTCATAAATGGGGGCAAGACCACCTTTTTCAAACCTTCCAGGGGAATCAGACAGGGTGATCCCATCTCTCCTTATATTTTTATCTTAAGCATGGAACTCCTTTCTAGAAGGATTGATCATGAAGTTGACCTACTCAAATGAGATCCAATTTCAATCAGTATAAAGGGCCCCAGGATTTCCCACCAGTTCTTTGCTGATGATATAATCCTTATAGCCAGAGCGGATGAAAAAAACTGTAGGATTATCAATGATTTTCTCATAAGTTTTTCTTATCACTCTGGCCAAAGGGTTAACAACAAAAAATCCAAGGTGGATTTTTCCAATAACTGTTCCCACCAACAAAAAAACCAACTTCTTCACATTGAACCCAAGGATGACCTTGGGAAATACCTGGTTTTCCCATCTTTCACTCCAAGCCCAGGAATAGGGACTTCCATTTTATCTTAAACTCCCTAAACACCAAACTTGGAGGGTAGAAAACTAGGTTCCTCAACATGGCTGGTAGAACCATTCTAGCCAAAGCTTCTCTCAGCAGCATTCCCAACCATATCATGCAACACATCTCTATTCCTAAGCAAATTTTAAACCATATTGGTAGAATCCTGAGGAACTTCATTTGAGGGTCTACAAATGAGAAAAGCAAAATGCACATGATCTCCTGGAAAAATATGACTCTTCCTAAAGGGGAAGGGGGTCTTAGCATCCAAAAGCCTTCTTCAAGAATAATTCCCTTCTTATGAGCCTAGCCTGGCGAGTCTTGCACCAGTCTGATAGCCTTTGGGTCAAGGTTCTGAGAGGCAAACATAGCCAAGAGGGCATGGTATGTCATTCCAATACCTCTAAGACTTGGAACAATATCTGTCAAGGCTGGGCTAGATGCAAAGAAATCTCAACTTGGGCTATTAAGGATGGCTCCAGAGTCCTCTTCTGGTATGACAGGTGGATTCCCAACATCCAACTCCTTAGGAAACTTATCTATGGCCCCCTTAGCAACTCGGATGAAACTGTTCAGCTCAGCCAAGTCTGGCACCATGGCTCATGGAATTTTGACAACATCTCCATGGTCATTCCTCAGGACCTCATAAACCACATGAAAAACTTTTTTTTTCCTAGCAACAAAGTAGCTTTAGACACCCCAGTTTGGGCTACCAATGGTAAAGGAAACTTCTTCTCCGAAAGTGCATACCAGCACTTGATCACCCACAATACCAACAACTTGATTACTTCTCACACTTCCTTCAACTGGATCTGGCACCTCCCCACCCCCTAAGGATTAAAGTTTTCATGTGGCTTCTTCATCATGATAAACTTCCAACAGGGCTAAATCTTGCTAAGAAAGGCCTTGACATAAACCCCAATTGTAAGAATTGCAATGCCAACATTGAAGATTCCAATCACCTATTCTTCAAATGCCCCTTCACCAATGCAATTTGGGCGGAAACTTTCAATAAAGTTGCTTACTCTCTTACTTGTAGCCTCCCCACCTTCTCCAACACTAACTGGACAGATGCGTGGAGGACCCAAAGCATAAAACCTTCGACCATATGCTCCTTTGGCACGAAATCATTCCCAATTGCCTTTGGACAATCTGAAAAACCAGGAACCATAACTTCTTCCACCAAAACAATGTCATTCCTTCCTTCTCACAGGCCTACAATGAAGCGATTGAATACAATCTTTTTAGTAACAAACACCATCACAGAGTTTCCAAGACTACCATTTACATCAACTGGACCCCTCCACCGTTGAACCACTATAAACTTAAAGTAGACGGTTCTTGTTTAGGCAATCCAGGTAGAGGGGGTATTGGTGGGATTATTCGCAATCACAATGGTGAATGGAGGTTGGGCTTTAACCAAAGCTACCTCTATGCTACTGATAATCAAATGAAACTTCTTGCTTTCAAGGTAGGCTTAACTATTGCTATCCACCACTGCTTATTACCTATTGTAATCAACACTGACTCACTAGAAGTTTTGCAGATGCTAAAACATGGAAATGTTCAGTATGATGGTATTGTTAATCTATGCAGGTCAAAGCTGAGGGAAGCAGGGTCACCAATAGTCCAACACTGTTTTAGAGAATAAAATCAAGTGGCCGACAAACTAGCCAAACATGGAGCATCCTCCAACAGCTTCAAGAAAACAAATCTTTTGCAAGTTCCACCTGTGTATGCTCTACAGAAATTGAGAGCAGATATGCGAGGAACATTTTTTGAAAGATCCATCAAAAGAAATGCTCAAATACTAATTGAGCAAAACTGCCCTTTTGTTGTAATTAACCCAGGCTAGCTAGACTTGGATTTGTAACTCATACCTTTCGTTACGGCTATTTAAGTGCACCTAATTTACCAAAAACAATAAACCCAATTGTTTGTGGCGAATGCTTACTGGCTCCACTGTGGCCCCATATTCCCTAGTGGACGGTGTGTGTCGCTTGTTGCGGCAGCAAGTTAGAATAGAATAGAAATTTAAAATAAAAGAGAGAATTGGGAAATAGTAATTGAAAAATAAAGAGACTTTGGCGGCACCACTCCACACATTCCCTTCCCATTTTCCTGCAAAATCAAATATACTCTCTCCCTTTTTCTCTTCATAAGGTATGTAAACCCACGCTTTCCCAATTACTCTAACCGACTGTTAGGTTTTTATTCATTTGCAATTTCCCGTTGTTCTGTTTTTGGCTGTGTAGAGTGGGTAAAGTAGAAAGCGAAGAGTATGGGAGCTTTTTCAAATGAAGAACTCACTTTCTCTTCCAATTTCAATTTCACTTCTCCTCAAGATCTCAGATTCTCTAAGCAAATCCATGATAACGTACACGGCAACATCTATATTGATCCCGTATGTCCGCTACTTTACTTGCACTCTTTATATTTTGAGTTTTTTTTTTTGCTAAGAGCAATATGCAATGTGTGTGTATGTTGTAGTTTTCTGTGGTAAGTTATCGTGAAAAATTGATAACTGACACTGGAATAGATGAGATTCATAAATTTTTGTTATCCACGGGTTTTCTATGGGTAAGTCATTGGGGAAATTGTATTCGAATATTAGCCAACATTGACAACTGTCGACTGAGAGTTCAGAACTATTTTGAATTTCATAAGTTTTTGTTGTAGAAATAAAAAAGTTACTTAGAACGCGTATGACTAGATTTCGATTTTTTGATTAATGAAAGTTTGCTCATTGGTGACCATAATAATTAACAAGACCAAGATGGTTTCTTACTTCATTCATGATGCTTGTCGAGGTCAAAATTCATAAGTTTGTTTTTCTTGGATTGAGTGGAAAGATTTTCCGACATTAACCTTGGTTAACCTGTGAAGCATTCCTTCAGCCTTCAGGCTAAACCATGTATTTATCCAATAGATGAAGGAGAAGTTATTCACGAGTGTTTAATTTTTTTAGTGTGCGAGTCTTTACCAGGAAAAAGAGATACTAGGGGGCGATGGTTACCTCTTCTTATCGGATTCCATATCCACACTCTTATTTTTCACCATTCTTAACATGTTTTTAACTTCTTGTTGTGACATTTTTACAAAGTGCTAAAAGTTTAATCTTTTCTGAGCTTTGCAGCTCTACTTGAAGTTCATTGACACAGAACAATTTCAAAGGCAAGTTACCTTATCATGTACTTCTACTAGTAGTAGTAGTAGTATATCTCAGTTCATTGCATGCTGATTGTAAATATATGCACTTTGTCTGAGTATTTGTATTCATATTGGCTGTTATCTGCCTATGACCCGATGGTTATCTATTATTTTGTTTTTTCGTTGTTTGTCTTTTCAACACTTCCTCATGAGAGATTTAACTAGAATTATTAAACTGTTTTTTCTTTTGCTTTCCAGGCTTCGTGAACTTAAACAACTAGGTAAGTTACTTGTCCTTGTTCCTTATTTTCATACGTAGTCGCAAGCTGGTTTAAGCTAGAACATCAAATTTTAGCTTTGTGATTATATATGGAATTTGTTGTGTGATTTGAAGAAGTTTGCCATCTATCATCTACATGTCCACTGAAATTCTTGGCATCCCAAATATTAGTTCTTTCATATTGCAAATTATTACTATTAAAATGTGGGATGCCATAAAAGACACAAGTAGCCTGTATAATATTTTAGTCTAAATGTAAGTGATTTTTGGTTAGCGAAACCTATAATAAATTTGATAACTATCCCTGCCACTTAAATGTGCTCTGAAACTATCTGCAACTTTCAGCTTCACTTGTTGAATAGCCTTGACACTCGATGCCCCTGAAGAATGTATCTATTGCACACTTGCTAAATGTAAATAGTCTGTTTCAAATTTAGTGGTATCTGATTTGTGTTTGCATTTCAGGCTGTCGTGGGATCCCCGTAAGGTCTTATGAAAATTGCAAGATCTCTTGTTTCTTGGTGTCTTATGAAGACATATGCTATGTAGGTTATCGAAATTCTGGATGTTCATGTAACCAATGACTTAAGAACTCATAATTAGCTTTTAAAGCCTGCATGCATATCTCCAATACAAACCTCTTGCAGAAACGGAGGCAAGCCCAAGGCCTATAATCCTAGATGCAAGTTACAAAAAGATTATATCCTATTACTTAATTGGTAATTTCATCTTCTATTAAAATAAGATTAGTATTATCTGTTTGAGAAGTTTAAATTCATTCATCTTCCACTCAATATCTGATGCAGTCACTGGCTCTTACTGAGTTACTTTTATGCTCAATGTTGATGGAAACCTTGTAACTTTAAGAGTTAGCAGCCTGGTAGTGGCTTGAATTTGTTACTGATATGACCTCTTGGTTGCACTTTAAGGTGTGGCACACATGGTCTATCCAGGAGCAGTGCATTCTAGATTTGAGCATTCCCTTGGAGTCTATTGGCTTGCCAACGAAGCTGTCCATAAGCTTAAAACCCATCAAGTATGAATTTGTACTCGATTTATTATGGTTTCTCAACTTGATACTACCTGAGGGTTGTCATTTAATCCTAGTGTTCCTTTTTATAGGGAATGGAGCTTGGAATTGATCACTTTGATATACAAACAGTGAAACTTGCTGGTAAGTGATATGGAATGCCTTGTGCATGGATTGCTCTTGCCTAATGCAGAACAAATGATGCTTCCCTTCCATTATGGTTGAATTTCTTAGGTCTTCTACATGATATTGGACATGGACCTTTTAGTCACTTGTTTGAACGTGAATTTCTTCCTCAAGTTTGCACTGGATTGGACTGGTAATTCTTTTATGTGGAATGAGTTCTGTTATTTAAATACCCCCCAAAGATATATGTCACATACTTATGCTGTTCGACTTTTCTTGGTTAATAAGAATTGAAGTTTTTACATTTCTAATTCTCTGCAACATGCTCGATCTTAGCTGAAGATTCTTACTTTTAGTAGGGCTTGAAGTAATCAAATGAGAAAGAAATAGATTTTACTTTTTTAGAGCAGGAATGCTTTCATATTTTGCCTTCTTGGATGAAATCTTAAGGCTCAACCCCGAACTAGTTGGACAATTTTACCCCTTAATCACAGGAAATAAAGTTATGCTTATAGCAAGCGTTATGTGGTGGAAATCTTAAATTTATAACTTATCATGGTGGAGGACCTTGATATATGCTGATTTTTTGTATCGGTTTCCAACTCTTCATGTCTGCTCTTCCCTGTAGCTTGATGTGCAGATATTGAGAAAATCTTTATAGTTAACTGTCTTAATATTTTTGCTGTTCAAGTCTCTTTGAAGCTTCTTGCACTCTTAATGAGGGGATGTCATTATTATGGCATAATGCATATTAATGACCTTGTCTTACGTTGTATATCAGGTCTCATGAACAAATGTCTGTGGATATGATTGATCACATTGTTGATGAGCATCATATTGATATCGGTTCAGGAACCATTAAAAAGGTCAAGGTAAGATGAAATATTTTGATTTATGCTACCTTTAGGTTCATCGCAACTATGCCCAAATCCAATCTTTGTTGGCTTAGAAAATTGTGTTTATCAAGTTCAAACTTATGGATAAGAAATAGTGCTAGACTCTTGATCTCTTTCACATGTTTATGCTCCACCACTTATAAGGTGCATCTGACATCATATGAGATGAGAATGTTCATTTGCTTATAATATATATAGTATTTGTGCAAACTCGTAGTGTCTCCAAAAGCAATTTGAATCAAGGTGCTACTCAAGTATGGTACAAGTTTGGAACTTTGGATGATTTCAGCTATTTGCTGAAAGAGAATTTGTATTTTTGGAACTAAAACCTGCAGGAATAGCTTTTTTCATTAAGTCTCTTGAGCTACTAGTAAAGAAAAAGCTTTTGCTTATTTGCATGCTCTTATTCACAATGCTTTTCAGTGGTAGCTGATGTCAGATGTTAGTAAATGAATTCTACGACCAAGTTATAACTATGTTGGTTGAGATAATGAAGTTATTCACCATTCATACGTGATATTGTTTTTCATGCAGTTAAAAGCCGATTGATTTGTACATGCCACAAGTGATCATAAAACTTCTTTAAATTGTAAGCAGGAAACGTGTTAACCATGACTTTTTGGTATCTATATTTGACAGGAAATGATTCTTGCTAGTTCCAAGCTTGCGTTGACAAAAGTAAGTCTTTTGCTTTCCAGAACACAACAGTTACCAGGAGGAAAAAAAATATGATTCTTGCAATTTGACTGTCTTCATTTGACATGCATTTCACTTCAATCTGGAACTTTTAACTTTTTATGCTCATCTTTTCACATCATATTCCAATTTTGAAACTTGTTCACTGTTTCAATTTGATTGATTGATATGTAGAGTTCAAGGGAGAAGCAGTTCTTATATGATATTGTGGCAAATGGTCGAAATGGAATCGATGTAGACAAGTTGGTTTTCTCAACCATAGATTATTCTCACCTTTTCTTTTTCTGACCTTTTTTTTTCCAGTTTTCACTGAATGAGGCTTTCATTGGTTTGCAGGTTTGATTACATCGTCCGAGATACCCGAGCGTGTGCTCTAGGATGCAATTTTCAGTTCCATAGGTCTTTCTTTCATCTTCTTGGTTATTGTTACGCGGCATCTTTTCCCAAATGTCTGAGAAAGAAAAAACAATTCTTTACTATGAAACTGGCTTCATATTCTGTAGGTTAATGGAGACAATGAGAGTCCTGGGAGACGAGATATGCTATCGAGCCAAAGATTGTTAGTACTTCAGTCTTACCAGGATTTTTATTTATTTTGTTTGACTTGTGGTCTTATTATTTGTGTGGATGAATCCTCAGATTTAACCATTCACAAGTTATTTGCCACACGAGCTGATCTACACAGAACTGTTTATACCCATGCTAAAGTGAAGGTACATAACTAATTTTGACGAAATTGTGCACTGATTCTCTGACCAGCTTATCTGAATTGTGGAAGCCATCATTTTGTATGTCATTTATAAGTGTATGTGGAGGCTTTCAACTTGTTATCCCATCATTGTATAGGCAATTGAGCTTATGGTTGTAGATGCACTAGTGAAAGCAAATGATTATCTACACATAGCTTCCCATATAGAGCATCCTTCTCAATACTGGAAGGTAGGCATGACCTTTTTATTAGCTTAAATCTACTTAATTCACGGAACCATGAAATTAATTTGTCTGTGTATGTGGAAGTAGATAGACGACACCATTTTAAAAACCATTGAGACTGCTCCAGATCCAGAATTGAAGGAATCTAGGGATTTGATCCTCCGCGTTCGAAGAAGAGATTTGTACCAGGTACAGAGATTATCTAATGGGTGTTGATTAAGCTGGTTATATGACTGTTATGGAACGTTTGAAGTTTCTAGTCAATTCTTGCTTCTGCACATTGCAGTTCTGTAATGAGTATGTTGTCCCAAGAGACAAAATAGAGTATTTCAAGGATGTCACGGCACAGGATATTGTCTGCTCGCAGGTAGCTAACATATAGTGGTCTCTGTTTTTGTGTCTTTTAGTAGTTCTATGGTAATGGTCATTAATCTTACAGAAAAGTAGCAGCGAGAGACTTAGTGAAGAGGATGTTGCTGTGAGCAATGTCATGATAGATCTGACTCAGGGGAGGCATAATCCACTTGAAAGGTTTGTCAAAATAGGTTACCCCATATAGTTCTTGCACGGGATTTCTCTATCCCCCTCCTTCACTTTTATTAATATTCTGAACCTTTCAATTTGTTTTGTTTGTTTTTCTTTGTATGCTGGTTGGATGTGTTGCCTCTGTCAGTATCCATTTTTTCAAGGTATATACTATGGCTTGTATAAGTTTGAACATCAAAACCTATTCAATTACATTTCTCGTCTGTCTTTCATCTTTCTTGCCTCACTCTTGATGATTTGATTGGAATTCAGGATTATGAAAGTGACGAGAAGTTCTCTATACCTGAAGATCGCATCAGCCACTTGCTGCCATCATCATATCAAGATATGATTGTGAGAGTGTACTCCAAAAAGCCCCACCTGGTCTGTCCAGATAAAGACTTGGCATTTATTTTTTGTATTCCTCCTCTCCATTAAGTCTGATCTCAGTTTCTTTGTATCCTACTCAAATTTTCAGGTGGAACCTATTTCTGACGCATTTGAAAATTTCCAGTTAAAGACTTATGGAATAAAAGCACAGGTTCATGCAACACCAGAGAAGAAAAAACGCCGTATATGATATTTACCCCGGTCATCACTACGAAATATATTCTACAGTAGATATATTTGATTGTAGTATATCTCAAGCAACTACATATTTCTGCCAATTTGTACAGAAGTCTAATTGACACTCTCAATAGTTATATAAGAGTTTTTGTAGAAAGTTGCTACCCTTTACTCGATTTGATAATATCCTTGCAGTACTCTCAATAATTTTATGTATCGAAACGTTACTCGAAAAATAGATTCTTGACTTCTGTATATTGCAGAGGCGCATTCTTCCATAATACCTTCTCTTCCTACTCAGTGGTTAGTGAATATATGTTAAAGAGGATTTGATGTGCCTAAAGTTTGTTTATTTGCTTAGTTTTTGAATGAAAGAACAACACTTCTCTTCGTGATAAGTACTACTTTTGAAATTTTCGTGGTAAGCTAGTTTTTAAGATTTAGCAAGATAAATAGTATGTAGTACTTTTTTAATATTTACATAAATAAAAGTTTCTTTTACATATATAGCAGTTTTAAGAATCAGAAGAGGTAATTATAATCCTAATTTGAATGCTATAACAAATTATTAGTTTACCATAAATTAGGATACTCTTTTCCTAAAAGAAAATACCATAAAAAGATAACCAATCTCTCTCTCTCCATATGATCAAAATATTCTAACCAGGTAATTTAGTTCTACCAAATATTTTATCTCTACTACAATCAGTCTTAATAATATTTATTTTAATATCACTCATTATTTTCTTGTAAAACCTACTATTAGTACTATCATTGCATATACATTTTTATTTGTTACTAGCTTCATCATTATCATCTAATCCATGTTCACCAGCCACATCCTTAATGATAATTAGTGGTCTTATCATCTTGTTGAATTCGTGTACTACCTATCTTCTAAATGCTCTGCTAAATCATCCACTCTTCAAGTTTCCAGCTGATGCACCCGCGTACGCGACTGAGCGGACCAGACCAAGTGTCGCCACATCTTGGTCGCGATCGCAAACATCGGTTTTTACCCAACTTTTTACCAAATTGCAAGTTTTTGTATCTCCCATTCTGCCTCAAGTTTAAGTATTGCACATTCTTCATCCATATTGCAAATGCTTTGCTCTTGACAGAGTGGAAGGTGAATTTGCAACATATTTGTACTTGTGTATGACTAGATTGTGCAATCTTCATGAAAGCTGAGCACTAGCCAAATTCTGATGCTCGAGTGGTATTTAACCCAATGTAGAGATCTATGATCAGCTAGTATCTATAATATTAGTAATTGTCTAAGTTCTAAATAGGATATTCAACCTTGAAAATGGAATTGACAGTCCAACTGAATAGTTATAAACGACGAAAGAGATCTAAGATTAGTTTTCTCGAAAGTTGAATTAAATAGGACGTCTTGTCTTTTAAGGCAGTTGTGGAAGAAATATGAGTGAAATCTAGCTCAAGTAACATAGTGAAGTCAAACCTTTAACTTAAAAACAAAAAAATAAAAGAAATAATTCAAATTTGTAACATATTGATAAGAGGTTACAAATGAAATTTTCATTCTTCCTTACTCATAAAATAAAATTTAAGAATACCACGAGTGATGATGTTTCAGTATTCACAAATTATTGCAGTGAATTGAGTGGAAGGTAAATGGTATACCTTTTTGGCTTAATATGAGGATTCAGATTATTTTACTCCAATCTTGAGATGAAATTTAAAGCAAGAAACTGAAATAGCTGAATATAATATGATGAAGATAAGAATATGCTCTTCAGAGAGTTTTGTGAACAACCCAATGCAGGTCTTAATTCCTACGATTCGTCACTCAAACGACATCGTCTAACCAGCAATCTTGTAGCTTGGATTCACAAGATTATCGAGGCCAGACACAACTTGTACTGATTCTATCACATCTCCCACCTTCAGATCTGCCAAAAAGTCCTCATTTTCTGTCACATAACCGAACACAGCATATCGACCATCCAATATATTGGCGTTGCTAGGAGTCAGCTCACTTTCTTTCAACAGCCAAAACACCTGGCTTGAGGCAGAGTTGTTCTCAAATTCCTGTAAGCACCCATAATCAAATTAGTCTAGGAAAATATAAAGGTCATCAAATAAAGTTAGATGAAATAAGCAGGTGCAACATCAAAAGTCAAGATATCGCACTTCTCTAGCCATGGCCATTGTTCCAAAAGCATTGAAAGGGAGTCTTGTTTGAGCCTTGTATAGACCAAGTTCCTGTAGGAATTGTGCCAGATCCTCATTAATTACAGAAGGAACATAACGAGCAAAGAGAAGAATATCATGGCATAAGGCAAACATGATTGGGGGAATATGAAACCTTTATCAAGTGTCACCAGAGGCATTTTGGCTAGTTTTACTATAATGGAGGGTGCGGGTGCTCTTATTTAAGGCTGCCGTGGTGTTTTCAACTAGGAAAAGTTTAGTGCTGAGTGTATATATATCCATTTCTTTCCACGGAGTCCTACTCTATGGATGATGGATGGGAAGAGTGAGATTTGTAGGCAACGGCTCAAATAGTGATGTAAGTGACCTATTTCCCGACGATAACAGGTCTATGGTAATTTCTAAGACCATCACAAGAAACTGGTTAAATTCCATATGACAATAGCCTGTCTGACAACGTCCACTCTTTACTGTTTATAGATTCTACGGAACAATTGGAAAGAAAATAAGTGATCAGGGGTTGGACATTGAGAGGTTAAATTTAGAAGCAAAATGACAACTTCATGGACTTACTTCTAAGGTTTCTCCATAGAATGGTGCTTTTTCACCAACCACCATAATCTCTAGAGGTATTGTCCGGGTTTTCTCAGTACTGGGGTCAATAAAACCTTCGGCCGGACCTTCAGGATCTCCTGTTTGGACCACAAACCCATCCGCTGCAGAACATCCACAATAATGAGTTTCAAGTAGATATGCATGTCGAAAAATTCCTTGTTTGTTGTATGGACAGCTTTATTTGTCCATTGGTTCCATATAAGAACAGAGCAACATCATAAGCTTACCTCTTTGAATTTCCATGCCGTCATAGAAATGCCTCTCCACCAGGTCTATAAAATTTCCAGCAGTAACTGGAGCGTTATAGCCATCTAGAACAATACGAAATACGCATTCCTCCAGGTTGGGATTGTCTTTAACTTTGACCCTCATATCCACAGTTGCTCTTCCCTTCAGTAAAGGCATATTTTGATATTCTTCAGGTACTTCATATGGGAATCCATCCACCATATCCTCTTCAACACTGCAGAAATCGAATGCCCCACGAAGATCTCAGCTGCAGTCAATGAGAAGGGTTCTAAATGAGAAAGGCATAATTTTGGAAATTCACCATTTTTAAAAGCTTTCCTGACTCCTCACTTTCTATTCGTAGAACTGGTCCATAGCCAACAAAAATTCTTATTCTGGTAATAAAACTAGTAGGATAAGTAGCCTGCTAAGTTACCAGTTTCAAAAATACCCAAAAAAAAGTAGCCTGCTTAAACATGCATCCCTCCATGACACTTCTGATCTTCCATGGCACAAATTCTACTAAAGCAATTGCTTTGAAAATTTCTGAAGAAAAACTTATTTTGGACAAAGGTTTTGACACCTTTCTTTTAGAATGTTCCACTAAGTATAGAAGAATATACAACACTTCTATGGATATTGACTTTGCCTAAACTAGGCTACCCAATACATATTTGGGGCAGAAGAATAGACACTTCTGGCTAAGTTTGTTCATGATTGGCTTCCTTTTCACTCTGAAGTGAAGTTAAATTTAGCACGTGAAGCAATAATCAAGCATCATACTGATGCATCATCAACCAGAAAATTAATGCCCGACACCTTATCCCTCTTTACAACCCGCAGGGTGCATGAAAATGATAATCAAAAGAGCAAGGCAAACTAAGCTAGCAATACTTTTTCATAAGGAGACTAAGCCAGCTATACTTACCCTCCAACATAGTTAAGCAATTCCTTCTGTTTAGGTGCAACAGCATCTCGATTCCTGTCTTCAACAATTTGTTGAAGCTCACCTAACCCAACTTCTAGTTTGTTTAGCAATTCAATTGCGTGATCAGCCTTTGACTTTGCTACTCCTGAAACAATCAAGGTTTTCCCTTCCTTGAGAGCTCGTGATGCTTGTCTTGTATTCTGCACAGTTAAAATACGAACCACCATTATGGATCTAGCAAACCTCATAATGATTTAAGTGGGAGTAACTAAGGAAAGGGCATCTTACTCTTTCAACAGAATCAAGTGCCTTAAGACCAGCAATCTTGAGACTATCAGTAATATCTTCGAGGGGTTTCTGGACTTCTCTTATTGCCTTGCTGTCTATAGGCAATGCATACCTCAACAATGCCCCTGGATCCTTAATTGGTGGCCCTGAGATCAATACAGAAACATCTGGCAATGCTGGGGTGCTCGCTTGAGCAGGACCCAACCATTGCGATCCAGGTAGTCCACTTATCAAACTAACTGACAATGCAACTGCAGCTGCACATTTCTTCAATGACAAGAACCAATCTTTCTGCAGGTTCAGGAAAAATCTACATATATAAGTTTCTAGTCCCACGAGTACATGTACAATTAAGGCGGTGAATTCGGCTCAAACTATATGCAAATACTTAATTTGTTTATACTAAGTATCAACATTGCAGAGCTTCACCGCGGACTTACAATTCTAATTTTACTTGCTGCCAAGTCCCCTTAAATTCATAATTATCACTCTCACACTTCTCATTTTGATATTAAACCAACTTACAAGTCATTCCCACTTTTTCATTTTGAAGAAATGAACATCCATTAAAAAACAACGCACTCATTCTGTTTCAATTTGTTTTCTTAATTTCCTTTTTAGTCTATTCAACAAATATAACTCTTTCCATTTTAGACAATTCTTTAATTCTAAGTTTTAAGACGTACAATTCAATACATTAAAGAAATATTTAGTTTAAGACCACAATGATTCAAAAGTATTCTTTATCTTTTTGAATTTCGTGTCAGATCATAGCCAAACAAACAAATTGAAACGAAGGGAGTAATAGATCTTGCCTCTTTCTCTTGGAATTCAGGAGGAGCCGAACGTTGTGAAGAACATAAAGGAGCAGAATGACGAATCGATCCTTTACTAAGAGCAGGTGCAAAATTGGTGTAATTGAGTTTAGGCTTTATGGATTTGGTAGAAGTTGTTAATGGGGAAGAAAAATAGTGGCAGGAAACAGAAGCTGCCATTGATGAAATTTACAAATAATTTACAAAGTTAACCAAAACTAGAAGACAGAAAATAAAATTGACAAAGTGTAAGTGATAATAATGGAGAAATTGATATGGAATATTTGGTGTAATGGACAGGAGGAAAGTGGAAAGGGATAAGGATAAAATTGGGAAATATTATAGACCAAAGTCAACCTCATGCTCCTGATAAGGTAATATACAGT
>NC_061112.1:151750470-151834898 GCF_002878395.1 Capsicum annuum | reverse complement strand
GCAGGAAAAGAGGTGCATTTGAGAGTCACCTTAACAGTAGAATTCTTTAATTGCACAGAGAGTATTCTGCTTGCAGAGAAGTAGTTGATGACTACTTCAATGACAACATCTTTTTCATTGAGACTTGAAGCTAGATTTTCACGTAAACTAATCTAAGAGAAGATATAAGAGGATAAGATTTTAAGTACACTCAAATTGTTTAACTCTGAGTTGCAACTTATGCATATTAAGCAATAACCGAAAGCAGAAAATGCCAGCAATCATGGAAGTTAAGAGAAACAACGTGAAGATTATGTGTTCTCTCTGTCGCATGACCAGTATAATGAAAAACAAAGGATAAGGAAAAAACTTCCTATTATAACCGAGTTAAAGAATCTACTAATAAACTTACAAAAACTTGCTGAAAATTGAATTTGACTAAAATAAATGCCGTGTAAATTCGTATCAGGAAGGGGATAATAGAAAAAGTAAAACAAAATCGAAGGGGATCATAGTCTTCTGTTGAGAATTGGGGAAATCAGACGACGTTGTTGAGCTCCACGGTAGACGGCTTCTTGCCCTCTTTTGGTGGCGGATTGCGATAAATGACCAGCAATATCAGCTGAAGTAAGGCTAATGCTGCTCCAATTCCGTTTCCAATCTACACAATATCATAGAATTACAGGTGAATTGGTATACAGATTCCAATTATGTACAAAAGGAAAGACTAGTGTACGTGAAATTTAAGGGGAAAAAAAAATGACTCACCAAGATGTAGGGGTCCAATTTGAGGAGAGCATAGATAGACCAGCAGATTCCATTAAGGAAGCATGCTATAGAAAGCCACTTTGGCAAAAATTCAGCGCTCTTTGTTTTGATTACCTTCCACTGTTTTAAGGCAAACCAGAAAATTAATTAGCTTTGATATACTGTTTCTACATATATGAAATTGATCAACACCAGAAGTAACTAGGCTTATGTACATACCATGATTGATAGAGGAGCTGCATACATACAAATTCCGAAGAAGGTAGCGAGCACTCCCACTACTGTGGTTCTACTTGCGGTGGTATGTAGGCCTAACATGGTTCCAGCTACTACAGCAGCCAGCCCCACAAGTTCTGCACACAATATGGCAACTATTTGTAGCTGAGATTGGAAACATGACCAAGTGTTAGGAAACACTAAGGAGGAATATATAGTACAGTGCATAACAAAAGAGCATAAAAGTGATCACAGGTATACTTTGAGAAGAATGGGGTTAGATAGATACCCGATACTTTTTGCCGGTGTAGATGAAAAATATTAAAAGATAAATGATCTGCAGGAAGAGACCAACGCTGTTGATAGAGACCACAAGAACACTGTTTGGATGAACAAACGGCAGGCCATAGAAAATCCACATCAAACAGTTCATCGTAGATGCTAGGTAAGGGTACGGGTGGAACTCCTCTACCGATTTGTTTTTGACGATTCGTATAAATGTTGGCCTGTTACGTATACAACCAAATCAACAGCATCATGATTAATCAATTTATGCTTCTACTATAAATTAAATCTCTAAAAAGGTTGATCGAACTGCTTACGCTGGCGAAATAAAGAGAAAGAACGATAAGACATTACCTGCAAAAGAAGAAGAAACCTATCATTCGAGAAACTGTTTACTTGAACCTTACAAGCATGTATGTATATAGCAAACATGTATGACTTCATCATGCATGCATGTATGGTAAGAGACTGAAATCCTCACATCCTAATTCGTGCAGATTAGTAGCATTAATGCTTCCATGCATGCGTCCATGAGAACTTTGATAAATAGCAGTGATTTTTTTTTTAACAAAAACACAGAGAAAGAATAGTTCATACTAAACGATTGAATCTCTTAAATCGAAGTATCTGCACTCAATTCATTCAGTAATTGGAATTGATTTGGTATAGCAGAGAACAACAATCGGAGAATCGATTCATAAAGTTCAATAATGCTGCCATGCATGTGTCCATTATGTGAACTTTGAAAATAGCACAACAAAAAACAGAGGAAGAGTAGTTCAGACGAAGCGAACAATCACATAAAGCGTAAAACAACGGTTCATTAGAGGAAATTTCACAAAATCAGAGTATCAACATTCAATACATTCACTAATTCGAATTGATTTGGTAGCAGAGTAAAGCAATGGGAGAATCAATTCGTAGAGTTCAATCACCTCTAAGTATAAGCAATTCATTCACTAATTCGAATCGATTTGGAAGCAGAGAACATCAATCGGAGAATCAATTCATCGAGTTCAA
The DNA here is from genome assembly GCF_002878395.1 of Capsicum annuum. Classification (NCBI taxonomy): domain Eukaryota; kingdom Viridiplantae; phylum Streptophyta; class Magnoliopsida; order Solanales; family Solanaceae; genus Capsicum; species Capsicum annuum. Next base: position 151,832,630 of record NC_061112.1, on the reverse strand, counting down.
TCAACTTAAACTATAAACACTGTTTACATTCAAAATCATAAATTGCAGTCCGAAAAAACAGCCAACTTAAACTACAAAACAGTTTTACATATAAATATATAAGTTAGCATTATGAAAAAGCAGCCAACTTAAACTACAAAACACTTTTTCACATACAAAATCAAAAGTTGTATTACGAAAAATTTAGCATTCAATATCATAAGGAGAAAACTATCAACACTTATTTCATACAAATCATAAGTTACAATACGAATTAAATAGAAGAGAGAATCGGAAAGCATACCGATAATGCCGACGACAATGCGAATACTGTTTACAGACATCACCATCTTCGATAACCTTTGAGAAAAAGCTTCAACGAAATAAAGGAATTCAAGAGCACAGAAGAGAAAAAAAGTGTGAGTAATGTAATGTGATGGAGGGAAGAAGGGGAACGTTTATATAGTACAAAAAAAATAAACAGAGTTTTACTCTAATTATGCCACAACTAATTCAGATTTTGATGTAATTTGGATTCTCCTTTTCTTTTATCTACTCTTAATGGAATTTTATCCAAATCTTGTTCTAAACACAGTTCTTGTTAAACAAGGTTTACTATTTTTTTTCACGTTTATCATATCATATCTTCATATATACACCATGAGTTGATACGTAAATTTTTATTATAGAACTAATTAATAATAAAAAAATATTAAATTAGCACTAAGTGATAACTTTATAAGAGCAGTAACTAATTAACTTGTCATAACAAGTTAAATTACTATTATCACGTAAATATTTTTACATTTTCAAAATAAAAATGTTAAACAGTAAAACCATCAAAAAATAATTGTAGTCGTTTAACATTAATTTTTCTCTATATATCTTATTGTTATTATTTGTAAAAATATTTTTTATTTTCAACAGACTGTCACGCAAAAAGAGCGGGCAGTGGGTGCTTGGGTGAGTTAGTTACAGTAGGTTACGTAATTGCTTATTGGTATCCTTTTCCTACTTATTTGCAAACTAACCCTTTCCTAATTACTATATTCCAATTAGTTAATTAAACCACCTACGTACCCTGGCGTGCAAGTCAATTAACATGAAGAAGATAAAACTTTGATGAAAATTACTACTCCTATTTGCTAACTAAGAACTTGTATAATTAATATCGAACTAGTAATAATGCATTTTTTCCTACACATACAATCCTTATCTACTTTATCCGATAATGTATTAGTAATATCTTTAATCTAACGGTTAGCTTTGGAATGTCATCCTATCAGCACTAACGCATTGGATTCCATCAGAACTCTGAAGTTAAGCATGCTTGGGCGAGAGTGTATTACTAGAATGGATGCTCGTGTTGCATCACTTTGTGGGAATATACGTGATTTGTTGTTGTTGTTATTGTAATGGATATGGCCTTATGACCCAAACTTACTTGATGAGAAATCCTTTTTCGCGAATAAAACACAACCCTTACACACACTTAATTATAAGGATAGAATCATATCCACACGCACACGCAAATTAAATGATCATTGTAACGATCTCTTGAACTCAATAGTCCTCAATTCTCCACATCTCAACTCCGCAACTGTATCTATATTAAAGGCTACTTAAAGACGTGTGAGCATTTCTATATGAAGCTAGACTTTAACCACCAATATTAATAAAACTTCTGCTGGTAGTTTACACAAATTGATGTGTTTTATGGGCGTTATAAAGATGGATCTTGAGCTAACTCAACCCTAAAAGTTAGCTCATGGGGGGATAATTTTTCAAGTTCATATAAGGAGACCAGTTGTCTATCGTGCCGGACCCAGGGATCGTTGGTGCCGGGAGGTTCTACACACATATTGATGTCCAATGCCAATGGCGGAGCCAGGATTTTTACCAAATACGAACTAACCGAAGGAGGTTCGACATCTATTATATATACATAAAAAATAATTTTAACCATGTATATATAATATAATTTTTCGTTGAAGGAGTTCGGATGAACCCCCTATTCTACATGTAGCTCCGCCACTATCCAAAGCATTAAGGTTCCGCCTAAACCTAAAGGTGCTTTTTTTGATCTCATACCATTTTTTATATAATTATATCGAATCTATGTGAGGTTTAATGAGTGCCAGAGTACCATAAAATTGCACCTAGGTCCGTCCATGATTGTCCATCCCTTTTCTGACGTGAAACTCTTAACAATATCCTTGAATAAACAGATATAAGTCCGTGAACCTATATAAATATAGACGAAATTCGAGAGAGCTTAAGTTATTGATGATGATCCGTAATCCGGACAATACCTCTTTCGTGCTATCATATACTTCACTTTATCAAACGCAAAATTTAAATGCTAAAATCGCAGCATAATAATAATTAATAAAATTCTTATTTTTTAGTACATATTTTCTTTTCGAAATTTTGGTTTGCCCACTTATGCTTAATATAATAAGTGTTATCTCCCACAGTATAGTCGGGTAGGCAGAATCTGTATATTACAACAACAACTTCAACTCGAGTTCAAGTATAAATAAGAACACAATGAAGTATCAAATACCCTCAACACAAGATCAAAATGACCTTTCCAAGAAGTGTATTTATTTTTTTAGAAAAATAAAGATGAAACAGAAAATAGCCAAGTCGTCTGAATTCACGGATTTTCCTTAAAGAAAAAATCTCCCCGAGGTTGTGAAATTTTTTCTCCCAGGATAAAATGGCTAACCAAACCAACAGTAGCGGTAACTCAAACGGTTGGAATTTCTTCGAACTCGCAGAACGTTTTGAGTGATCACACAGAATATTTTTGAGACAAGAAGAGAGTTTTTAATGTATCCAAACCTGTGGATGAAACCAGGTTTTTATAGCGACAAGTTGCCTCTTCTGAAAAGTAGCAAAGGTTCATTTAAAAGGTGTAACCTTTTCTGAAAATTCATGTCTATTCGTCCATCGACCAAATCCAAATCCAAATCCAAGCCGGGCTAGCGACGACGACATCGCGAGACATCTCTTATTTCTTGCCTCACTTACCAAGTGAAGTAAGTGTTCATCATTATAAACACTCCAAAGTTCCTTTCTCCCACCAATGTGGGAGAATTAGTGAATTTTCTAATTTTTGGAGTACACTTTTCAAATTTGTATCTCCTCTTCTCCATCATTTTTTCTCCATTTTCCATTCACACTTCTATGAACCCAACAATAAGAAATACTACTTGTTGCAGGGTAGTGAAAAACTCATTAATTCTGTAAAATTCTTAAAGAAACCATCTTTATGCAACCCTACAGAGCCATAAAATCCTATAGAGAGAATGTTTGAATTGACTTTTTAAAAGCAATATATAAAACTAGACGCAGTTTGATCATTATACAACTACCAAAGCTAATTTATAAAACATTATACAATGTTTGACCAACCTTTTCCCAAGTTAATTCCTTATATTGTCATTTAACTATTGATAATATCTCACAAAAGTTATTTTTGTTTTATTTATGACAAAAATGTCACTAAATTATTACTTTATGGCTCATATTGTCATCCTAACATTTTAACCTACTAAACTCACTTAATTAAGTTTAAATTTAATAAAAATTCATTAGATTATACCACCCCAAGTACATAACAAAAAATGAATCTAATATAAAAAGCAATAAAATCCACCAAAATGAAATATAAATTTTTTTAAAAAAAAAAATTAGACATATTGAGATTTAAAAAAAAAAAAATACTTGAAATTTTATAAGACCATTTAAAAGAAAAGTATACTCTCTCTATTTCATATTATTTATAGACTTTTCTCTTTACATGTTTCACTTATGGAATCAGAATTTAAAATTTATGAATTCTGAATTTTTTATTAATATGTATGCATTTAATAAATTTTTAAAATAAATATAAAAATTTTAAAACATATACATTAAATTATCTTAATTTATATTTTGCTTTTGTTCACTTATTTAAGAACAAGGAGAGTATTAATTAATCTTTTTGTCCCATATATTCTAAGTTACTTATCGATTTATAGGACTAAAATTAAATTATTATTCATCATTATATTAATTCATTTGAAAGTATAATATAATAAAGTTCCCAAAAAAATTCTTATATTGTTAATTTCAGTATTTATGAAAACACTAATAGAATGTATTAAAAATTACAAGGTAAATTAGTAAGTTATCTTTCTTATTTATAATTTTTTATGGAACGTGTAGAGAAAAATAAATAAATAATATGAAACGGAGAGAGTGACTCCTTAAAATTTTTTTAAAATGGGTCCTATAAAATCTCATATATTTTTAAAATTCTTAATAGTTTTGCAATTTATGGACCTTTAGATCAAGATTTAGAGATTTCTTTTTAGTAAATTGAAAATCTTACGAGAAAATCTTAGATCACGATCTTCAAGTACGTTATTGTAAATATTAGATCCTAATCTAAATTTTTTTTCTTTTAAATTGAGTAATGTATGACCAATCATTAGACCAGAGGCTAACATTGTCCAAAAGATAAATTTTTAATAACAACATTTGCCTACCTTTTATAAACAAGGACAATATCTAAATGATGGACTAATTAAAGAAGGGACATTTGGATAAAATAAGCCACAAAAAGGGAAAGAAGAAATGAATTTTCATTTAGGTGTCGTTTGCATGAATGCTCCTATTTTGAGATCATCTTAAATTTTGCCCTCAACATTTCAAGTTATAAAAAAGGTGGCTGGAATATTTTGAACATTAAAAAAACGAAAAAACGCAAATTTCAATTTTAGAACCCACCAAAGTTATTTCATAAGGGCATAACTTATTTCTACGGAACTTTTTGTCTTGCAAAATTAGGTCAGAATTAAGGATACTTGATCGGCACACAATTTTTCGTTATGGAAGAACACCGATAAAAATTAAAACCAATAACATAAATATACACCTTAACTTATTATATTTACACAAATTTCACTCTTACAAAGTAACTGTAAAAATCTCAACTAATTATGTATCTTCGTTGGATATATCGAAAGTTAATTATGTATCTCGACAGATCCAAAATCGAAAAAATGCATTGGAAGCTAATTATCTATATTTAGAAATAAAAAGATATATCGTCGTTGGATGTATTATGTATCTCGATGGACTCAAAATTAAAAAAAAAATTGTCGGAAACTAATTATGTATCTTTAAAAGGGAAAAAATGTGTCTTCATTGGATGTCTCGGGAGCTAATTATGTATCTCGATAACTAAAAATTGAGATTTTCAGTAATTATACAAAATATCAAAATTTTCTGTAATTAAACTCCAAATTATTGGATTTTATTTTGTATTTCCAAAAACTTAACGACCGGCCCGAAATAATAGCACTCTCTGCAAAAACTTGTTTATTTGGGCTCTGTCATGGGCCCAACTGGAGATTCTCACCTATCGATAGCCTAGCCCATCGGCATTCTGGCTAACAGTTGGGCTGAACTTAATTTGAATTGGGTCTTAAGAGGAGGTTACCAGCCCAATTAATGTACAGTTAATATGAAGTTGTGGTTATTTGTCAGCATTCGAGCAAAGAGGATAAGGTTCCATCTCATTCATTAATGATGGACGAAAACGAATAAAAGAATTAAATGATCAATCATTAGACTTAACATCTTTGCAAAATTTTACTAAGATTGTCTAGAAACAATGAAGGGGAGCGTTAGGATAACTGATAGAGTGAACTTCATGTGATCAGAAGGTCACATATTCAAATCGTGGAAACAATGTTTACAAAGATATTGCTCAAACCTTATTTATGCATTAAAAATATACTAAATATGTAAAAGAATTAAATTTCAAATAATTGTTGGGTATGTCAAAAACCAATACAAATGGATGCATAAAACTCACTAAAGATAACATAACAATACTAATAATAATGAAATATATACCAAAAAAGAATAGGGTTCCTATTCTTCCTCTCCCAACTCCCAAGTCTTACAAAAGAATACGTGCAAGCCTTTAACTCTCCTAATCCATCACCTTTTTTTTTAATAGTATTTGTCTTCTTATTCAAAAGTAGTCGTCAAATATATAATATATGTGCAATCGTTGTTATGGATCACTAAGCTATTAAAGTTCAAAATACTTACTTTATTTCATTAAAATTTAGATTGAACGTTCAATTTCTTTTTCAAATGTCATTCTCATTTTGCAATAAAATATTTACAAAATATCTCGTAATTTTAAGAAGATGTGTGCACGCCAAACAAGAATAGTGATATTTATTGTGATCATATAAAGATTCTTTGGTCAAAAGGTGTCTCCCATATATCAATTTATCCTCCACATTCTCTTCACCTTAACATATAAGCAATTAAAGTATTACTTTAACATAAAGAGACCCTTAAAGTTCTCTTTAAGCCTTAACCTCTCGTCCACACCTATTCCTATCACACCCACTATACTCCATTACCCTTGGTTCTTTTTCGTGTTTTTTCTTTTGTTTAGAAAATGCTCTATTTCACTCTTGAACTACATCTAAAACGATTGAGATACACCTCAACTTTAAGGGGTCCTATTAATATTCCTTGAACTAATTAAAGGTGTAATTTAATTTTGATACCCTTAGTGCTTATATGGCACATACGTGGCACAACACACTGAAGGATCCACATAGGCACACGTGTGTTCCATGTATGTGTCACGTAGGCACTAAGAGTGTCAAAATTATACTTTTAATTAATTCGAGGGTAATAGAGCCCCCTTTAATTAAGTTGAGGTGTGTCTTAACCGTTTTGGGTATAGTTCAAGAGTGAAATAGGGTATTTTTTTATTTTTTTTTTTCATTACAGGTATTAGGTTTATATATATATATCATGCATCAAACTAGTAATATCTAAAATAAGAAAAACATAAACATATCTTTTGGCCATCTTGTTTATTAATATGCACGTCTTTACCTATATACTTCAGCTATATATGATGGGTATATGTTCTGTATAGATATGTATAATATATGTATGCATTATTTATACACTCTGTATTATATACTTTGTAAACTAGATGACTCAAATTAAAGGTATGCATTGAAATGTAATGTAGTTTGATTTTATATGGAATTAAGTCGCTTCCTTTTTGAAACTTTTCTTCTTAAAAATATCATAATATTCGTAGGAGTATTAAGGAGAAACATATTCAAACTTTGAACTTAATGAGTTCGAGCTAGGAATTCTGCTGTAACTTGAATATATATATAACTTATTTACCATAGAGCCACTAGGTTCGGACAAAATCAATAACATTCAACACTACGTACATATCCACATATGGATATAAAACGCTTAAAACTTATATCCTTAAACATATTGTAATATTTGTGAGTATAAATATTTTTCAGTAAGGTAGCAAAATAATGAATAAATCGTGCTTTAGAAATGGCCAATGGGGATCGTATTACTATTATTTTTTTTAACAAACTAATAATATAAAGATGGCATTACATCTAGGGATGGGCATATTTTGGTTCAAACCGAAAAAATTGAAAAAAGAAAATGAAATTTAATTTTGGTGTCGTTTTTTTGTTTTCTGGGATCGATTTCGATTTGAAATTTTAGAAATTCGATTAAATGGTTTGGTTTTCGATTTTTTCATAAATAAATTCGGTTAAACTGAAAAACCGAAATTCTATAATATATATATATATATATATATATTCAGTATAAATAATATTTTTCGGTTAATTCATTTCATTTCATCCATGTTGAGTTATTTATATTTAGGAATGAAAATTAGGTTTAAAAATAAATTCTAAAAGAAATCACTAATTTTAAATGTCCAGTCATGAAAAAGAAAGGCTCGCTACTTTAATCTTCAAAACCGAAAGAAAAATCTGAAATAACCAAACCGAATTTGTAAAAATTGAACCAAACCAAATTTATTTTGGTTTGTTTAGGGTTATCATTTTTGTCAATCCAAAAATCGAAAAACCCAAACCGATATTAAATAATCAAAGCGAAGAAACCGAATGTCCAGCCCTAATTACATCAACCAAAACGAAGTGCGTACACTTTTTGTTGAAAACAAAAAGAAAAGGGAAAATGTACTCCCTTCTAAGGTAAAGTTGTTCTTCGAGCCTTCATTGAAATATTTCCATTTCCTGTGCGAAAAATATTCTTTATATTCGCCAAAAAGCACATCAGTACAAGCTTAATGTCATATATGATCACTAAAATATTCTTTATATTCCCCAAAAAGCTTGATTTCATATATGATCACTATGCATTAAAGTTATTTTTATCATGCTATCTATAGTCACTGTTCTTTACTTACTGTGATAAGTATTTTTGTCATAATTTTTTTGCATTTTTACCCTTATAGTCGTAATAAAAGTAGAAAAAGTTGTAGTCATTATAACAATAAAGATACAAAACTTTATTGTTATAACAGTGAACTTTTACTTTCTATTCTAATATAGAACGATGCATACATATATAATTTGCATATGCATGGGGAAACAATAATTATAAAATACTTACTACTAATAGGATTGTCCCCTTGATTCCATTAACACAATTAGATGCCCGGCAGAATTTGCGTAAATTAGAAATTAATGATTAGATGTATTAAATTACAACATGTTCAGTCTTTATGGAACAGCTACAGCCTACAGGTTCTTAAATGTTACTACAACTCCTTCCATATGGAGCAGTATTAATATTTGAATACTAGTATATAGTAGTATTATTTGGTGTTAGCTATATATGCTATCTTCTAGGGATGTGTGAAGATCCATTTCCCTTTATCCCATTTCTAAGTTGGGTTTTATCTTAAAAAAAATAAGCTAATGTTTTCTTTGACATGCAAAAAGAAAAGAAGCTAAGCTGGTTAATTAAGTTCGAGGATAATATAACTTTCATGTTTATATATATACACATTAATTTTAAAAAGGCAGCTCGGTGTACTAAACTCTCACTATGCATAAAATTTAAAAAAAGATTCGATCATAAGAATTTATTGTACACAGTCTCATCTTATATATCTACAAGGAGTTATTTCTAAGGTTTGAACGTAACCTTCTGAACACATGACAACAATTTTATCAGTTACTGCAAGACTTCCTTTCAATATACACATTGATAAGAAAAACATATTATTACGTATTTAATTGACCTCATGTCAGTCAATTTTTAAATAGATTTTTAATTCTCTGAAAATTCCCTCATAAAAGAGCATGACCACTTTTCTGGAAAAAAAAAATAATTAAAAGGAATAAAATATGAGCGAAATATCTAAAACATGATGAATTTTTGCAGCTTAGTTGGTTGGCAAACCACGTGAGAATTACAATATAGGAATTAAACCCTCATCAATCAATAAGGTGAAAATTTTAATCTGTTAGTTAAATGAGATACTAAAATTCTCCTCAAACAGTTCGAATATTAAGTTGAGAAAAGGAATTGTTTACTTAGTAAATTAATTGACCGCTAAAATGAAAGATGGCATGGTGCAATTTCATGACCAGTTCTGATAGGTCTCACAGGAGAATATATTTCCCGAATGTTTACTAATTGAGGTTCTCCAACTTTTTTTTTTTGTTGATCGATCAAATCTTCTTATTAAAATTGAAATCATATTTCAACAGTTAAGAATATTAAGAATATAACTATTTATGTCTTCTAGTTTAATCGATCATAAATTATAAGAACATTAAAAAATTGAATATGGTCTTAAACTAAAATACGTGTACTCTTAATTAAATTTTAAGAACAGATCTAAAAGTTGGATGATCTAAAACTTTTGACTTCACTTATCATGAACAGAACTTTATGTTTAACAAGTTTTGACTTTTGACCTTGAAGGTTTGTTCAAGCGAAACTTAAACGTTCAAGAGCACCCATTTTAATATTAGTGGGTGTTATATGTTTAGTCATTTAGATAAAGGATGAAAAAAAAAATCGAGAACATCATAACCAAAACAAAAATGTAACATACGCTCTTTTGAAATTTATAGAAAAAGTAGCAGAACATACAAATGGAAATAACTAGTATTTATAATAATGCAAAAATTGAACCGAATCTCTCTATTGGGGAAGAAATACGAAAAAGTTGGGTCGAAAAGCCAATTTTCCAATTGCTCGAAATGTAATTTGAAAATAGTCATTTTTAAGATAAAAATAATATTTGAAGAAAAACATCTCTAACTAAGGGTGTGTTTGGTATGATGGAAAATATTTTCCATGAAAAATGTTTTTCTGGAAAATAAGTTGGTTTTCTTCTTATTTTTTCAAGTTTGGTTGATGAATGGAAAATATTTTTCGAAAAATATTTTATGGTGTTTGGTTAGTGAGTAGAAAATATTTTTTAGAAAAATCTTTTCTAGTATTTGATTGGTGAGTGAAAAAATATTTTTTGGAAAACATTACTAACTGTTAACTAGTATATTAGTGCCTCTAGCAACTCAACAAATTTATAAGAACTAATTTTAGTATAGCAAATAAGATCAATATCGAATATTAAAATATTACAATCACTAAATTTAATCAACTACTAATTAGCAAATATAGAAGACATTTTTCGATATTTTGTTAGGACAATCTCAAGATACTACAATCAATAGAAATACAACGGAACGACAAGCTTATTCAACCTTGTGAAACAAGCTACATCGATGACAAAATGAAATATGCAGTTAGCAAAAGTAACATAGGTAAGTCTTCTTCTATGCATATGGAAATAACAATACATTCAACGAGTATTGGAAAAGAAAAAATTCGGGCTTCACTATTTTTTATTTCAAGCAGTGAAAAATTGAAGCAAAGTACAGTGAAAAATATTTTCGAGTAATGTGATTTTTTTGAGAAATGTGAATATTAGTGTTGATGGGGTGGGAAAAAAGGGTGGGGGTGGAGCATAAGTCACGTTTGTCATTTTCCGAAAAATAACTTCCCTTGGTCCATGAAGGAAGTCATTTTTCCTCAAATGAGGGAAAATAAATTGTTATGAAAAACATTTTCCCAACATTTAACTACAACCAAACAAAAGAAAATAAGAAAACATTTCCCATTATACCAAACACACCCTAAAATACAAAACAACTTTAGTACATAAGGTTGGAATTTAAAACTTTGAAAATTGGACTCCAATACAATGCGCTGGAGTTTGATAATTTTACAAATGTTTCAGTGGAAAAAATTTACACGCACTCAGTGTATACATAAAATTAATGTTCTTTATTATAGTTATATAATTAAATTAGGTAAAATACATATTGATTAATCATAATTAAGTAACATGAACACTGAATTCAAACACACGACATGCATGTATTGGCTTGGTGTATACACCGACTGCGTATAAGTTTCACTCTGTTTGAAACTCCATTAGCATTCATGAGTTCTAGCATTCATAATTTAAATGTAGAAAGTGAACTCAGTTTCACAATTTAAATAGGTAACTCCATTTATTTTTTTGTCCCCTTTTTTATTTTGAAATATCCTATAATATACTTTTTTGATCTATATAATCAATAAATGATTTATCTATTTTTACTCATTTTATACTTATATTAAATATGATTTATTATCTAATTTATTTTTCAAATTACTAAATTTATTATATGTAAAATATAATATAATAAAATTACTCATATACTTATGAATCCTTGCGACAATAGAAAAATGGATAACTAAAGATAAACTAGAGAGTAATTCCTAGAGTCTAATCATTTATGAATGTGAATACCAAAATTAATTTATGAAGTTTAAAGTTTCATAATGTAAGTATAAAAAATTATTGGAGTGGCTATCCAACAATGACAACTGGATAACACATGGGAAAGTTCACATGTCCCACACATGGCGTACCACGTGTCACTTCCTCCATCTGGGCCTTTTGAAAGATCTAGCTTTGGCCCAAAAGCCATGTGTGTTAATCCAATTTATGAACAATTTTCAGAATTAAATTAAATTGTTTAATATTTTAAATTATAATTTATTTAAAGATCATATAAAGATACTTTAAATATTGTATTACTCTTCTTATTTAATATGAAAAAATATATACTATTTTTAAATACCAAACAAAAATTTATGTAATTAAATTTTCAAAAAGTAAAATATAATGTGTATTTTGAGACGAAAGGAGAAAAAAGAAAAACCAATTAAGCAGTAGATTCTTCTTCCTGTCTCCCACATGGTTTTCTTTCTTTAGTTCCATTAGAAAGATCCACATCATACCTCCATTTGGATTTATAAATTAACTGACCCCATCTTCATTCCCAAGCATTTCTGAATTTCATTCCTCCATCATAAGTAACACTTTTTTTTTTTTTTTTAGTGAGTGACAATGTAACAGTGGCGGAGTCAGGAATTTGACAGAGGACGTGCATATTTTATTCTCAACTATGTTAAGAGTGTGCAAAATTAAATATACACTCATGATGGTTAATATTTAACCTCTATTCACCACATAATTTTTCAGCAAAGAATGTGCATCTAACCACCTTTCGCTAAAGGTGGCTCCGGCCATGCACCGTAACAGCGGTAAAATGTGAATTCAAAATATATATTTTATAGGTTTTGCTGTAAAGTTTTTCATTCTGCATGCACTAAATTTCAAAATTATACCAACACGAAACTTATTATTTATTACCAAATTTAGTGAAATTTTATATATAAATTCACATTTCATGTTAAAAATATTGAATTTTCATTAATCAAGATATAAAATATTGAACTTGATCATAGCATATCTTTAAATCTTTACAAAATAGAGACAAGGATTATGTATATTATATTTTTAGTAGACTCCACTAATGAAGTGCACCAGATATGTTGTATATTGAATATCTTTAATCGTTCTTCACAAGTAAAGTAAATAATTCAAAGTAAAACTACTTTTCAAAAATCAATTAAATTCAGAGCACAGCATCATGTTAAAAGTTTTGCTGTTGGTCACCTTTGATTTCCCAGTTAAGGGAAATGGAAAGGTGTGTTTGATTCCCTGGGTCCCAGTAGCAAAACAAATGCCAATTACTAGCAAAATTGTGTTTTTTGATCACCTGTAACGCACTACTATATATGTCATCGTTGCAACCTCCCCTAGCAAAGAAAAAATAAATCATCTTCTTTTCAATAAGTCTGACATTAGCTACCACTAGTTATTTTTTAAATTGCATGCTTACGTAATTTTCCTCTTGTTCTTGGAAGAGGAAGTTTTATTGAAGATTCTGTATCGACATAATTGTCTTTTACTTAAAGTGATTTTGTAGGATGAGCATTTTGAGTTTATTATTAATTGAGTAGCTATCATGTTATAAATTAAAGTTGAATGACTTTTTTCAGGTAAAAGTTATTAGTAAAATGATTATTTGATCAAAAATTAACTCGATACTTAATACTCACTGTGTATCATTCTAATTGGTACTGTTTTTTTTAAATCCATCCCAAACAGAACGTTATATTACAATAATTAGAAACGATTTAACTTTAAAACTCCTAATGAAATAATTTACAACCACACAAATATCTAAGATTTATTTCAGATCATAACTTATTTTTTTCGTAAATACTTATCAAATCAAATAATGCCACATAAAACCAAACAGAGTTGGAAAGAATAAGTTACACTGCTACAACCTTGGCTTGCCATTATTGTTAATTAGGAACGTATTACGTTTATATATTCGTCTCGTACATCACTTGTCACTTTGAAATTAATGAATACCTACTTCAATATTTCTCCTTTTTTTTTTTCTTTAGTAAATCACTCACAAAATTTCAACTTGAATGTTTTAACTTATGTCCCGATTTGACCGTGAAAATATAATTTTTCAATGTTAGAAATAGAGTTGGAATTAAAGTTGTGTTTGGTCATGAATATAAATTGAAGTTGTTTTTGAAATTTTGTGAGAGAAGTAGGAGTGAAAATGACTTTAGTCTTAAATTGCATTTATAATCTTTCAACTTTGAATGAGTATAAGTAAACATTTAAACTTGTATAAAAATAAATAAATACACATACATATCCTATGTAACATAATACATGTGAAATATCAAATAGAACACAAATTAAAGACGTTAGACATCACATAAAATACATACATCTACTTATTCAATTTATATAAATTAAATGGTTATGTGCATAATCAAATTAAAGTGCATAAATAAAAATTGAACTCAAATTAAAATATATATTTATGTATTATGTCGATATAAATGTTGATTGGTAAAATAAGGATGATGTAGCAGCAAGTAAATATCACATGAGAAAAATGAATTGTAAGGTAAATAGGAAAGACAACCGTTCCACGCATCCGACAAACTCCCGACCACGGAGAATGGCTCCTCTGGGAAGACACAATCAACAGTATTTCTAGAAATTATATTAAAGATAATAAAATTAGCTTTTAAAAATATAATTTACATGATCTATTTTAATTTGAGTTGATTATTAATTCGTCAATTTAAATAATTTGACCATAATAACCTATATATTCAGGTATAATAAAAAACAATAACTTTTTTTTTAGTTTAGTAAGTAGTCAGTTGACCATGAAAATTTATTTTTTTCGAAAAATTATTTCATTTTAGTGAAAAAATGAAACAAAATGTATTTGACCATGAAAATTTTAAATATAATTTTAAAATTATATTTAAAAAAGTGAAAACAAGTTACTTCTTCCATAAAGTTTTAAAAATAACTTTAATTAATATTCATTGTAAAATAAAATTCCAACTTCAATTCAACTCTAATTTCAAAAAATTATAATTTTTATAGCCAAATAAAGCCGAGTTGGGGTTGAGCTATATGTCTTATTAACTCAATCCATTTTAGTCTGCTAAATTCAACTCCAGCCCAAATTCAGCTCGATTTGATCCTTTGCCACCCATGGAGCAAGTTAGTGACACCCCCATTAATATCCTGCTTCATTTTACTTTACCTAAAATACCCTCTGCCATACGCCATCATCCCTTGGACAATTCCGTCATTTCAATGCAGCTAATTCACTATAAAATCCCCATCGTTCACCTCTATCAACTTTAGTTGCAAAATATAAACTTAGAACACAACATTATAAAAACAAAACCGCATAATATTCCCTTACCGGAATCTCATTTCACCATCACCGGCCGTTTAAACTTTCACTTATTGATTTTCCTTTTTTTTTTTTTCAGCTCGGAGGTCATATAATTAACCTCCGATCTGAAGAAGTAGTTAATTTTAACTGCTTCTAATTTTTCAAAGAAAGAAAGAACTCCTGCTGAATTTCGTGATGGGATTTTGTATTTGTCCTTTGGAAACTCCAGCTAGATTGCTGTGGAGTACTAGTTTCTTTCGCCATAAGCTTATGCTTTTCTAAAACTTAGTCAACTCTCTTTTTCATACACATTCCTAATAAAAAAGAAAAGAACTCTGTTGTGGAGTTTTTTTTTTAGCTTTTCTGTTTCGCCGGACACATACTAATAATAATATTCGGTGTGTAAATATAATTTCTACGGCGATCTTTTCCAGATCAATATTATTGGAAGTATGGGATCTGGTCATATATTTTTCGACCCGTCGTCATGTCACGGCAACATGTTGTTCCTTGGCAACGGAGATCCTCTTTTCCGAGGTACTGTTTAATCATTTATTTTCTCTATTCCAAGTTCAGTTTTTTTTTTTAATCCGCTTCATTGTTTGCTATCTTGATGACTCAAATCCACGCTTTTTAAGTTAATTATTGGTTGGAAATTAAGTAACACTGTCTCTAGAGAGTAAAAAAAATATTGTGTTAATAATTGACCGTGCTAATTAGTACTAATTCTAAAACAAATGGTACAAAATGAAACGGAGGGAGTAACTTGTAGGAGAGGTAACCAGCGATGGATGATTTCACGTACAAAGAGAGACGAACAGACGGATCAAATTATGATGCCTAAATTCTCTTCTCTGAAGATGTTGATTGTGTCTATGACAACTGTGAAAATAGTGGTATAGTCCCAAAAAAAATAAAAAATTATATTGTAACACCATTTTTGCATGTAAGTTGTAAAGGGTGGTCTTTTATAAAGTAGTACTATTTAGTCTTATATATATATTACTAATACACAGGACCAAGATCGTCGATGCTGAAGATGGAGGACTCCTCGAAGAGGCGACCCTTCTTTAGCTCGCCGGAGGAACTATATGACGAGGAATATTACGATGAGCAGTCGCCGGAGAAGAAGCGCCGTCTCAGTCCTGAGCAGGTTAGCATGGAGTAATTAAGTTATTTGAAATGCACTTTCTTTAACAGTTAGATGAAGTAAGTGCACGATTCAACATACTGTAACGTGTATCTACTAGATATCAAGCCAGTCAAATTTTCTTGGTTCAAATCTCAATTATTTTGCCGCATGTGAAAAGTTTGTCAAGTATAATTAGTTTAGTAATACAAGAAGATTCTCTCTAAAGTGTTTTTTAATTTTTTAATTGTGTTGGAACATATATATTTATTCACCACTATAGCATCAAATTCTTCACAATATTTTATCCAGGATATATTCGACCTTTAAAACCTGAAAATGAGAGAATTTCTTTTTAGCAACGAGCGTTTTCTTTAAGCAAAATTTTATACTTTTGTGGATTCGCGCTATTAGTTAGTTACTGAGCAATAAGTGTCCTTGGTTGTTGGGTACGTAAATGAAGGTGCACTTGTTGGAGAAGAGCTTTGAGGCAGAGAACAAGCTGGAGCCTGAGCGCAAGACCCAGCTAGCCCAGAAGCTGGGGCTGCAGCCCAGGCAGGTGGCTGTATGGTTCCAAAACCGCCGTGCCAGGTGGAAGACCAAGCAGCTCGAGAGGGATTATGATCAGCTCAAATCCTCTTATGACTCTCTTCTATCTGATTTTGACTCCATTCGCAAAGACAACGATCAGCTCAAGTCTGAGGTATTACCATATATATAGTAGCGCCTTCATCATACTATATATGTTATTTTTCTACTTTAAATCCTGTTGTAATCGATATTAGTGATACATGTTTTTCTAAACTCTGCCGATCTCCTGAGATCAGTTTTCTAGATATGTTTCTGACATTTTTATTATTAGGATGTCCTTAAGGCCTTAACTTGCAATAGTACTCCGTAAGGAAGAATTAACAAATCATGGATACCGGCCACCTGACTTGAAACAATTTGATCATTGATTATGTCCTAGTTCTCTTGAATCCTGATTAAAAATAATCATAACATAATTAGGGAGTCGGTTACCGTGACGATATCTGTTAGACAATTTACTATAGAAACATATATGCATAAAATAATATGATCTTATTCACTAACTAGCTAGCTAGGGGGAGTGCATGATAACCTCTATATAGAATATGAAGGTGTATGTTTGTTGACAATTTTTGTCGTCGGAGTAGGTAATTGGTAGCAATTTTAATGTTAATCTGACTTTAATTAGAGTTCATATTCTGTGTAACACCTGGACATCAAAATTAGTAGTGGGGAACCTCACATACAATATTCTTCCTCACCTAGAGAAGACAATTGTTTCTGTCAATGTCCATCCGAGTCACTCTTGCATCAAGTAAAATAAATAAAGTAGCATCTGTTCTAACCCCCCACTTTGTATGTTTTTCAATTACTTGGATTTCAATTCAAAAAAGAGAATATACTTTTGCTATATAGCTGAACTTGCTTTAAAATATGCGCAGTGATGAAGACCTTACTATAAGATATATAGTGGGTGGATGTATCACTATCAGTTACGGTACTGTTATTTGAAAGTATACTAGCTTTTGTTCTATTATTTCTTTTTTTCAACTTTGTTTTTTTAAAGGGTTATTAATTTATAGGAGTAATGGAGTTATGTTCTTTGAATTAACAACATATAGTTTTTTCTATATATTACGCCTAGTTGACTTATAACAATATCAACTCTTCATAGTTGGATGACGAGTCAAGATGCTTTTAAAATTTAAATTTTATTGACTGATGACTCTTATTCAAGGTTACTAATCCCACTTCTAATAATTGTGACATGTAGTTATCATTTTAGCTGACATGATAGTGTAAAATCTATAGAAGGTAATTGAACTTCACGATTAATTGGGAAAAAATGCAG
Source organism: Capsicum annuum (assembly GCF_002878395.1). Lineage (NCBI taxonomy): Eukaryota > Viridiplantae > Streptophyta > Magnoliopsida > Solanales > Solanaceae > Capsicum > Capsicum annuum. The sequence continues at coordinate 151,814,599 of NC_061112.1, read as the reverse complement.
ATTGTTTCATTGATGGAGAAGTTGCAGGGGAAAGTGGTTGGAGGATCGGTGGTAAATGAAAAATCGGAGGCATTGGAGGTAGATGCCTTGACGACCCTTCAAGTGAAGGTGAAGACTGAGGACCGGCTAAGCAGTGGCAGTGGTGGGAGCGCGGTGGTAGATGAGCATAGTCCACAGCTGGTGGACAGTGGGGACTCATATTTTCACAGTACTATTGATCATGAGGAGTATCCAGGGCCTGGAGGATGCAATATTCCTCCACCTGTGGATGGTTTACAGTCAGAAGAAGATGATGGTAGTGATGATGGCAGCTGCCATGGCTACTTCTCTAACGCCTTCGTGGCATCAGAGGAGCACCACCATGAAGAAGGAGAAGAGCCTCTTGGATGGTTCTGGTCTTAATTGAGTTTTAGAATATTGTATTTCAGTTTTTTCGTATCTACGCGCTCTTTGTATGATGAAATAAGTGTTGTAAGTCCTACTTATAATTCAAACGTCTATTAATATGCTTTTGTATCTTTTATTCTCTTGATTTAATTCTGGTTCGTGATGTTTCTTCATATATTTCACATCTAGTACTTAAACAACGTTCCAACGTGCTTCATGCTTTAATACCAGAGAAGGAGCTCATATACTTGTAATTGATAAGTAGGAAGTACATGTCTAATTAACGTTAGGGATTCAACAGTTTATAAATAATCAATAGTGGAGTAGAATTTTTCCCTATTTGCAGACTTGTAATAATGTTTCAATTAAGTAGATTCATCAATTGAACCCTTTGCCTCCCTTTAGCTCAGCCCTGCTATTTTTTTATTATGCCTAGACAAAGTATTAGTGTTAGCTAAGTTGCTCGGACTCTCCAAAAATGTTACCTCACCCGTGTCAATCCGACATGCACCCAATGACATTTGAAAAGAGTCCGAGCAAAATAGAGTGTTAGTGCCGAATACTTTAAAAGCAATTACAGAAAACAGAGATCACTGTTCCATCAATTACTGTTCTGTATACAGTAGCAGCAGTTCCATGTCACCTGTAGGCTTCAGTTGTTGTCTAAATTAATGCTTTACTCACAAAATAACTACTATTGGAATATGGGTGCAGCAGTTGCTGCAGAAGCACTAAATTAGACCTTCTTATAGCCCATGTCATTTTGTTTTTGTCATTGGACCGCGGTTGTGAAAATGATACTACATCACGTTTACATACTGTTGAATAGATAACTAAGATCAATAGGTTAAACTTGTAGTCTGTAGATGAGATTATCACACTTTTCATCGGTACTAACATCCGGGGCTCTTAAATAAATAAATAAAAAGTAAAGATCTGGACAAATAATATGTATGGTCTAAGGTCTTTCTCTCCTGCAATAGCACACCTATTTTCGCCATTGAAGGATATCCTACTATCTTTTCTCAAGTACACAATGTTCTAAAAACAAAAGAACAAAACTGAACTGACTATCAACTATTGCAGCGTCCATGTGCAATGCTGGTATATAGTATGTGAGAATATATGTACTATGTGCCTACTGCCTATATATGCTTGATAAATACTACTGTATCAAATAGTCAATAGATCTAGGATGTGCTTTCTTGGCCAAATCAAAGTTGTTGAAGATTGGCCTAATTTGTGGCCAGTGAGGCATCCCATGTGGTGAAGCTGAGTGCTAAGTCACATATTTTTGTCCAATCATCATATATTATAAGATTAAAATAAGATGGGATGGGACATCATTCATGTCCAGTATGGTTGTAGGGTTGTTGAACTCACGTCTTCAGACTTCAATATCATGTCATCTGTATTATCGATTTATGATTAAATAAGCCAGCAAGACGGTTTATGAGGTTCTACAATTTTTTAATTTTTTTTTTTTTTTTTTTTTTTTAAGTATTTACATTAAAATGTCTGGTTGTAAAATTTCCAACATTCAAAGTACAAACATGGAAATCATCAAATGGCGAGCACCAAGTTGGAATTGGTCGCATCATTATATTAAATCAATCATGACATTGGTAATATAGTGTATTAGTTTGCAAATAACAAAAATCTTTACAACAACAATAGAAATTGACCCAATCTCACTCAATATCATAGTAGAAAAATAGTTAGTACTTATATAATTATTCATTTGTGGATCTCAACATTTACGATCAGATATATAGCATCATGTTGGCATTGGTGCCTGAGAGTATAATCAAATGATCAACGGTCAATGAAGTAAATTGAGAATTGTAAAGTATTTAAATTAGTTGAGATGTGCGCAAATTGCTTTTAACATCATAAATATATTTTAGAAGTTCATCATTGCAGCCTAGTTTTGATTCCCTAACGATAATCGGTAACTATATTTATTACAATACATAATTATCATTTGTGGATCCGAAAAAATGAAGTATTTAAGTATTATTTATCATCAACATTGTATATAATAACATCACGTACAGAAAACTTATATAATTATCATTTGTGGATCTCAACTATCCAGATTATGCCGTTGAATTACACAAACCTAAAAGATAAAATAAGTACTCCATCGTTTAAAAAGAGAATGACCTACTTTCCTTTTTAGTCCGTTTAAAAAAGAATGATCTATTTCTCTTTTTGTAATATTTTAATTTCAACTTTTCACATGACATGTTTAGGACCACAAGATTAAAGAGCATTTTAGTACATTTGACACAACTTTAATTTAAGGCCACAAGATTCAAAAGTCTTCTTTATAGAAATAGGTGATTCTTTTCTAAACGAAGGGAGTATAATATTGGCAGTCCGACCAATTTTTGACTCCTTGCCCTTTTAAACAGTAGACATATTTATCATGTAATCATTTTATTTTTGCTAATTTTAACAAGATCCATTAGTTCCATCACAATTCAAATTCGAATCCTAATGATATGCGAGAATTATTGTCTAATTAAAGTCTTTCCTATGTTTGGTAATTTTTCAATAAATACACGTAGCAGCAAATTAATTAGCGGAGAAACAGTCCTAATTAAATGATGTGGCACCAAATTCAAAAATTGCTTTTCTTCTGCTGAAAGGTCAGTTCAAAATGAAGTCCCAACTTTCATAAGCGGTAGATATATTCCCTCGGTTTCAATCTATGTGACATAATTAATTTTTGAGAGTCGATCAATTTTTTCTAATTAAAGTCCCCTTATGTCTTTTTCCTTTATAACAATAACATATCCAGTACATTCTCATCAAGCGGGGTCTCGAAAGGGTAAGTGTACGCAGTTCATACCACTACCTCAAATGTGAGATAGAGAGGCTGTTGTCGATAGATATTTTAAATTATTAATTATTGTGACTTAATATAATTGTGAAATATATAAATTTTATTTTAAAAATACTCAAAGCCGCTATGTCCAAATTTACAATCAAAAATTTAGAAAATTAAATTTTAAAATTCAAATATTGTCACATAAATTGAAACAAAAACAATAAGTTCCTTTAGATCCATTCTAACTATTCTTTTAACTCAAAAGAATTTATGTGAAAACAATTATCACTTTAAAAATTCAATACTAAAAGTTAGAAAATTTGTTTTCTTTCGTATCCTTAATATTAAAAGTATCACAAAAGAAAACTAGTCTATCTTTACACAACAATAATATATCATGTATTTTCATAAAGTGAATCTATAAAGGATAAAATGTACATAGTTAATATCACTATCTCAAAATAAAGTAGAAAAATTAGTTCTGATCGACTCCCTACTCGATAAAAATAACAGTATAACAAAAAAAAAAACGTAAACAAATTGTTAGATAATATTAAAAAAAAATAAAATTGAAAACGACAATTGAAACGAGAGGGATAGAGAATAAGAGCCCGTAATAATGAGCAAAGAGAGGGGTAAATTCGTCAACGTGAAATTTGCGAATTTATGTCCTTGAAGTCCCTCTGCTCCGCGGTCACATGTACATTTCCCGTGCTGCCGGCCCAAGTTGGGTATATTATACATACATATCATCAAATAGCGCCGTCCCATTCTCCTGTTACTCGCCTGTTACTAATATCTCTTTCTTTTATACTCTCTCTACTACTCACTCTACTATACACATCAAATTCTCCATTGTTTTACTAGGTTTAATTACTGAAGAGAAGAGTTATAAACCCGATCACTTCTCCGCATTTTTTCTGGTATCGTTAATCTTTACTTTTGTATGTTTATTTACTGTTTTGTGAAAGTTAGTGTTGTACACTCGATTACATTGCATTTTTGTGAATTTGTATGTAGTTTTATTGATTGTGCTTTGCTTTGAAGTTGCTAACTGCGATCTGCGAATGTTCGTTTTGCTGCTGAGATGTTTGTTATTCTAATTTAATACCTTTTTTTTGGATGGTTTTGTGTTGTAGTTAGTGCTTGTTGTAGTTGATTTTTCTGATCCTGTAGTGTAGATCCCTGTAGCGATTTCGTTGCTGTTAGAGATGTTATAACGAGGAGTTTTTGCGATAATGATTAGTGAAAAGGAGTTTTGGAGTTTGATGTTTATAATTATTGTTTGAATAGTGATTCAATGTGCTATGTTGCTAACTTGGATGTACAAAATTAAGCTAACTATGTAATTTGGGCTTAACCTAGGGTTTGGTTTTTAATTAATGTGTTTTCCTGTTATTTTTCGTAAAATGTGTTTGCAGCATGATTTGAGTTAATAGTTGTGTGATTTGTACATTGGCGATAACACTCTACTTAATTTACTGGCTGAATGATTTTCACACTAATGCCTCCAATTCAAAGTTAAGTAATGTTGTGCAACCTTAAATGTTGAAGTTCTTCAAATAAAATATTCGATTCTTCATTTAGAAACATTAGATCACTATGTTTGTTGTTCTTGTTGTTCTTGTTTCCTTCTCAAGGAATTAGATTACTGTGTTCTCTTTCCATTTCTCCAGTTTATGTTACATCTTTACTTGATAATGTGAGTGCCCCTATTTCATTTTTGGAATATTGGTTATACTAAATACATGGTTGCCAGGTATTGATCTTTAAAGAAATTAGTATTTTAGTCGTCATAAAACACAATTACCCATATTGATTTACAAAAGGGATGGGGAATGTGATGCTCAAGGTACTATTAGAAGAAAATGTATATCCTATTACTGTTGCCAGGTGTTATCCAATATCGACATTATTAATAAAGAGACATGATAATACGTTACTGATATCTTTTCTATAAAGTGCTAGATCTTGGTAAATTTTGCATGAACTTGGAAACTTCTAGTTGATTCTTCTATGCCTAAACTATCCGACTATCTCGTTGGGACAACATAGATGGTTTTTTTTTTTCAGCTTCAAATCTTTAATAAAAGCCTTAATAGCCGTGTTATCACTAGCATACTTTTCCTCTATGAAAATTCTCAATTCTCATTGAACCCCTGGGGGATGATTGAGAATATCTTCCATCTACTGTCTTTACCCCCCAAAATAATGATATCTTCCATCTACTATAATCAAAAACTTGGACAGAAGGACAAAGTCTCGATATGCCAATTAGTCAGGGGACCATGGAAAAAAGGAATAAGTTACTCAAGTGACCAAAAATATGAGAAAACGTTGTTGAGGTCCAAAAGTTGGTTCTAAAATCTCTGGAGTTCAAATATCTGCTTATTATGTTGCTTTCTCATCTTCTATTCCATGAGAAATGATTTCTTAAGTGCATTGCTGACTTGGCTCTTAATAACCCCCTATGCTGCTGGTGTTTCAGAAGCTAATCCCTATATGATGTCTGAGGAAGCTGCTAGAGATCTCATTGCAATACCTGAAGCTGGGAAGAACAACGAAATTTCCAGTAATGGAAGTGTTCCCGTGACTGGGGTTGAGAGCATTGATAAAAATCATAAAGACAAGGAAAGAGATAAGCCTGCTTTACCGGTTGGACCTGCCCTTAATGGAGACAGCAAGGTGGATACTGGGGCAGATGTGGGAAATTCCGAAGTGGAATACATCGAATCTGAGAATTTGAATGATGTAGAAGATGTTGACACAAGCCTTAAGGTAAATGATTCCTGATATTGCTTGATGTTGCATTGTGGTATTTTGCATCTGTCTGCCTTCTTTATATTAGTTACAGAAGTATCTTTTCAATGTCTTTGCCTTTCCTTTTTCATTTGTAGACACTGTTGACTGGGCTAGACTCCAAGGACTGGGTTTTAGTTTGTGAGGCACTCAATGACGTTCGGCGTCTGTCCCTATTTCAGAAAGAAGCAATGGTTGATATGTTGTAAGTCTAATTTGTCACTTTGGATATAACCTGAAAGATGTTTGATCCTTATGTTCTAGCTGGTTTAGACTTATCTTTCTATATGCTTTCCTTTTGTTTTGTCTGATCTAACTTATGTTCGCTACTTAAAATGAGCAGGGGAAATGTAATCTCCCTTGTTGTGAAATCTTTGAAAAATCCGAGAAGCGCTGTTTGTAAGACTGCTATTATGGCATCAGCTGACATTTTCAAAGCATACTGTGACAGCATTGTTGACTTGATGGATCCACTGGTAACTTTAACTTCTGTTCTCCCTTGTGACTTGTGAATGTCTTGGCAGTATATTTTCTCATAATTTTACCTTGTCCTTGTGCTCATTACGTGACTGTGTCCTCCTTGATTAGCTTGTACAACTTCTTCTGAAATCTTCACAAGACAAGCGATTTGTATGTGAGGCAGCCGAGAAAGCTCTAATAGCTATGACAACATGGGTTTCTCCATCACTGTTGTTACCCAAGCTGCAACCAAATCTGAAACACAGAAATCCTCGAATTCGAGCTAAAGCATCAAGCTGCTTTTCTCGAAGTGTACCCCGTCTGGTGAGTTCTAAGTTCTAAATCTCTTCCTTACTAAGATGCACCCTGACCTGTGAATTTTAGTTACTCTTTTCGTTCTTGCAATTTAGTCCTGCTATTTATTATTTACCCAGTTTGTTTGTTCATCTCCTGACTAAAATCTGTACCTTTGCCTATGTTTTTTATTGATATATCTTGATACAAAACTCAGCTCAAGAAAGAAATACTTCTTGAAACTGTTTTAATAATTACTTTACTGGTTAAGGAAATGACTAGGCAGTTTCTCAGTCGTTTGAGTGTATTGCTTGATAATCATAGTTAAATAGTTAATTATGGTTTCACCAACCAGTATGTGTTGTTCACAATGCAATAATTAGCCTCTTTCGTTAGACTATCCCCTCTTGGTGGTTTGTTGGTAGTTCAGCAATACATATTTGTTCTTGTTGAATGAAAACAAGAAAAGACGCTCAGTAAGTGAGACATTTTATCAGGCATTTGTGTCTTTTTATGTATGATCATATCACTCAAATATGATAGAGGAATAAGCTTTGTTTTGTTCTTAGTTTTTGTTTTGTAGGTGTTTCCCCTATTTCCTTTTACTACTAGATGTGGCCTTTACTAACGGCTTTGCATGCTTTGCAGGGAGTAGAGGGAATCAAAGCATATGGAATTGAAAACTTTATCAGAATAGCTGCATCCCAGCTCAGTGACCAGCTTCCTGAGTCAAGGGAGGCCGCTCGTACACTGTTGTTAGAGCTGCATAATATCTATGAAAAAGCACCCAATGTTGCCCCGCCAGACGTGAGTGAAGACCCAGAAACAATTTCCTGGGAGCATTTCTGTCAATCAAAGCTCTCGCCTTTGAGTGCTCAAGCAGTTCTTCGTGTAACCAATCTCACCAGGGAGGGTATTGTCTTTGGTTCATAGTATTTGTGCAAGCAATGAGCTATATAGTTCACCTTTGTACTTCCCGATTTTTTGGTTTGGTTTCTTATACCTGTATATACCATGAAAGGTTTGAGCTGTTTGCGAGGCAGTTAGACCATATATAGAGCTATAGATTTTATAGTGTCTTGAATATATGGTTTAGATTACATTACATTATACTTTTAAGTGGTGCACGAATGCTTGCTTTGCAGTATGCTGTAAACGTGCAATTGCTCGTTCATTGGTTCCCGTGGTATGTTTATGGTTGAAAAGTAAAAATGCATTGTTGTGAAGTCAAGGAAGTTTTTCATGATGGCTATGTTAGTTTCCCTGTATCTATTGCTTTGGGAGTTGCGACATTTCATCCACGGATTCCTTGTAACGATTATCTGGAGATCTCTTCGCTATCATCTTTTGTTGGATTAATATCTCTAATAGATTTGAAGATTTTCTTTGTCAACTCTCTTCAATTTTTTAATTTCGTGATGTATAAAGCTATGCTTCCGAGCTTTTGTTCCCTATGAAAAGGGGAAGTCTTGTTTGAACAGACGTGATAGATTTGTAGCATTTCTCCTTGTTGAGGTGATGGAGCCTTTAGGCAAGAGTTAAACGGCGTACAAGTGTGCTGAGATTTAGACAGCAAATGTGAGGATCAAGTGATTAATGTAGTCCATCAAGCGTCATATTCAATTAAGACTCATCCTGGATTCCAGGTCAACTATGCAAAAAGAATTATTTTTTGTTTTCTAAGGAACTCTAATTGGACCAAGTGCGTTGAAGTACTGTCTGTACCTTCATATGTTACGGGTCAACTACCTATGCCGTCCGAAATTCTTTTAGCTGATAGGTCTATTGTATATATTTTATATAAAAGTTCATCTCAGTCCTTAAAAAAATAATCATTCAGTAATTGTAATGTGTAAGTAATCTCTTATCTCCGTTCATCATTTCATATTTAGATCATGAATTTTCTGAAAGTATTTACCTTATAATGAAAAACCATGGACTAGGCGCTACCACCCGGGTTATAGTCTTGGCAATGGTGATATCAGTGATATTGCTACTTGTTATAGTCGTTGTTCTTGTCCTGCTTCATATCTGTGTTGTATTGAGGGAGTACAACAGAAGAATCGAGAATGTTAATATGGCAGAGAGAGAGAGCAACAGCATGTCCCAGGAGGATATAGAAAAGCTTCCTTGCTTTGTTTTTCAAGCCAAAGAGAAGGGAATTAGCAGTAGTCAAGTGGACTGTGCAATTTGTTTGGATAACTTCAAGGTGGGTGATAAGTGCAGAATGTTGCCACAATGTAATCACAGTTTTCATGCTGAATGCATCGATTCGTGGCTCTTGAAGTCCCTCTTTTGTCCAATTTGCAGAACTAACACTGATATTCTGACGGACTGTTCAATATCCATAGGAGAAAGCAGCGGATGCCATGAAAGTGGAAGGAATGCTGCAACAAATATTCCAGGAGGGCCTAATGAAAATTTAGAAATCCGAGGTTTAGACAATGGAACAGTTTCTGGAGATAGTCAAACGAGACAAGAATTGGGTTGAGAGAGGACCAAGAAATTGATAATTTTAATTAGTTGATAGCAAGTTAGCGACTATCTGGGCGTATAGAACTCATCTTTATTCTTGGTTTACCCAAACTGCAAAGAGATCCATTCAACGCACCAGATATTCAGTTCTCTACTTAGGGGACTCGATATTGAATTGGTGCTTAGCTAAGAATTTACTATTACCAGGATTGACACAAATTTTCTGTGATTGCTTGTAGTTTCTTAATGAAAAATTATGGTGTGTAGAGACTGGAGAGTGATGTTCTTTCTTTTGTATATATTCAGATACATTTAAACATCATATTACACAATTATATTGCACTAACTTGTGAGCTATATATGTGGAAAAGAGTAGTAGTAAGATGAATAATGATGAATTTGGGTGGTTCAAATTTGAGTTTATCTCTAATATGGTCAACAGTTCCCTCATAATCTTACCCATGCCGATGGTCACCAAATTAATGTTTATTACAAAGATTTACTTATAATTATCTTATAAATAACTTGATTGTCTAAATATTTGTGAGTGCATAAAATTACTTAAATTTGTGAACATATATTATTTTATGGCTTGACACCGATCTCTGTCCTCTAGTTATTGGCTTCTTTCTCGAATACAAAATGAAAAACTAACAGCGAAAAAATTCAAAGTGACAACATAGTACAATCTAATACAAACCTCCTTACATTTTTATCATACGTATGAGCAAACGTTAGCCGGCGTTCGACGACTTCTAGTTTGGTTTAAACCAAGAATATTCTCTTCTTTGTAATTAAACAACTACACATCAAAATCCTACCTCGTTTACCTTTTATGTACAATATTGAAACTTTTTTATGTCACATCACGCCCCCTCACTACTGGCCACCTAACACGTAAAAATACCTCTGACTTTTTCATGTTTCAAACACGTGAAATTATCGTTTGTTTTTTCGAGTGACAATGTGAGTTGAACCCTGGACCTCTTGGCTAGGCTGACATGACATCATATCGCATTGGGTCACCACCTCATATAAAAGCTCACACAACTTTCTCCGTGAACTGACAGAAGAATTTCTAATGGGAACTATACATTTCAATGCGGTTACTGCTATCTGCATTTTATACTTGATCAACACAATCTGCCTTGCATTTTCACAGCCTTCTACTGCTGAATGCATCCTTCAACTTGGAAAATTTTCAGCAGCTGATAACGCGGGGGGTGAATGCGGAAACTGGGGTAATTTCTTAAATAATGAAGCCTGTAAAGGATCATTTCAAGACTACCTCTATGCAATGGGAATCAGAGCAAATGAAACAGGAGAAATGTACCTGAATTCGACTCAGCAAACGAACTGCTTGACTAAGATGAATGATGAAGGAAATGGAGTTGATGTTTTTGGCTGCGGGATTGAGAAGCTCACAAAAACTGGTGGCAGGTGCTCAGATTTTTCTTTTGATGATGTTAACATGAAGTTCGGGAACAAACTCAGAAGTTTGAGTTATAAATGCCAATTTCAGGACACTGCTCATGACAGCGGTCATTTGTGTGAGTCCTGTGTAAATAGCTGGAACGATATAAAGGAAATGCATGCGGAAAATGACAAATACATGGAGGTTGAATCAGATATATGTAGGTTTTCAGTTTTGGTATCACTAATAAGTACTACAATTACCGATCAAGCATGGATCAGAAAGCTTTACTATTGCCTTTCGAAACAACAGCAACCTGTGAACTCTGCACATACGGAAGAAAAAGATCAAGAGGCAGAAGAGCACTCCGAGCTGACAGAAAAACACAAGCTTAGGTCTGGTTACTCGACTTGCAGAATACTGTTTTCGTCATTAGAAGATGGATTAATTCAAGTATAATGTACTATTTGGACTTGAAACAGGCATATCAGTTCTAATTGGAGGAGTCTTGGGCCGTCCTGATAACTGTATTTATCTCTGTGTGGACTTTCCAACGTAAGAGGGCCAATGTAGATGCATATGAGAAGAAATTTGGTAATATTCTTCCTACTCGGTCTAACTTCTAACAGTGTAAAAGAATTTTTACACTATCAGGTCACTTAAAAGATAATTGCCACCTTTTTCATTTTGCAACTCTTGAACATGTGGCGTATAACAGACTGAAAAGGTTGATAACTTAAATTGGCAGCTATAGATATGACAATGCCGAAAGGTTCTAGTTTGGAAGTTTCCATTGAGGAGGTCTACTCTGCTACAAACTATCTAAATGAATCAAACTTCATCGGTGAGGGGACAGCAGGTTAGCACCTGTATTAACTTTGCTCTCCATTTATACGGCCTGATTTTTACTGTTGGAGTTTGAAAATTTCCACTGATTATATTCTTGTAGGAAGGGTGTATAGAGGAATTCTCTCAAATAATCAGGAGGTTGCAATCAAACACATAATCCATGAAGAATGTATTGAAACATTCCTCAGGGAAGTCAGAAGCCTAACTAATGTCCGACATCCAAACCTTGTAGCGTTGCTTGGCTATAGCAAGAATGCAAAAGAATGTTTCCTAATTTATGAAATTTGTCCCAATGGCAATCTCTCTCAGTGGCTCTTTGGTATGTGCTGTTCTCTCTGCTTGAAATGTCAATTTTTTTGATTTCTTACGACTTCCCTCAACTGTTCCGCATAGCAGCTCTCTTCGGTCAACACAAATATCGGGTAAATCTACTCCGCAAGGCTCAAGTAGATGGATAAAAATCAACTTGCATTTTTTGTCTTTGCTAGGATTTGAATGCTAGGTCACGCCATTGGGTGCTATTGGAAACGTTATTTGATTTCCTTTTTTGCCTTATGCTTTCCCTCTATTGTGTACTGATGAATGATGAGATTAGCTTTGCGGAAACAGCAGATGATAGAGTACTATCGTGGATCCAAAGGCTTGAGATTGCCATTGATAGCGCTAAGGGACTCTTGTTTCTTCACACCTATCATGAAGGAAGTTTAATCCACCGCGATATAAAGGTAGAAAATGGTTATGAATTCACCTCACTGGACATTCCTGAAATCAATTGCTTTGTATTAACTCCACAGCCTACTAACATACTCTTAAGCCAGAATTTTGAAGCTAAGCTTTCTGATTTCGGATTGTCCAAGGTGCTAGACATTGATGAATCCTACATGATCTCAGAAGTGAGAGCCACCTATGGCTATGTCGGCCCTGAATATGAAACTAACCACCATGTAAATTCAGCAGGTGATGTCTATAGTTTCGGAATAGTACTTCTGCAGATCATCTCCGGAAGGAAAGTTATCAATATGGACATGGACCAACCAACGCGGTTGGACAAAATTGTAAACAATTATCCCTTTTCACGAATCTATCATCATTACTCGTAAAAATTATACAATTGTTAATAAATACCAGTCATTTCAGGCGAAATCACTGATGAGGGAAAGAAGGGCTATGGAATTTGTTGATCCAAAACTTCATGGAGATTACTCATCAAACGCTTTCCAGCTTACGCTGGAGCTAGCTATTTCTTGCATTGCACCAAAGCAACAAAGACCCTCCAGTGAGAAAGTTGTTGACAAACTGGAGAAGGCCTTGGCTATAACAAGAAGGGAAAAAACATCAACACCTCACTCTACACCAGTGTGTGGTTTTCATACTCTAGGAACAATGTAGAACAATAGTCGAAAATGTTACCTAATCTGTCTCATCCTAGACAGTTCATTGAACAAGATATATACCGTAGTAATATAGATTTGTAACATTAAAATCTATATACTAATTCATTACATTCCAACAAAACTCAAAAACAAGACCCTCTTTTGCATTAGAGCTACAGAAATACCAGAAAGATCTCACACAAACAAGATTACATATTGTATCAGATAAAAAGAATGTTACTAACAAACAACAACACAAAAACAAGAGTGTTTTGGTCTTATCTATGAAGTATGCAAGTGACCTCAAAAAAACAGGATTGTCGTGTTGCATGGTATCTCAGAAGTATCATAAAACAAGGTGAAGGAACTACAGCCATGCTGGATTCTTCAGAGGGGTAACAATAGCTTTGACTTGCAAGTAGTTACTAAGGCTGTAGACTCCCTTTTCTCTTCCATGTCCGCTCATCTTATAACCACCAAAAGGAATGGCAGCATCAAAGATGTTAAAGCAGTTGACCCACACTGTCCCTACTCTAAAGGCTCGAGATATTGTGTTGGCAGCATCTAAGTTCTGGGTAAAAACACCGGCAGCCAATCCATAATGTGATGAGTTTGCCCTTCGAATGACCTCTTCAACATCCCTGTTTGTTACAAGGTCAAGTTCAGAAATTAAGAAACGAGATACAAGAACATCTAGAAAACGCAAAAAATGAAATGTAGTCTCACTTGAATTTCAAGAGGGACTGGACTGGTCCAAATATCTCATCTTTGGCAATCAACATGTTATCCTAAATAGTTGGAAAATAATTTTGAACAAAACCATTAGATGTCTCACTACCATGCTAACCATTAGATGTCTCACTACCATGCTAGTCTTTTTTTCACCTTATGTATGGATATATTCTATAGACAATGGCAGTTGTACCTGGACATTTGAGAAGACAGTAGGTTGGACATAGAATCCCTTGGAACCCAATTTTTCCCCTCCAGACTCGAGAGTAGCCCCGCTTTCAGCACCAGACTTTATATACTTAAGGATCTTCTCAAATTGCTCGGTATCAATCTGTTGATATACAAAAAAATCATGTTACAACTAGTCCAGAAATGTAAATAGAAGTCTGCAATTACTATTTTACTTTGCTAGAATTTATGATTTAAGTTTATGTATAAACAATAAAGGTACCATTGCCTGAAAAGTTGGCTGTCTAAATTGGTAAAGCTATATTATTCTCTCTTGTCCTTAAGAAGGAAAAGAACTTACTCTTTTTCTTTCTTATCCATGACAGAGGGGACAGAGATACGCGAAAAATAGTACCTGAGGACCTTGTTCAACTCCCTTCTTGAAAGGGTCTCCAACTACACGTTTTAAAGCACGGGCCTTGGATTTCTCCACGAATTCATCATACACCCTTTCATGTACAAATGTCCGAGATCCAGCACAGCAGCATTGTCCCTGCAGATACTTGAAAATTATTCCATTCTGGACCAAACACCAGAGTATGCAATTTTTCGAGGGTGGACAGCTAAGCTACCTGATTATAGAAAACCGCAGAATGAGCCAACTCAACAGCTTTATCAACGTCTGCATCTTCACAAATGATGAAAGGAGATTTTCCTCCAAGCTCCAATGTCACTGGCTTCAGGTTGCTCTTTGCAGCTGCACCTAGTACAGCTTTACCAGTTTCTGTGGACCCTGTAAAAGCAAGCTGTAGGCACCGAAATGAGTGGCGTAGAGATACATTGCATTTAGGCATCACAGGAAAAAGTTCAAAAAGAAACAACATAATATGCAGGGAAACATATATAAGAAGTAATGTCGAGGGCCAAACTGTTTAAATCTATACAAAAACAAGTGCTAGTATGTTATAGGGTCATAAGGTCCTTTCTTAATATCAGGAACTAAAGCTGAAACTCAGAAAATACCTTATCGACATCCATATGACTGGCAAGATCTGCACCTGCTTTACCGGAGCCAGGAATGACATTCAGGACTCCAGGGGGAAGTCCAACCTGTCAGACGGAATAAAGCACAAATAAACAGGCTATAATCTTTTATAGATGGAGCAATCTTCAAGTCGAGCTGTACTAGCCACTAACGGTGAGAAAGTTTCCACTCCTATGTTTGAAAATACTGAATTGTGAACAACTGATTCGAAAGAACTAAATGACAAGTACAACTGAGGACAATGCTGTGAAGTCATGGCTGATGCAGACAAAAAGTACAGTTACCCTCCGATACACACCTCGTGGAATAACTTTGACACATACAGGGCAGAGAGTGGTGTCTGTTCTGCAGGTTTTAGTACAACAGTGTTCCCACAAGCAAGTGCAGGGCCAACTTTCCAAGCAAACATTAATAGCGGAAAATTCCAGGGTATTATCTGTCCTGCAACACCAATTGGCTCATGCAAGGTCTGAACATGGTGCAAAGTATCAGCAGGAGCCGTAAGGCCATGAATTTTATCAGCCCAACCTGAAAACAAGAATGTAATCAGAAAAACAAAAACTTAGAAAATCATTTGTGCGATTCAGCAAACATTAGAACTTCACTGGATATACAAAAAGTGGTTATTAAACTGTCGACAGGAAACATGACACTTTTAAAATTTTCTTAACCAGCATAGTATCTGAAAAGACGTATGAGCAGCGGTATTTCTTCATTTGCAGCTTGTTCATAAGGCTTCCCGTTATCCCAAGTCTCAAGTGCTGCAAGTTCATCACTGTGCTTCTCAAGCAAACCAGCAAAACGCAACATTATACATGATCTTTCCTGGAGAAAAATGGTAACTTAAGCACATTACAATACATGCTTATGTAAGACAAGGCATATAAACGAGCAGCAACTGTCGGCCGAGGGGAGTGGACCACATGATACAGGACAGATATATATATATGAAAGTTACTAAAATGAGAACCTTAATGTTTGAACATATCAAGTTTAAATTTTGAATTCACTTCTGATGATTGGACGAAGGGAGAGGATATGGAAAAACAAGAAGGCTTGATTACTGTACGTATGCTTACATAAGCAGTCATTTTAGGCCATGGTCCTTCATCAAATGCATTACGGGCAGCAGAGACTGCACGGTTAACATCTTCAGTGTCAGCCTCTGCAACAGTAGTAATAGCTTCTCCTGTTCGAGGGTCAAATGTAGGAAACGTCTTTCCTGGTGACATAGTATATATTCTCCATGTTACTCTTTTAAGGTTATCAAATGGAGCAGAAACAACTTTAGATTAACATATAAACTGAAAGATTTTAAGGGATATTAAAAGGTCAACCTGAGGCTGCATCAACAAACTGTCCATTAATAAGAAGCTGATTATATTTAACCTCAACCGGTGGAGTGATTGGTTCTTCGTGCACCGCGGCGCTGCTACAAAATCTTCTCATTCCATTTTTCCAGTACTTGGAGTATCTACCTTTAAATTGAAATTTGAAAAATTTAAAATTAGCTAGCTCTTCTTCAAGAAAATCAGAATTAAACAAACAAAAGGTATCTGAAAACATTGAAGTCCAAAAAAAAAAAAAAGCAAGAGGATTAATGTTAAGACAAAATTAGCTTGTTCAATCATCAAGAGTTCAAAACTGTGACGTGAAAATAATTCTTCTGATTAGAAAAAAGACTACTTTTGATCATTAAAAACTTTTTAATCATAACATTTCCTTTTTATCCCTAAGGAAAATTGTCGAAGAACGTAATTTTGGTATATTAGAGAAGTAATATATATTTAGCTTACGTTCAAAATTTCTTCTTAACTTTGTTTAGCCACGTACAATCACGAGTTTAACTTCGGTAAATTAACATATTACTCAGAACTCGTCATATAACTGATTAAATTTTAGTGTTGGTAAAAATTATTTACACTGTCAATATATATAACTGCGAGAGTAGAATTAAATGTAGCGAAGCATCAAAATTATTTTGTATTGTACACAAACAAAAGTTAAAGAGGTATTATATATACTTGAAGAGAGAAGAGAAGAGGAAGGACAAGGACACAGAGATAAGAACCGTCGAGTAGCAATAGCCATGCAGCTGGAGCAAGGGAACACTTTTAGTAGAGAGAGGAGATGGCTAAGAAAATATAGCAGAATCGGTTATACAAGTAGTAGAGTGATCGGCGACGGAGTCAAAATTTTTCATCAAGAAGATTCAAAAAATATAAAAAAATAAACGCACCAATAACACAAACACAAAAGAAAAAAGTTAAATAAGACAGATTTGCTGGTGTTATCATTTGAGAAAAATTGCAGGCATGCAGAGGTAGCATGTCCAACTACTTGCACGTCATCAATTGCACAGAGCCCTCTATTAGATGATTCATTTATTAGAAATCTACAACAACCTTATCCCTTTGAAGTTTTCGTCTGTGGCTCAATTCCACTATTCCTTTCCTGACCCCTATGAAATGAAAATATTATTGTACCAAACAAACAGGAGAAATTATTGTTTAATAAAACTGGAACTTTTCTTTTCTTTTTTTTTTCCTTTTTTTGATAAGGGAAGTTGTTCGATAAAACTAGTTACATAAACAGATTTGACAATCGAGTATATATGTACCTTTGAAACTGCACAATTTTTAGGCACAATTGACTAGAAAAGAAGGTTGATTGAAAAAAGAATGTTGTAATCAAAATTGTCAAAAGGTCTATTGCTCCTGAAATTTACAAAAATATGAAGAAAAAAAAAAAATGGATACTAGCTTTGTCATTACTCACTAGTACCTTTCAGTAATGTAGGGTGTTCTAACTAATTAACATAATGCTGTCTTCATTCTGCAGAAAAATCAGGCTCATCTGGCTTAAACAACTTGGGCATTTTTAAGCTGGAAGAAGAATCAGACATTTGAATCTTCTGTTGTTCTATTCCTCGTTTCGTATTATGAGCAAATCTTTTGGCCAAAATTGTAGCTCCAAGTTGTTGGGAACCACGAGAACCACTGTCTACTAATGGTTGCTCAGGACCAGCATCTTCAAAACTTTGCTCATCGTAGTAATCCTCATCGTTAGGATCTTGGGTAAAATAATAGCTCTCTTGTAGAGACAACTCGTTTTCAAGCTTTTTCTTCCTATACCTTCTCCATGCAGCCTGTATAAAGCAAGCACCCCATGTTCTCCACTGATGAGAATAGTACCTAAATGCATGCTGTAGCTTCATGCTGTGAAGACGTTTAAATTGAACTGCAAAAAATTTCAGGTCTTCAGCTCGAAGTGCAAATGCTTCGACTTCAGTAAGTGTTCTCACAGTTCGAGTTGAAGCAGGCAACTGCGTTGAGTTAGGCAATAAGGCCCAAGTCAGTAATTCTTCACCACAGAAGTCATTAGGTCCGAGTGTGATAGAATTGAAGAATCCAGATCTTCCTCCATTTGTTGTGGAACTCTCTAGTTGTCCCCTGATGATAAAGAGCATCTCATTCACTTGATCACCTTCTCGAACAATATAGGTGCCCATTATGCTCAAGGACGAAACTAGGCGTTCACATATTGCACCAAGCAGCTGGTCATCCATTTGCGCAAAAAATGGAACCTGCACAGTCGGAAGATTTTGGGATCTCTAAAGCTTAGCAAACAAAAGTGGATGGCTTAGGCATTTACAGAGTAAAATTTACAAGTCCAAATATGTGGCTGATGCAAATACAAAATGTAAGACGCATTACAAGTCAAAAACCTAAATTGATGGACTCACTTATGCTACTTATGCATTTCTTTTGCTCAAATCTTTCATTTTTGTTCAACTTGTGGCCAAATGTTTCTGTCTGCAGCTCTTTTCCTCTATGTTTGCCTCTTGAAAGTATTTCAATTCCAAGAGAAGTGAAATACTGCAAAGGCCATGTATTACATCTTCAGGCTATCCCATGACAAGGGTAACTTTGACAGGAAATACTTGTCTTATAAGACGTCAACAAGAGCAGAGGCAAATGGCATAATCTATGCATAATGATTATTTCTCATTTTCGAGTTTTAAAAATGCAACTTAAATTATGAAATGTGCAAATATTTTATCAAGACTTGCGAAAGTCGGTATGTACCATCAATATCAGTTTTACCAATTTAGGAAAGGATTTCCTGGGAACCAGTGATAGAGTTTCTGCGTGACACAATTCCAAACCATCAAGTGTCAAGAAGAAAAGAATGCCGCATACATAATATGTCATCATAGTCCAATATATAATGAGCGAGCCAAGCAAAACAATGATATATGTAGTGCCAGAAAGACATACTCGTCGGACAAGATTGAGGCATAGGTGTCTTTGGATTTGGTGTCGAAGATCCAAAGGCAAATCTTGCAAGATATCTTCTTCTTTAACTCCTCTTGTTGCAAGCCATTTATATTGATCAAAACGTCGAACACGTTCTTGCAAGTCTTCAGGCAACTGGCGGTGCTTCATCCATTCTTCTGTATCTCTTTTTCTAATTCTCCATTCCTCAATTTTTACGGTCATAGATTTACAATAAGTCTGGAAAGGGCAGAAATTCAGGAGTATATCAAGGACAGAGAAGCATGTAATGTACTAGCCACTAGGTGAAACAAATGAAAAATGATAGCTCAAATTTTAAACAAACCTTACCAATCACCGACTAACCTAACCATAATTTAAAAACAGACATCACAGCATTCAACTCAACCCAGAATTAATGTTGATTAATGACTATACTATTAATCCCATGGACCTATGCTGCAAATAATTTGAGAACGTTAGGGAACATATCCTGAGTAATGGCACATAGCAGGAATATTAACTTGAAAAATGAAATTGAAGGTTTCTGATTACTCTTGAAGGAACTGATCCAACTCCATAAGATATTTAGCTGGTAACTAATGCAAAATTATGTAAATCAGTTATCACAAATTAACAATGTCATATCAACAGTGTTATCACGCTTAACATTGTTCTAGAGGTGAATAATTATAACAACGTGAAGGGATCTAACATAATATTTATTGGTGACCATTCATGTATATAAACAATGATGTAATTGCTCCAGATAAATGCACAAGTTGATAATAATAATGATCAATTCTGACTAATATCATGCTCAAAGTCTTACCTGTATGTTCCCAATTAACTGTGCAAAGAGAATTAAACCAATGATGCATATGGCAATGCTGAATAAGGTTTCGCCAAGGTAAGTGCTGGTATTCAAATTCTGTCCATATGAACTGCAAGACAATATTTATAAAGATAAATATAAGATTCTCTACCCTGAAAAAAGATCTGAAGAATATGCTGGTATCCTAAGCAACAAAGGAAACAAGAAATTCATTTTCATAAGATCATTTATGTAGTCCAAAACGACTAAAATCTTCACTGTTACATTTTATGTAGTAGTCATACATGATCCAAAACAAAATCTTCAGAGGATCACTATGAAGTAGCAGCGAACATACTTTATCATTTGCAATGATTAGCAGCAGTGGAAGTGATTGCCAAAAATTACGTAGCTGAGATAAACAATGGTGAATATTTATGAAATCCTAGTCCAATTCTTAGCTGCCTGAAGAATTAACCAAACATAAGAGACTGGGTACCAAACAGACAGAGTGACTTGCATATTCAGGATGCAGGCCTAAATGCAAAAAGCCCTTTAAAAGCCAGACTAGATTACATAAATTCTAACAGTTGTATAAGCTGTACCTGAAAGCAGCTAAAGTGAAATAAATATACTTCCTCGGTTCCATCTTATATGACATTCTTCCCAATTTCCATTTCAGGAAGATTGACACCTTTCAATATATGGAACTCCTTCAATTCTGATGCTCCCATAATATCCTTAATTATACTCTTTTATTATAGGAATGGCATGGCATTAAGACAAAAAGAATTAAGGATTTCTTTTGGTATGTCAACTATATATAGCATATGTATAAATAGTATTTCTTTCTTAAATTACATCTTGATTAAGTTATATACTGTCATATAAATTAAGAAAATGAAGGAGTATATCTGAAGACAAATGTCTCTGCAATTATAGCCACAAAGGGGAATTACTTTGAGATACCAACCTTCAATTATAATCACCAACAACATGGATTATGTAAAACTGACAAGGAATGAAGGGACTGAAGGAGAAGAAGAAGAGTAAGATTGCAGTTTAAAATCAAACCTCATATTTCTTAGACCCCACCATAAACAATACAAATATTTGTCCAAGAATGTTGATGTAGCCACATTATTAGTAAAGGCATCAGCAAAAATCCCAAACTTAAAACCAGTATCTTTATCATTAATAGCATCACACTTTGCAAGTACTTTCGTGCTGTTTCGCCAGTAATTGCGCACATAACCATACTCAGTACTGCTACAGTCTAAAAAATCAATTATGCAGGGTGGAACTGCATCATGTTCCTTCTGACATTCATTTGACCAACAAGAGAACTGTCTTCCTATAGATGCCACATACCAGGAAGCTCCCGCCACCTTCACACAGAGAACAAAAAAAAAATGCACAATTCTCAAATCAGGTGATTTCCGTCTGTGTTTTTGACATCAAATTCCAGCAAATATCTTGCGTTGGCCTAGGTATATTATTACGAAATGAAAGGGAATAAGTGCTTACATGACTCGCTAACATGTAAAGGAGGAGATTGTAAGCTGCTCCTGCCCATGCTGTTTTAGCAATAAAACCAGTAGTTTTGATAATCTGCTGATTTAGCGGGAAAATAACGAATAACCTTGGAATATATTGGATGAGAACGATGAGGGCAAGTGTACTTTTTGAATGACCAGATCCTTTTTTTTTAGCTGCGGGGATTACATACTTAATGACAATCTGAAAGTAACAAGGTCATTACAACAATAACATTACCAACTTGAAAGAAAGCTATATATGTTGGTTACCATTTACACTCCACGTATGATACGCTCTCCAAACATTCCCATTTAATTATAACTACTGATTCCTGTTCAAAAAGTACCATTTATATTTCTACTGATTTCTTACTAGTTCCAAAATATTCATATTTTAAACAAGTTGTGCTGATCATTTCCCACACTAACTAACTTTCTAACTATTGATTTAACAATAAAGTAACATACTCCCTCTGTACCAATTTATGTATTCAAACTTCTAAACTTAAAACGTGAATCCAGACATAGAAATTTTTAAAGTTTTTTCGAACCAAAATCCATACTTAAAAACTACATTATAAAAAAAGATTCCAATCAAAGAAAAACTTGGTCAAATCTCAAATTCCAACCGTGCCACATAAATTAGACGCACATTAACTTTGTGCCCGATGAAAGTGCGTACAGTTTAATGGATATGCTCTCACCTGAGGCAGGGGAAGAGCAGCAGTAAAATCAACGATGAAATCCGTCTTAAGATATCGTATAGCAATTTGTCGAGGATCCATAACAAGCTCGCCCCGACCGAAAACTCTGGAGCTGGGAGCAACAAAAGCAGTACGGAACTTCATAAAAATGTGTAGAAAATAAAATACATCGTTTAGAGAACGAAAGACGGTAATCTTATTAGCGGCCTCATCATCAGTAGACATACAAGCTTTGTCACTGACGAATGGGACGTAGAAATAAAGAGGATCGATGAAAAGAGAAACGAGACATGTTAAAAGGAAAACGTAATTCCAGCGATTGACAAAGTCGCTGCTTGGATCGACAATTTGGTGGCTCCATAAGGAGGCTTCGGTTTTGTTAGTGGAAGAAGATTTGCTCTTTAAGGATTGCTGAAAATGGCGGAAGTGAAACGCTGGTTTTGCAAATATTGTAGTCATCTTCCATCGCGGAGTCCGATATCGTTATCGGATTCCGGCTCTGAAAAACAACAAAAATAATGACCAAAATGCAATATGATTCAAATGTGTTACGAATATTGTGGTAGTAAAAGAGGATAAGGAGAAGAAGGAAGAATGAATGAAGAGTGTTGTTGTTGTTCCATGAGTGATGAATGAAAGTCGGTTTGATCAAAGCTTTGTTTACCACCATTGAAAATTCTGTGAGGAAAACCTCTGTTTCCGGAAATTTGTAAGATCTCCCTCTCTCCGTTACATAGAGTGAACACATGTCAATATTTGTCACCATCTTTATCCTTTTAGTTTGTCAAAATGGTCGACGGATACTGTACTCTATGATTTTATAACTCGGACATTTTTATTTTCATATTTGGATCTCTAATTCATTAGAAAATAATATTTTAAATATTTTTTTTTTTTTATGTGTAAGTTAGCTGTCACATCTGTTACGTCATCTTTCATATTATTTTTATATATAAAAAATAATATAAAAAAAAAAAAAAACTTTTTATCTTCTCTTTTTCTTTTTTTCTCGATAAAATATATCTATTTTGTAATGTGAACACTTTTTCTTATATGATTATCATCTGAATTCTTAAACCCATTAAAAATTAATATTTTAAACTCTTTGACCGTTGATCAAATTTATGTGGCATTAAAATAGTTGATTAGGACGAAGTGCGTGATCCTTGAATTCATTAAAAAAATAATATTTTAAACTCTTTGATCATTGATCAGATCTATGTGGCATTAAAATGACTGACTAAGACGAAGCGTGTGCAGACACGCAGGTGCGAGTGGAGATTAATTTTATATTACGTAAAATAATTTTAAAAAATCCCCCACCTACAACTTTTAAATTTAAATATATTTTTAAAAATTAAAAAATAAGAAATTTAAAAACAATAAAAAGGCCCCTCCCGCAACCCCCTCCCCGTCCAGCCACCCCCACCCACGCCCTCACCCCGTACAGCCCGCCTCCCCCAACTCCCTCCTCCCGTCCAGCCACCCCTCACCCTCGTCCAGCCCCCTTTCCCCCGTCCAGCGTCTGCAACTCCGAGCACGTCCACGGTTGGGACAAGACGCCGGTGCATTTTCAGCTCTCGACATCAGACGGCCAACCAAATTTCCAAAATCTAAAGTCCCCTTCTGTAAAAAAAATCAAACCAGCAACAGTTAAACCCAAAATCTTCTATACCCAATTTCTTCAAAATTCAAGTACACTTACGTTTGCTATTATTAACTTCATAGCACAGTAGATAAGGTAAAAAAAAAAAAAATCACAAAAATCTCATATTTTTTCTTGAAATTTTCAAACCAAAAAAAACGGAAATGGTAACTTATTCATTCAGATCTCTTTGTTTTTTCTAAATTTTTTTTATATATACACATTCTTTAACCCCGTTGTGTATTTGGGCGGGTCTCATTATTTTTTTTGCCTTGACCGACAACTGTAATCTGCAATAAAGAAAAAAGAGGGCGCCTTTTTAATGTTAATTTGTTGTGTAAGTTATAAAGATGGAGAAGAGAGAAGACGGAGAAGATGAAATTAAAAATTCACTTCATTTTCTATTTTTTTTTAATTTAAATTTTTTATTTTTTTAATATTTAATTTGTTATGTGGATTTTAAAAATGATGTGAAATTTAATGTATTATTTAAAATCATGTGGAAGCTGGCGTGGAGTGAGTGTGTTACATTCACCAAAAAAGTATTTAAAATATTATTTTTTAGTGGATTTAAGGGTCAACGTGACAAACGTGTAAGTAGGAATATCCACATTACAAAACGAACATAATACAAGGATCCATCGAACCATTTTGCCTTCTTTCTCTATGCCTTTCTTCTTCTTCTTTTTTCTGATTCTTCTTCCTCCTCTTCTCATTCTTCTGTTCCTTTATCACCTTATCTTCTTATTCTTCTTGCTCTACCAAAAAATTAAAAAGTGAGGAGAAAAAATTTAAGAAGTATGAAAAGAAGAAATTTTTGGAGATTTTTGTGATTTGGGTGATTCAAGAAACTTAAAATTCAATGTAAAAACTCATTTTTTATACCTTCTTTAGACTTTTTATCATTTGGATAATTCAAGAAAGTTTGAAATTCTTAAAATTCAATATAAAAACTCAATTTTTATGAATTTTTTGTGATTTGGATAATTCAAGAAAGTTGAAAATTCTTGAAATTCAAAATAAAGATTCAATTTTTATTCTTCTTAAAATTTCTTGTGATTTGGGTAATTCAAGAATGTTGGAAATTCTCGAAATTCAATGTAAATATTTTTGTGAATTGGTTAAAATTCAATGTTGAGAATTCTTGAAATTTTTGTGAATTGGTTGAATGAAGGTTTCTTTGTTGAGGAAATAGTGGTAGGCAGCAGGGGAGAAGGCTGGGGTTGGGGGAATGGGGGGGTGTTGGACGAAGGCTGGGGTGGGGTTGGGAGGGGCTAAATGGGGAGGGGGGGAAGGATAAAATTTATTATTTTTAAAAATATTTTTAAATTAAAAAAACTGGAGGAAAAAAAAGACCTTTTTAATTTTTTAAAATTTTAATATTATTTTTAAAATTATTTTAATATAAAATTGATCAAAAAATTGACCCCACTCGCACCCTAGGTGCGTGCCTACACGCGCCTCGTCCTAGTCAACGTTTTTAATGCCACATAATCCTGGTCAACGATCAAAGGGTTTGAAACATTATTTTTTTGTGGGTTCAGGGGTCCAGATAACAAACATGTAAGTAGAAGTGTCCAACTTACAAAACCGACATAGTACAAGGGTCCATCGAACCATTTTTCCTTTTAGTTTTACTAGTTTAGGTGTAGCGCCTGGCGCGTGTATTCAACATCTTTATTTATTTATTTATTTACTAGCTTACAATAAATAAGATATTTATTTAAATAATAAAAATAAATATAATAATTAAATTTAATATTTTTTAAAAAATTTATTTAATTAAATCTAACATTTACCAAAAAAAATTGTTTAGCCGACTGACATTCATCTATCACCTGTAAACAATAACAAAAAAATACGATAATATAGATATCAAAGTAATACAACTAAACTTAATCATTACACAAAAATATTCTCCAAATAGATATATAAATATAATATAATTAAACCTAATCTTTATTTAAAAAAATTCTTAAAGCTGACTGACATTCATTCATCTACCACCTATAAATTTATCCACGACCTGTAAA
This sequence comes from Capsicum annuum, assembly GCF_002878395.1. Lineage (NCBI taxonomy): Eukaryota > Viridiplantae > Streptophyta > Magnoliopsida > Solanales > Solanaceae > Capsicum > Capsicum annuum. Next base: position 151,788,757 of record NC_061112.1, on the reverse strand, counting down.
CTACAACAAAATAATATAATAGTGATCACAAAGCTTCAATTTTGATGAAAATAATTCTTGTCTAAGCACAAAAAATTGATTTTAAAGAATGACTTGAATGAAAACAAAGAAAACATATATATATACACACACGTTGAATTCTATTATGTTGACAAAAACAATGAAAAAGTTGAGGGTTAGAAAATTAAGCATCCACCAACCTAGACACACAACCGAATCAAGTTAGATGGGCATCAATCATATTTTTTCAATAAGTAAATTATCGGATTCTTCTCTAGTTTAACATGCATCTCAATATTTATAGAAGTATTTCCTTAATAAAGTCTTATTTTAGGAATATTTTTCTATCTTATTTTAAGAGTATTTTTCTAATTGACCAGTACAAAGAAGAATATTAATTGATTCTCCTTCCATATATTTTAGGAGCCCCATATATTTTACAAGTCTAGTTAATAAAATAAAAATAATTAAATAATAAATTAAAGAAAATAGTGAAAAGGCAGTCTTGTCTAAAAAAGAGTCTTTTAATAAAGAGCAAAAAGTTCAAATTACTATATATATATATATATATATATAGATAGATAGATAGATAGATAGATAGATAGATATTATAGATACTCAAAAGGCTTTCCTATCTAAACTATCATCAATTAATCAGTAAAACACACCTAAACTATTAATGACTCACATTTTCTATTAAAAGTTCAGTATAAAACTCAAACAATTAATAATTTAAGTGTATTTTACTAACTAATTGATGATAATTCAAGTAGAAAGTTCATACGCACGATAGTTCAGATATGCAACTCAAAAAATTGGAATAATTAGGTGTGTTTTTCACCTTTTAACTCATGTTTAAAATTAATAGTAGTAGTTAAAATTTAATTAATCTAAATAAGATACTATTATGGTTAGGTTTAATATACATTCATGTATTTTTATTTGTACAATTTAAAAAATCAAGGCAATTTAGGCACAAAGCATTGAATTTATTTTATATACAAGACGTTTATCATTCTATTTATTATTCTCCCTCAAGAGTGTTTTTCTGTCACGCCCCAAAATTCCATCGGGCCGGACTGGCACCCGAAGCCGAGAAGGCCCGAGAGAACCCGTTCAAATACATGTACTTTCACTTATATGTCACCAAAAATTTGGACAGCACTTCGTTGCATATAGAAGGGTCTAATTACCTGTATCAGCACAACACGCACAAATATATATATATATATATATATATATATATATATATATATATTACTTGGCCGTTGGGGCCACCACATATACAAATATAACATCACTATATAAACTTCCATGACTTTACCCTTCCTTATGTCTACAAAGCCTCTAGGATATACATGACATAACTAGGGTCGGGACAAACCCCCCGCCCACATATGACTCCTGTACAATAACAAAACATAAGGAACCGACTCGGAAAGCTCCGAAGCAAACTGGAGCTCACCAACAATAGCTGTATGACCTGGCTCCTATCTATGCTGTGAATGAGCTGAGGTACCTGTGCCTGCAGCATGAAATGCAGGTCCCCGTGGGGGATGTCAGTACGAAATATGTACTGAGTATGTAAAGCTGTAGATAATCACATATGATATAGGAGCTCAATAGAAATCAGAAACAAGTGAATAAGTCGTAATAGGAGTGGACCACACTTACTAGAACTTGTGACAACCTGTACATTGTATTTATTCAATCACTTTACCTTCGTTCTTATCGTCTTTGTAATCATTATTGTACTGTACTGTGACCATTAGGCTACCTCCAGTACATATCAACTAGGATCGACCCATGCTAGGCTTATGCCCCTGGGATACCACCCATAAACATATAAATAGGGATCGACCCATGCTAGGCTTATGCCCCTGGGATACCACCCGATAAGAGAGAACTTCCATCACTTAGTTCAATTAATCTTTGAGATTGTTATTTCGGTCGCCACCACATTTTTGATACTTTGAAACAATGATACATCAATAGGAACTAAGTAATAGACCTTCTACATAATAACGATGTAATAAAGACTCATTGGTACATCAACAATGTGTTTCAGAATCATCAATATCACAACAATGAAATAGGAGCCTTTTGGTATATCAATGAAACATTTTGACACTTTATAGAATGGAAACAACTTCGTTGGTAACGTAGAACAATATATGTTTTTGGACAACCTCGGAATCTTACTTGATGGAACATTGGTGTTTTCATGCCAAAGAACATTGTTAGAGTATGCTTTACATACCTCGTCGTAGATTCGGATACCAATTCAACACAACTTCCCGCCTTTACAAATCACTTAGCTACAATGAAATGTTTGGCATCTAGTATTAGCAACCCAACACCACAGTTCTCTTCCATAATTCCATACAACCAATATTTGCAAAGCATTCCAAAAACCAACTTGAACAATAGGTTTATGTGTGTATATATATATAATCATCATTTCAATACCACATCATCACACCAAATTCCTTCACAATTCAACATAATCCAACCATGCACAAGAATAATCCAACATCATTTCGAATCATCTTTCAACAACAATCAAATAACACACTTCTTATGCTCACATGCATATATATACATATCCATATAAATAACACCAACATAATTTACATCCTTACCATAAAATGGCCCTTTTGATTTCGAAGTCCTGTTGGCACAAATAAAGGGTGCTTCTCGAAGTCCTCGAGACGGTGAACACAACTACGGAATCAATTTGGATTTTCTACGGTTGAATCACAAGATAATTGGAGTTGAAATTTGGCTAGGGTTTCTTAGTCTTCAATAATGGATGATAAATAATGGATATGAGGCTAAGTATATGTATATAATAACCAATTTTCGTTCATGAGGTGATGGAAAATGACCATATTGCCCTTAAAATTTTAAGTAAATCCGAATCTGTCCATGGTGGACTGTTTTGACAAGTTAAAGTAGATCGATCATAACTCTTTGCTCCGATATCGAATTTGGGTGAAATTGGTATCGTTGGAAAGATAATTCAAAGGAATTTCATTTCATATAAAGTAGGTCACCCAGTTCGTCCTGTACAAGGAGTTATGATCGTTTGAAGTTGACCCTAAAAATCTGTTTTGAGAGGTTAAAGTAAAACGAGTATAACTCCTTACTCATACGTTGGATTTGGATGAAACCAATTGCATTGGAAAGAAGACTCAAAGATCTTTCTTTTGATAGGTCGTATCTCTCCCAGTTCATTATATTAAGGGAGTTATGAGCATTCAAAGTTGACCCAAAAAACTGGCAGACCTCAGTAGTTTGTGTGCAGGAAATTTTCCTGCACATTTACTATTCACCATATCCCGGCCACCGTTTTATAGTTTCGAACGTGCTCGATTATATCCGAAACTTATCCCTTTTTGGAAATCTTTATATCGTTGGAAAGCTTATTCAATAACCTTCGTATGGAACCATCGACGGGCAAATTCCGGTATAAATAAAATAAAAAATTAATTCCATATAAATAAGACCAATACACGTACTTGAATACGCCAATACATGTACTTGAATACGGGGTGTTACATTTTCTATCTTAATTATGATAAATATCTTATTTTAGCTTATTAAATTTTACTAATTTTTCTATCTAAAATTTATATATATACACTAACTAAAATTACCTAATTACATTATATACCAATTTGCTAAAATATTTATACATATCTCAAATTATTTATATAAATTCCTTTATTTTTAACTTTCTCTCTCTTAAACATTATACATCTCACAATTTCAATATCTCTTTCGTAATTTACTCTTCATATGCTCCCACATAAATTCCTTTCCTTTTAACTTTCTCTCTTTTAATCATTACACATGTGAAACACGATTTTGAGAAAAAAAAGTAGTACAATATGTTTGAGGTATTCTTCTTCCTCCTCTGTATAATTATTTCTTGAAATTATTTATTTTTCTGTGGTAAAGTTGAGATCTTTACTGGGATTTGGTGTTGATTTTTTATATGGGGTTTATTCTGTTATTAAACTAATTGTATTTGATCTTTGGATTTATGTAAATATTTAAGCTTTTGCTTCGCTAATTTTCCTGCTCCGCTAAAGGAAGTGAAAGTGGAAGTGGTTGCCCCACGGAATCAGATTGAGCCAGATTCTGTGGTGGATGATGATTATAGTGATGAGGAGATTGATGTTGATGAGCCTAACTTTGATGTTCATGATTAATTCTATTTGCTGAGCTTATATTCTATGGTAATTTGCTCTTTGATGTTTTGAAGGTGTGTTTGTTCTAAAGTTGGTTTGTTTGTTGTTGTTCCAGCTAAATATACGAATGTATAATGTTTTATTATACTTGCATGTCAATAATGTCTTTTGAGGTTTAGATGAAGTGTTTGTTCTAGATTTTCAATATTACATTTGCTTCCTTTTTTGTATAATATGTTAGCATACATTAAAGCTGAGATATAATATGAAACTGTGTCATTCCAGTTAACTTACGAATGTATAATATGTTGTTATACATTAAAATCATTGTATAATAAAAATTGTGCCAATCCAGTAAACATTCGAATGTATAATATTTGATTATACATTCATCTATGTGTGTAATGAAAACTGTCGCAATGACAGAAATTGTATTTTTTCTTGTTTTATTATTTTTAACATGTTTGTTTAATCCACTGACTCAGTTAAAAAAATTTATGCAGCTATGTACTGATTTGTCGTAACAAAGACTGCAAATGGGTGTTAAGGGCGTCTTCTATGAATGAATCGGAAATAAATGCTTATATGAGAAGTGGGTGTTGAAGGCGTAGGCATCTTATCCTTATTCATACTCCTTATACATATATTGTGGGTGTGTATATACTATGTAATTTGGCAACTATTATAGTAAATAGTTGTTGAAACGTAATATATATTACACAATTATATACATTAAACTTTCATATATATATAATGTATGATATACTATTATACTTTGTTAACATGCATGATGTTTTATTGACAACAATGACTTTTAACTGACTGCATGTGTTATTTTTTGTTTAAACAATATAAGAAATGACAGACTTATGTAACATAATTCGTGATAATTTAATTTGCCTTTTCCATTTTGTTTTATGTGTATGGTTATAGATTATACTTTCATGTAAATGTATGATACGTTCACAATGTATTTAATGTAAAAAATACATTAAAAGTATGTTAATAATGCATGATATAGTGTTATAGTTTATAAATATGTATGACGTTAAATATTTTATTTATTTTCTATTAAGTCATGAATGCTTAACAACATGTATGATGTTATGTAATACATATGTTTTAACGTATGGGACACTTGTTCAATGTATTATTAACTTATAACATAATTTACCTACTGTTAATATGTTGATATACAGCAACACATTATTTTGTAATTTAGTTTTATACGTAATATATAATAAAATATAAGGCAAACTCAATAACTACCAAACTATATTAGTAACATTACAATATAGTGTAAGTAATTGCACAACATTTCTTCAGACTTTATATATATATAATAAGAATAAGGACATCCATAAAATGTGAATTAACATCCAAAAAGTAACATTGTAACTGTTTAACATCAACTACAAAATCAAGAATTAGTTGTTTCAATGCCGACTATTATAAAAAAATGCTACTCTAAAGCAACAAGTGCACTTTCATCAATTGTTTGGAGATAACTATTCCACGACCGATGACAATCCTCATTATTACTTGTGTACCCACTTGTAGTCTTTGTTACGACAAGTCAGTACATAACTGTATACATTTTTTTAAATTGAGTCAATGGATTAAACAAACATGTTAAAAATAATAAAACCAGAACAAAATACAATTTTTGTCATTGCAGCAGTTTTCATCATACACATAGAAGAATGTATAATCAAATATTATACATTCGAATGTTTACTGGATTGACACAATTTTCATTATACAATGATTTGAATGTATAACAACATATTATACATTCGTAAGTTAACTGGAATGGTACGGTTTCATTCCAAAATCTACAGATTATTCTATTTTCTTCCAATATTCAGAGTAGAATCTATTGAAATCTATCCAATTACATGCGTCTGCAAATAGGTAAACAAGTAAATCTAACTAAACATTTTCAGAACTGAAATAACGCAAAATAATAAACAAGTGGAGTTCAATCAAATCTGCAAGAACACACCAATCATCAAAAGAAGCATAAATGTGCACAAATGAGAAAGAGTCTAAGATTTTCTTAGGCATCCCACTTTCTTTGAAGCTCAACAAAAATGTTGTACAAGCTATCTTCAACAAAAATCCAAGAATTTGGCATAATTTTCTAGATCTAAAATATCAAAAAATACAACGCAAAAAATTAACCAAACCACAAAATTGTTTCTTCAACTTAACGTAAACCCTCACTCCATTGTTGTTTCTTATGACAATTGGAGAAAAATTTCCTTCAACCACATATTTAACTTCTATTTTTTTCGTACTTCGTCGATATCCAATTGCATGGCGATCGTAGAAACCAATTTCAAGAAAGTAATACTTTCCGAAACAATTATTGCGTTACTTTTGTATGACTCATAACTTATTTTTGACTCCCAAATTCCAGCATATCGCAGCAATATGGGGATATTCATATTGATTTAAGTAGTACTAAAAAACGTATGTAGAGAAAATTTATTGTTTTTTCCTTCCAAATCTTGAATCTAAGATTACAAAAAAAAAAAAAATTGAACTTTCAGAAAAGTTTTGAAATTCAATATCAAGATACTACTTTTATCCAGGAAAGAGTTAAAGTTGCCCAATTATTGCCTTCAATTAAGAAACTTTAAAATAAGTAATTATTTCAATTACCTTAAATTTAGAATTAGCTGTTACATCGTACAGTCGACTAATGTATAATACGTGACTGAATGTATGAGTATGTTTGCAAAAAAAGGAAGAGAGAAAATAAAAAAAAAATTTGTGTAATTATTTCATTATCTAGAGGATTTATATTGTTTACACTTCTTTTTAATCATGACACGTGTTTTATCATTCAACGAAAAACTTGGGAAAGTGAGTTCAATGAGCCCATCCAAATTTGTCTAGGTCATGCAAGAGCGCGGGAAACTGAAATGGGCTTACTATTGATAGCACAAAATGGGCCAGGGCCCATTTGGATTCCTTTTCTTTTAGGAAATTTTTGTTGTTAAGTCATCTTTGGGGGAAAAAAAAATCTTAATATATAAATATAAAATTAGATTCATATTTACTAAATATTTAATAGTATTATTTTTTCGTTTAACAAACGTAATAGGAATTTCATTTAAAAAAATATAGTATACGGTAGATAGGTAAAAGTTGTTATCTCCGGAGATCACTAAGCTATTGAAAATTATTTATCCAAAGTCCTGTTCTTTCTTTTGTAACGAATAGGTTAACCTAACCAACTTTGTTTATATCACTTCAAAAGTTATTCTATTAAAATTTGATCAGTAAAATATGACGTGATATTTTATTTAATCCACATGAATCTCAACCACATAACATTAATAATTCAAAACTTAACATAAAGAGAAAAGATATCTTTTCCAACTTGTACTCCAAACTCACTTTAGCACTTAAAGTTAACTTCTATTTATTTACCCCCTTAACATCTTTAAAGTGTATTTGTTTCACCCCTCAAAACTGAATATCACTTTCACAACGGAGAGTGGATTACACATATGCCATGTCAGCGCCAAATCAATGCCACATCAATTCCAGGTCATTGCCACATAAGAAATTAGGATTTTTTTTAAAAAAAAAAATTCCATACGCATATTATTTTTATGTATTTTTGTTTTAAAAAGCAAAAAATATATATATATATATATATATATATATATATATATATATATATATTTTAAATAAAAAATGCCCCCACCCCACCCCATTTTCATTTAAATAATATATATTTTATATAATTATTTTTATGCATTTATATTTTAAAAATAAAAAATATCCATGTACTATTTATATATATATATATAATAAAAAATTCAAACCCCCCCCCCCCCCCCCCCCTTCCTTCCCCCTCCCCCCCCCCCCCCCCCCCCCTCCCTCCCACCATTCATTCTTTCTCCCCTTTTTGCCCCACCTCTACCCCACCCTTCCAGCCTCCCACCCCCGTTCTTTCTCCCTTTCAGCCCCCCACCCTCCTCTTTTCTTTCTTATTAAAACACAAAAATACTTTCATCAAGTTAAAATTAATTTTTTCAAATTGTCTTATTAACAAAAAAATTCAAAAGTAAAAATCAAAAGAAATCTAATTAATGATAAGTGATTCAAAAATAAAATCATCAATTTAATTTCATTTTTTTGTAAATTTTGAGGGAGTTGGATTGAAGGTTGGGATGATGTTCCATGGAGAAAATTATTTAATAGTGTTTTCATGTTTGTTCTTGGGTGGTGTTAATGGAGGAAAGTGAAAAAAATTAAAGGAAAAGGTTGTTCTTGGGTGATGTTGTTAATGGAAGAAAGTGAAAAAAATTAAAGAACAGTGTTGTTCTTGGGTGTTGTTGTAAATGGAGGAAAGTAAAAAAAAATTAAAGGAAAGTGTTGTTCTTGGGTAGTGGTATTAATGGAGGAAAGTGAAAAAAATTTAAGGTTGTTAATGGAGGTTTGAGTGTTGTTGTTGATGATGATTTGAAGAAGAAAGAAAAAAAAAAGTGTTCATTTTTAATTTTAATTTTAATTTTTTTTAATTATATTTTAAATATAATATTACTGAAATTAGGTTTTTAAATAAATAAACGCACTCCTTTTTTTAAAAAAAATGTCACGTCAGCTTTAGGAGTCAAACAAATACACTTTAAAGATGCTAAGGGGTATATAAATGGAAGTTAAGTTTAAGCGCTAAAGTGAGTTTGAAGGACAATTTTAGGGGGAAAAAGATGTCTTTTCTCTGACATAAACCATCGATCCAACCCGACCTTAACCATAATCCAAATTAACCCGACTTTTGGGTTTGATTATTTATAATATTTTTCAAGTAATTTTTTAACTATTTTTTTTTTTTAAAAATCCTATGTTAGAATTTTCAAAGAACATTAATTTGTTTGACCCTCTACTTCGAAAGAAATTAAAATAAAAGGAGTATTCTCCCTTAATCAGAGAACAAAAGAAGTTTCCTTATGTATAGCTGCCAATTTTTTAATTTATTCCAAACAAACACAGCTTATGAGTTTAGCTTCTATATATATTATATTCCACGTTTTCACTTTTTTCTTAAAAGAGAAATCCTTTAATGAAGAGGGAAAGGAGGTCAGCCTCACCTTTGTACTTTAGAAAAATATTTATATTTATCTTTTATTTAAGCTTTTGAATAAATTTTCCTCATTAATATTGCTTTTGGATTACTTATTAGGGTAAACATATTCAAAATTTCAATTGAAGGATAAATATAAGGAATTTCGTAAAATGCAGGATTGAATTTGACAGTTCTTCAAAAAACAAAAATGGGGACAGATATTATTTTATTTCCAAGCAGAAAGAAGAGAAAGGAATCTGATAATGCGAATCTAAAAGATATACAAAAACATGAAATGGATTTATTTGCAGAAAATAGGTAGGCCACTTGATTTAATAAAAGTGAGAATTAATGATGGAAGATATTGTTTGGATACAAAAAATAAAATAAAAATAGAGATGCTACACGTTTCCTACAACTTTGTTTCTTTCAATCCTCATAATAATTCGCTGATAGCGATCGATGTGATTTTATTATATCCCTTTCCTTCTCACGTACAAAATACAAATTGTTAATTGATCCTTGTTGTTTATCAATCCAATAATTGATCGAATTATACATTGTTGTTTTCTAATAGAGAAATTTTCATCAATAGTTATACATTAAATTAATTTAAGTGTCAGTAAAACGTAAAAAATAGTTGAATCAAGCTTATTCACACTTGTTTAATTTGCCAATATTATCTCGGTCACACCTTTTGAAACAAACAAAAAGAATAAGAAATGCAAGTTTGGTGCATGTACTTATTGTGTGATCGCAAATGATTGAATCTATAAGTAGAACTGTAGCTTTGTTTTTAAAGTAAGTACTACTCATTCTTATACTAGTAATATTTTATTTACTATTAATGCAAATTAAATATCAATGAGAATAAGGTATGGAATCGAGATCTATTGATTAACTCGAACTCTTATTCCAATAATTTGATTTGTTCCACAAAAATCCTAGGAAGATTAACAATGTTACGTTATTGGTTTTAGCAGCCAATTTGAACTTCTCAAGAGTCGATATTCATCATAATCATTACATATATATTCTTCGCCGTGTTTCTATTTTACATGTTTTTTTAAGAAATTAAGTGCTCTCTCGTTTCAAAACAAGTGCTATTTAACGAAAAAAAATTATCCCAAAATAATTATCTCTTTAGGATTCAAGATAATGACCAGAAAAACTATTTTTAAGTACACTATATCCTTATTTTAAAGGACTACTTCTTGATAGTGCTTATTTTTAAGAAATAGACAGGGACAACTTAGTAAATAATACTTTGTCCGGATAGTGCTAAATGACCACAATAATAAAAAGACTATATTATCCTTTTCTTTCAAATAGAGTATTTATATCTTAGAATATAGTCTCTATTTATTTATGTGCCATCTTTTTACAATTAGTTAAACTAATTACTTATTTAAGATAAAATTTTTAAAATGATTAATTATATCTTAGAGCAGGGATTAGAGGTGCAAATAATTATTTGGTGTTGAGTGATGGATGGTGATACTATTATTTTGCATTGATTTGACACAAATAAAATCCAGTTGGGACACGTTACTTTTAACTCTGTGGACCAGAGAGAAGGCACTACATTTATCCGTTCATGGCGCTATTCTCCCACGTAAGCTTTTATTCCACCATATTATTATTAAAAAATAAAAATAGATCAAACAACAGTATCATAAAGTTGATACTCTCATCTCATCATCTCCAAACTCTCTTATAATAAAATAATTTCAATTATTGCAAACTGGATTGGTCATGCAACTGAATGTTTCCACTAACTCTTTCTTTTTCCTCCTCTTCTTTGCCTTTCAAAAAAATAAGTCTACTAAAGTTTTCGCTATATACGGGGGCTGGAGAAGGCTGTTACCACGACTTGAACCCGTGATCTCCTTGTTACATGACAACAAATTTATCAGTTTCTCCAAAATTCTCATTCTCCTTTCAGAGCTCTAGTTATGATGCATAAATTATTTTGTTTTACAATTTGGACTATGCCAAGGTTTGAGTTATTTCATGTTTCATGCCAATTGGGAACACCATTAAATTTATCGTGGACGAGTTGTTGACGTCAATATACAAGAGCGTCAAATTTCTAAAATTTGCTTATTTTAAAATCAAAACTATTTTTTGAAAAAATACGTTTGGAGAGTAAAAGTTTGTGTTTGACAAATCAATTTTAAAAAATACTTTTATCAATATGAGACAATTTTTAATTTATGCTTGACTAGTATTCCAAAAATGGCTCTTCATACTATTCAAAAGCAATTATTTTTAAAATTAAGCACTTGGTGAAATAAATTATTAGTCACTAATTTCTTAGGTCAAAAAAGTTGACTTGAATATTCACCTTTGTCAAGAGACAAGCATGGTATCTTTTGGGGAGATGCTAGCTAGTAATGAGTGTATGTAAATGGGAATAAACACATTGTTTTTTACTTGCGTTTACGTAATTAAAATATTTAGAAAGTTAGTATTATATTTATTTGTGAAGATTAAGATTCAAAAAAATAATACTCCCTAACAAAATGAAAAAGTCTTCGACAGGATTAAGGTAACTATATACAGCAGCAGGCACTCGACAAGATTATAGAGTTGCTCTGCTTTCTTGGAGTCTGCTTTAACCACCGGCCGGACATCAACAGATACAACATATTTAAGTTGATTACTTGTTCGCTTTTACTTGTCCGGTCACTTTAAACTTTCCACGACTCTTAAGAAATACTCTTTCCATGCATCTTAAGAAATACACTTTTTTTAGGTCGTATAAAAAAAAAATATATTACCTTATCATAATTAGAGAAAAAAAAGTTACTTCAAAATTCTTCTTTTATATATCCTTAAATAATTGATTTACAACCACACAAACAAACATTCAACAATTATTTTTGATCATAAATTTTGAAAGCCAAGAGTGGAGTAATAATCTTAATTATTGATATGAATGTTATGATGATATAATCATATTTTGTCTCGTATTCTGGCTTTTCTTTGAGCTAACATAATTTTGTGGAGCATGGGACAACATTCTTGCAAGTTGAAACACCACTAGAACAAAAAGAGAAAAAGAAAAATCCCACCCACTTTTTCAAAAGCTGAGTAAATGGAAAAGGATGAGAGAAACACTACCAAATATGTAAAGCCTAGATAATTATTTTTTCTTTTGTGGCCAACAACCTAATTTTTAAGTTTTGTTTGTTGATTTCCTCCTCTCTTAAATTTCAATTTTAAAGCAAAGTGTCCCTAACAACTTTTGAGGTCCTAAAGCCATCTCTACAAAGATTTTTTTCCCTCTATGTTCTTGTTCATGGTGAAAATAATTTGTTTGTCCAAATACGTAAAGGAGAATTTCAAAGTGTTAGGTATTTGCAAATATTGACAAATTCAACTTATCAATGTTCATAAATGTGGTTATAATTTGGCTTGGTTAGTATCCTAACTTTCAATCTACAGGATAAGACAAAGTTTTTAAAATTTATGAATTCAGAATTTACTACGAAGTTCGTAATTAGTTTTAATTACTGAATTCACAATTATGTATTTAAATATTGTTATAAAATAAGAAAGAATAAAGAAGAAGAGTAGAGAGAATAGAGAGAGTGATTCTTATTTCTTCTCTTGAGGGATGAGAGATCATCAGATTGTCAATACAATGAACAAAACCCCTCTATTTATAGGGAAAATTTACTCCTAGTCTGAGTAAAAGACGGATGCTTCAAATCCAAATAGATATCAAAGTAGATCTTGATAGACATTCACTATAATGTAAATACATTTATAACACTCTCCCTTGAATGTCTAATTGGTAGATAATGTGCCTCGTTAAAACTTTACTAGAAAAAATCCAGTAGGAAAAAAATCTAGTGAAGGAAAAAGAGTACATATCTCTAATAATAAGCATTTCGCCTGTCTCATTAAAAACCTTACGAGGAAAACTCAGTGGGACAAAACCTCATAAGGGAAAAAGAGTACAACACTTATTAACTCCCCCTAATGAGAACATTCTTGAACCTTTGCATCCCGATCTTGTGTACCATCTTCTTAAAAGTTGTAATTAGAGAAGACTTGGTGAATAAATCAGTCACATTGTCAGTTGAACGAATCTGTTGCACGTTAATATCATCATTCTTTTGTAGCTCATGTATGTAAAAAAGCTTTGGCAAAATGTGCTTCGTTCTATCTCCATTTATGAATCCTCCCTTAAGATGTGCTATGTATGCTGAATTATCTCTGTATAAAATTGTGGGTAGATTATCATATTTTACACCATATTTTTCTCGAATGAGATGTATCATAGACCTCAACCATGCACATTCTCGGCTTGCTTCATGAATAGCTATTATCTCAGCATGATTCGATGAAGTGGCTACGATAGCCTGCTTTGTATATCTCCAAGATATGACAGTATCCCCACATATGAACACATTGTATGTTTGAAACCGAGATTTATGCGGGTTAGATGAGTACCCAACATTAGCATGACCAGTAAGATCGGGACTGCAATATTTAGAATAAAATAAACTCATGTATCTTATCCCACTTCGATGTCTCCTAGTAGGAGTAGAAATATACCTTGCTAACAAATTGAGCGAAAGACTATATTGGGTCTTGTAATTTTTTATAAGATACATGAGTGCACCAATTGTACTAAGATATGGTACTTCATAACCAATCCAAATTGGTATACTTCTCATTTCAACAAATAATCTTATTGCTTTTGAAAACTCTCCAAGAGTTTCAATAATTTTCAAGCTATAAGCTTATACAATATAAAGATTATCAATAAGTTTCCCAGAAACTTTTATATTTTTGAATCCTTAAAGAAGTTTTCATACAAATTTTGTCAAAGTGACAATATTCAACATTTTATGTGTGACATCTTCAAGTGTCTGGACTGCAAATCAAATAAGTTTTCACTTACCAAGATGCATCCTTTCATGTCACTTGATAAATGTTTATACGTCAGCATACTTAAATTAACGTAGAATTAAGATCCTCGTAATCTTTCACAATATTGCATCAATATTGTGTCAAAGATATTGATGATATATCATTTAGTATCGGTTCACAATGCGACATAACATTTTGAGATCTCATCACTTCATTATTTTCAGGTACATGAACCTCTTATAAGGTTTCATGAAGTGTTATGTCGTAGGTTCTTCAAGAGCTCATTGCCTTCTTATTATGATTATTTGCTCCTTATTTTTCAAGGACTATTTCATTTGGAACCGATTAGTCTACCACACTTCACACATGCATAGACTTTGTCCTTTAGGAACACAAAATAAGAGCACTTGCGCTTAATATAAGATGCATTCGGCATTTGACTTAAATTATCTTTTGGATGAGGATTTGTTGATAATTCCTAACATATTTCATAGCACTTATAATCTCCCCCTTATGTTAGGAAAACTAACATACATCCTCTACTTCATTGAGGAATCTATTTTTGTGTATTATGGTATATTCATTAATCGTATATTGCACATCAAAATTATTAGATAGAATAATTGGTTCCCGACCTTGAACCAATTGAGAGGAAAGAAATAATCATAATTTATTGGTCTAATGCATACAAGTGTTATTGTATTCAAAATATCATATTTCAGACCAACACATGAAGTTTTGTTCTCATTAGCGATGGTTTAGCTATTTATAGAAGGCATTCAATGCTAAATCATTATTATCAAGATAACTTTCTTGATTGTACAATTTGAAAATTATGTTCTTAACTCAATTTTATTGAGCAAGCAACTTTATGAATGTCAAATTGCAAGTTGACAATGAATGTACATGTGATCATCTTATTGATGCATCTTTTCAACATATCACATAATAGGTGAACGGGTCCTTATTCACCTTTTATAGTTTTCAGATTTGAAGGGATTCAATCCTAATATTAGTTGATCCAACCAACTTATCATGAGAACAAACGACATAAATAATTATTGAAGAATCTTCTAGTTCTTCAATACATACACATCTCATCTCGATCGTTCATATCAATTTATGAACTTTTATTCTAGTAAACTCAAGTTTACCATGACATGTACTTTTTCTTTAGTAAATTTCAGATTTACTATTACATGAATAAATTTCAGATTTACTACTTCAGAAGTAGATTTCAAAATTATTCAACTTCTTTGGAGGTGAGTTGTGATACAATCACAGTCAAGTACATGTTTGCATTAATAAGTTTCTCATTCCCCAGGAATGGAATGTAATCGTGCCTTAAGCCTATCAAATCATGATAGCTTATAACCTCTTTCAAGATTTTGCTACTTCAGAAGCAAATCGAGGCATACATATGATGTAGATATTTTTTTTTCTTTAGCATATCTTATAATCATATAAGCGTGTGAAAATATCATCACTTTTGATGATCATTATCATATTATCTCTCCATGCGTATATTCGTGCATTCAATCACTTGTCTTCTTTCAGACATATTATGCACTGCTACCACATACACCTCAAGAATGAAGTAAGTTGTCATATTTCAGACTTATCATATATTGCTACCACATTCACTTCATGGAATGAAGCATATTCAATGGATTGAATTTCATGACTTTTCGTCAAACACCCATTATTTTGTTTTAGCCATCACAATATTATCAATATGGTGTTTTGAGATTCAAACTCAATATTTGATTCATATAAAAGTGTCTTAGGCATGAATCAATGGGACTTGAACCCAACATATTATCATCGTTTTTGATAATATTGTTCTTGAGGAATAAATTTAAAATATAAATGGTTCCAAACCAATTATTTTTTCTCAAATTTAATAATAATTATATTAGTAGTAGCAAAAGAGATATATCATAAAGAATTACTAACCTTAAAATCCATTTCAGATTTATAATCTCATCTTGTTTGGCGGAATTTCGTGCTAATAATGTGTTATAAAACAAGAAAGAATAAAGAAGAAGAGTAGAGAGAATAGAGAGAGTGATTCTTATTTCTTCTCTTAAGGATGAGAGATCGTAAGATTGTCAATACAATGAACAAAACTCCTCTATTTATGAGGGAGATTTACTCCTAGTCTGAGTAAAAGACGGATGCTTCAAATCCTAATAGATATTAAAGTAGGTCTTGATAGATCTTGATAGACAATCACTATAATGTAAATACATTTATAATAAATATGGTATTTTCATAATTTTTTAAATATAAAATTTAAATAAAAATTACTAAAACTTTTACAAAATCATACCTAATAATCTAATATTATAGCTCTGCCCCTACTTCAAGAGTAGCTCTTCTTCATTTTTTTTTTTTTTTTTTTTTTTTTTTTGTGATTATAATTTTATTTTTCAAAAGAAAAGATGATAAGTAATCAAGTGAAGCTAAAGCTACTTTATAGGTAGGGGATAGTTGATAGCCTCCTTTCCTTCAATTTAGTTTGTCAATTTTCTCTCTTGAAGTTTCCGATCCTAAAAGTTGTGGTCCACATTTTACATAAGCTACCAAATTTTGCCCCAATTTTATTGTCATTTCGCATTCACATATTTCAACATCCGAATTAGTCCATGACAAACAATAAAATGACGAGTATAATTTGCTTTATTTGTGGAACTCATGTCACATTAATGTCAAAAATTACTAGCCCAACACTCATTAAAACGTTGGATAAATTATTTGTGGTATGATGAATAACTATTTCTTTTTATTTGTTTGTAAATTAGTGATTCTTTTTTTTTTTTTTTGAAGTTTTTAAACTAATTTTTACATCGATATATAAATTCCTATCGCATTGAAAAATACTCATCTAAAAGAAAAACATGTATGAATAATTTGCTTCTGGTGTTGTATTCTTAATTATTTTTGTGTAATCTCAACTAATTATACATATTTGAAAGTAATAATCGCTTTTCTGTTTTCATCTTTATTTAATCTTCATTTAGCATACTCCACTATCCTAGTATCATACGTAAAAATATCCCTACCGACCTGCTCATATATTATTCATTATATGCACTTGTTTGAACAATTATTTGATTTGATCATCCCAAATTTTGTTCAATGATAAATGTTATGTCCACAATTTATATTAACATAAACCTAACGTTATTAGTTATTAGGCTTATTAACATTACATGACATGCAAAAAGTAAAGGAAGACATTTTCTAGCTCATGAATTACGAGCAACTAATATATAATCTTTATATTTAATTTAATAATACTTCAATTATTGTTTTCATCAGGGTATCTTAATAAAATTAGTGGCCTAACGTCAAACTTTAATAAAAATCTTAAATATATAAATATACATACAAAAATAATATTATGATAATCTAGAGTCATCTTTTTTTGTTCTTGCATATTAATATGATTATTTATAAAATGAAGTTTGAATTGTTTAATTTAAAATATTTTCGATAGAAATTATATAGTTTTTTCCTTCCTAATCTTTTTAAATATATTTTACAATCTTCATTATTATTTCAAGCGATATTAAAATCATCATATTTATTATTAAAATTTTTGAAACCTCAAAGTTTTAAGGGCCTAAAGCAAAATTCTACTAACCTTACCTTGAACACCATGTTTATTATTCCCTCCATTTCAAAATAATTGAATTATTGGAGTATATTTTATAGAGTGTAAAATGATTGAACTGCTCATTATTCAAGATAGATGCTGGATTTTTTCTTTTTTAATTTTACCCTTCATTAATTAGATTTTCAAAGATGAGAGTTCCAAAGATCATTACTAATATTTTAGAGTTTGAAAAGGATAAAAATAAAAAACATAACTAATTTATTTTCTTAAAATGTGTCTCTAACTTAATTATTTTGAAAGGAGGGAGTACCGCATAAAAGAGTCACGAATATTAAGATTCTTTTGATACTACAGTATTTCATTTTTCATAAAAATGGGTAGAAGTTAAAATATATTTTGTACATATTGGCCCGACCAATTCTGTTCTCTCTCTTTTCCCATTGTCTATTCTCCTCCCTATATATATATATAGTAGTAGATCTGTTCTCTTTGTTTTTACTTTTATTTTATTTTTCTAATGTAGCAGCATATAACCATATTCTTTCATGTAACTGTCATTGCCCCAGCCAACTGTTCGAGTTACTTTAAACTTTTCATCTTACTCAATAAAATCAATATATAGATACAAATATAACTTGTTTTAGATCATATATTAAAATTTGTCCCTCTCTTTTAATTTTATGCCCAGGCAGAGGCGTATCAAGTGTTCAACTGAATTTAAAACTTTGACGTGGAAAATAAATTTATATGTAAAAAATTACTACTCTACTATAATTGTGAACCCCTACGTTTAGAAGTATAGCAATAAAACCCGCCTATGTACCTCCTATACCAAACACCCGACATAAGTATAGAATAACAAAAAAGGTCTTTATTATTTAATTTAGTAACTCCAACTAAATTTAAATTTGTACTGGAGAAAAATTAATGACTCAATGATGTACAGATGGAGGAATTAGTAACATGTTGTTTATAGAAGCTTGTGGTGGAAATGAAGGTTGCTTTCAATGGCCAGTGCGATTTTGTCAGAACATCAGCTAATTTGGTGCCTCTCCAGTCAATACATTCATTCACTGACAAGTACTCACTCACCCCACCTTCCCCCCACCCCCTCTTGCACCTTACGTGTTAGTTGTTACCGGTGAATTTTCATACCCCCCACCCTCCAAAATTCACTCAGAATATTCTACTACATCATAGAAGCTTCAGCCAAGAAATCCGCATATAATGCAACTAGGTGCAGTGTTCTTCTTACGAATAGTCATAGTGCTATGTTTGTAGTTTCTTTTGTTTTTTTTTTTTTTTTTTGAATTTGTTGTTTCGTATAGATCAATTGTAACATTGGTTTGTGATTGTATTATTCTGTATTTCTTATGATTCTTTTTATCGTCTCTTGTACCTCTTGTCATATATTTTCTTAACTGTTTTTCTTGTCTCGAGCCAAGGCCTATCACAAACAGCCTCTCTCGTATGTTGTTGCCTTGTTGTATTAAGGCCAGCCTTCTTGTTTAAACGTATATATTGGGTTCTTGAAATATTAAGTTAAGATTTTTATATTCTATAAACAAGTTTATTAGGTGTGTGATATTGATAATGCTCTTTCTTGCAGGAGATAGTGTCATTATTTTAGGTGAACCCAAAAGGTGTGCCATATATATATATATATATTTGCAAAAAAAAGCAGTTAGCACCAATTTCCCACCAACTTTTTCATCCTCGTCCCAATACTATCATCTTTGTTTTTTTCCTCATGGTGTTTTGTGTCTGTCCCTTAAATGTTCTTTCCTGTGGGTCGCTCAATTGCACAGTCCACTCATAAAAAAATCTTGGATTTTGCTGCAGTATCTTCAACTTAAGGGCTTGTTGCTCAACCACTAGCCATTTATTGACTCATTAATGTTCAAGATTCATATTTTCTTGCCTACTATGAGCTTTTCTTGAAGTGTTTGATTAGCTTAATTATGGATATTGAGAGTTGGGGCCATCAAAATCCAATAAAGGTCAGAACTTTACCACTATTATATTACCAATGTTTAAAAAAATTGAAGTTTTGAGTCATTTTTGATAATCCAAAATTTTGTTGCAGAAAGAATCATGGAGGACAGTTTTAGCTTTAGCTTATCAGAGTTTAGGTGTGGTTTATGGAGATTTGAGCACTTCACCTTTATATGTATACAAGAGCACTTTTGCTGAGGACATTCAACACTCAGAGTCTAATGATGAGATATTTGGAGTTTTATCATTTGTGTTTTGGACATTAACTCTTATTCCATTACTAAAATATGTGTTCATAGTGTTGAGAGCTGATGATAATGGTGAAGGTGGGACTTTTGCCTTGTATTCCTTATTGTGTCGATATGCCCGTGTTAGCACTTTGCCTAATGGACAATTGGCTGATGAGGATCTGTATGAATACAAAAGTGATAGAAATTTATCAGCTGATAGGATTGGGATGAGCTTGAAATCAACTCTGGAGAAACACAGATTCTTGAAGAAAATTTTGCTTGTTTTAGCATTGATTGGTACTTGTATGGTTATTGGTGATGGAGTCCTTACACCTGCAATCTCAGGTATTATTATCAGAGAGATTTAAGTATTTTTTACGTGGAGCATATAAATATATGTGTGATAAATCGCTAAAATTTAATTTCTGGATCTCCCTTTATGTATGATCTTTGTCTGACTTAGTTTATTTGCCAGATTGGAGATGTGGTTTTGCTGATAATTAATCCTCTTTTTTTTAATTTGATTTTATGGTGCATTGAATCTGCAGTGTTCTCTGCTGTCTCTGGACTAGAACTTTCAATGGCAAAGCATCATCACCAATGTGAGTCCATATCTTTTGGCAGATCTATTGTTCCCTTATGGCCCCCTTGCCCATATCCCTTTGAAGAAAATGAAGAATCAGAAGTCAAATCTATTTTATTTTACAGCTTATTTTCCATCACATATTAAAAGATGCTCATTCTTGTTATTTCAAAATAGTATTAGATGATATTTTGATGCTCTAGCTCACTGATTAACTGAAAAGACCTAGGAGTGTTTATGACCAAGTGTAGAAAATAATAATTTCAGTTATGTCTGGTTAAAAGTGGCCATTATGAACTATTCCCTCCATTCACTTTAACTTTTCAGTCAATTTGACTAATCTTAGAAGATAAACTGAATTAGATTAACTCAATATTTAAGTTTAAAATTTAGATGTTCGACGAATCCTTGTGGCTGATCTCAAGTTATTGTCTTTAGTTTTTCCTGATCCCACTCTCTTATTATAATTTAGTTAGTGCATAGTCTAGTCAGATGTATTTGGGTTAAGATTTAACGAGGCTCAGGGTAGTTCCATCATGAAGTTGGTTTGCTTTATCTCGAAACTTTTCTAATGGACGTGCAATTTGTGACATGGAGAAGTTGCCAATATCTGATGAAATGAAGATGCATTATTGTAATTTGTGGGTCCCTTGATACTAAATTAAAGACTAAAATGTATATGGTAATCAAAGTCATATCAACATCAACAAATAAATAAAGTTAGGTGCTTTCCCCATTGTGGTAGACCGCGTTGATGTTATCCTAATTTTTAAAGTGAGGATCCAACTTGAGAATAGTTTGTATTCCATAAAGGAAGAGGCTTCTGGATACTGTTCTGTTTTATCGGAAATTATATAGAATTGGTGGAAGAAAGTTAAGTTAGTTAGGTAAATCACTATCATAGCTATAAAGTATCTCGGTCTGACTAAAATGCTTATTCTGTTGAACAAAATATACCACTGGCATTATGTCTCTTGGAGCTCCTTAAAGAGCAAGTGCCCTCTCTGTTGTGCTTGCATCACGATTCGCATATCTGGTATTTAGAATGTGGCAAATGAGAGAATAGATTCGGAGACTGCATTAGACAGGTACATGGAACATTAGAACATTACAACACAGCAAAAGATTTACTGATTTACCTTAAAATTGTGGATTGTGATTATGATAAGGAACTGTAGAAATATTTGTCTAAACAATTGGGTGCAACCATTTGGCAGCGTAATGATAATCGATCTATAATTCCGTTGCAACTGTTTGGAGAATAAGCTAGGAGATCTTATTATTCATATAAATATTGCTTATGACCCATAACTTGAATATTCATTCTCGAAGATGAACTGCCACTAGCAACTTATGGATTTCTGTGTCAGAAATAATTTAATGTGGTTCAAATCCTTCATATAATTACCAGAATAATTCCGTTCCAATTGTATGAATGAAGTTCTCCAACTTTGTGTCACACTACATCCGTCTGTGATAGTTAAAAGAATTTGTAGATAACCATTAGGCCAGGAGGGAACCGAAGAAAAAAAGTCTGCTGATATTTAAGTATACCAGCACTGCTTCATTTAGCTTCAATAAAGTGTAATTGCTTTCATTTCCATCTAGCCAGAGATATAGAATAAGACGTGCCAGATCTTATCTTTTACCAGTTCTACCCCTCGTGAGTTCTGTTTCCTTGCCTTTTATAGTTTATTTGTCAAATGATCGCCTGTAATATCTGAAACCATTGTTGCTAATCACCCTTGTTGTTTAGATACGGAATGGATCTCGGATGATGATTGCTTAACTAGTCTGGAGTTTCAATAATTTCTCCAGTTAACTTTTGAAATTATGGTAGTACTCAGAAGCAAACTTATTTTGTTTCCATAGATGTTGAATTTTTGTTTCGTCTCCTGAAATGATGTCACTGATAATTGGTATTCTCTAGATCGTACCAAAAATCTTTTTGTTGAAATAAGAAGCAACAACAGTGGAACTAATGAATAATGTGCTGAAATGTTTATTATCCTGCAGATGTAGAAGTTCCAGTTGCATGTGTCATACTCGTGTTCTTATTTTTCCTCCAACATTATGGGACGCATCGACTAGGGTTTCTATTTGCACCGATTGTGATTACATGGCTTTTGTGCATTAGTGCAATTGGCGTGTACAACATCATCCACTGGAACCCCCATGTTTACCAAGCATTATCTCCATACTACATGTACAAATTCTTGAAGAAGACCCAAAAAGGAGGATGGATGTCCCTGGGTGGGATTTTGTTATGTATAACAGGTAGGGCATTCGTCGATGTGAAATTGTTCTCTTCATATTTTTGGGGGAAACTTGACATTTCTTTGTGTGACCTGTTCTTTTAACAGTGGATGAGCCTCCTTTCTCCCTAGTTAATTTGATATTCTCTCTGCTTGTCCATCTTTTAGGGTCAGAAGCTATGTTTGCTGATCTTGGACATTTTTCACAGCTGTCTATTAAGGTAATTAACTCGAGTAATTTTGTTATGCAAGTCTTGAAGCGCTTATTATTTGTAAGATTAATATTTCAGACGGACTCTACCATCAAGCATGGAAATTGTATTTACAAGGTTAAATGAAAATAATGGATTAACTTATAAGTTGTGAATGGAAGTTAAACTCTTGATCATTTAAACCCATATTTCACATTACTCCATCTATCCGTAACGTTCGGCACTCTTTCACTTTTGTTCCTTCCAAAAAAATTGACATGGGATGGTTTTGCGAACTTGTATCCTAACTTAGTAAGCTTAAAAGCAGTATCCTAAGATGAACTAGTTTCAATTTTGCTTCCCGTCAAATACGTACCCCACATTTGGAGGATACTAAGCTGATCTGTGTGTTAGATTGTTTATAGTCAAAATGATATTTTCTGCTGATGTTTTGTTCAATTGTATAAAGTTCCTACTTGTCAAGGTACCGAGTTAAAATGCTTTATATTGGCAACTGCGAATTCAACCAAAGTCCTAACAAGAGCTGCTTCTATGCAGATAGCTTTTACCTTTGTTGTTTACCCATCATTAATTCTTGCTTATATGGGACAAGCTGCATATCTTTCCAAGCATCACATTATTGAAAGTGATTACCACATTGGCTTCTATGTATCAGTACCTGGTAAGTACTGTGTTCCTCTCGTGGCTAGTGCGTTTATAACTTGCTGCATGTTATCTTTTTTAACATGTCAACTAATTCATATGCTTCTCTTTGTCCCAGAAAAACTACGATATCCGGTTCTTGCTATTGCAATACTTGCTGCAGTGGTTGGAAGCCAGGCCATCATCACTGGGACGTTTTCCATAATCAAGCAATGCTCTGCTTTGGGTTGCTTCCCAAGGGTCAAAATAGTACATACATCATCCAAAATCCATGGCCAGATTTACATTCCAGAGATAAACTGGACGTTGATGGTGCTGTGTTTGGCAGTTACTATTGGCTTCCGTGATACAAAACACATAAGCAATGCATCAGGTACCATCAACAATTTGAGTATGTTATATAAAAGCCTCACTAGATATCATCGTTTTAATTGCTTATTCCTCCTTTTCTTTTCTATCCGGAACAGATCCCTCTTTTAATACAAAACACAGAGAAAATTCATTTTTCCTGTTATTTTCTGGTTTTAAATTGGTGTTGTTGGTTTGTTATGGCGATAGAATCAGTTGAATTAGTTACACATTAATAGGGGATACTGCAAGGATAAGTTTGCAAGTCACATAATTTTAAGAGATAGACATGTTATTCAGACACTGAGATCGAGAGGAAGTTAATTTACTCTAAACCTCATAGAGAATGTTCTAGACAGACAATGACAATGTTGGCTTAGTGTCTGCAATGCTTACATGGAATTAGATTTGCAGTTTTACCTTTTCCAGTCAGACCCTTTTCTTGAATGCCTGTGCATTGCTAAGGTTAGAAGAATGTTAGCCTACTAACAAGGTCTCACTGGGACGCTCAATGTTACTGTGGTAGGTAAAAGCAGGGTCCCGTTGGTATTTGAACACTTGGCTTGGTCCTTTACTATATTTCTCTTGAGATCACTACGGATATTTGTTACAGTGCAACCTTTTCTCTTTCAGGTCTGGCAGTTATAACTGTTATGCTAGTCACTACCTGCTTCATGTCTCTAGTCATTGTCCTCTGCTGGCACAGAAGCGTGTTGTTCGCCATTTGCTTTATATTCTTCTTTGGTTCCATTGAAGCCCTCTACTTTTCAGCTTCCCTAATCAAGTTCCTTGAAGGGGCCTGGGTACCGGTTGTTCTCTCTTTTATATTTCTAGCTGTCATGTACAGTTGGCATTACGGAACCCTGAAAAAGTATGAGTTTGATGTTGAAAACAAAATTCCCATCAACTGGCTGCTCACCCTGAGTCCGAACCTGGGTATTACCCGAGTCCGTGGCATTGGCCTCATTCACACCGAGCTTGTTACAGGAATTCCAGCTATTTTCTCCCATTTCGTCACCACCCTCCCCGCTTTCCACCAGGTTCTTGTTTTCCTTTGCATCAAGTCCGTCCCAGTACCTCACGTGAGACCTGAAGAAAGGTTCCTGGTTGGAAGAGTCGGGCCCAAAGAGTACCGTGTCTACCGATGCATAGCACGATATGGTTATCGAGACATTCACATGGACGACGTAGAGTTTGAAAAGGATCTAGTTTGTAGCATAGCTGAATTCATCCGCTCAGAGGGACGAGGACTGAGTTTTGAAGCCATAGAAGATATAGACGAAAGTGAAAGGCTGACAGTTATTGGGACAACTTCAACACACATTGATGGCATAAAAATGTGCGAGGACAACGGCGAGTTGACTCACGTAGATACAGAAATGATAGAGATCAGGTCTCCAGAAGTGCCGCGAAAAAGAGTTAGGTTTGTTGTGCCAGAGAGTCCACAAATGGATTTAAGCGTTCGCGAAGAGTTGCAAGAACTTACAGAAGCTAGGGAAGCAGGGATGGCATTTATACTTGGACATTGTTATGTAAGAGCTAAAAGGGGTTCAAGTTTGATTAAAAAATTGGTGATTAACATAGGATATGACTTTTTGAGAAGGAATTGTCGTGCTCCAACATATGCATTGAGCTTCCCTCGAGCTTCTACTTTGGAGGTTGGAATGATTTACCATGTATAATTTCTGCTTTTACTTTTTCTTTCTAATTAAAGGATAGAACTGTAACATATGTTTTTTTTTTTTTTTTTTTTTGTATTTCAAATGCAAAAAGCTTTGTAAATGTTGTACTGGTTTATACAAGGCAATAAAATACCACGAAGAAAAATGAAATATTAAGCTTAGAGGCATGTATGTTTGAATAAAGGGTTGAAAATATGAGGTTAATAACTTGTTCATCGTGTTGCTATATACTCGCTTTCTTCAAAATAGTTGACCATCTCTATAAAAATATTTGTTTTAATTTAGTTATTCCTTTTATCGAATGAATAGATTTTTTATTATCTTCTGTCAATACCATTCTTATCATTAAACTACTAAATTAAGTGTATCTACTCAAACTTATATTTTAATACATAATTAATAAAGCTAATTTGATAAAATAATTTTTTAATAAATATTTTTTGAAGAAGAATATCGAATCAATGCCCGGGATTCTTCCTTGCCGAGGGCCTGTGCACTCCCGAGATTAGTCGGGGCTCGAAGAGTCTCGGACACCCGGTGCAAGTCAAAAAAAATAAAAATATATATATATATATCGAATCAACGCTTAACAAAAACGGACGCGGATGTTCATTTTCGCGCACAAACAGTTTAACTTATGATGTCAGGTTAATTATTATTTTTATAGATTTATGGGTTCTTTCTTGATTGAAAAAAAAATAAGAAAAGAATAGAAAATTGGAATTGTGGGATGAATATGAATCTTTTACTTGAGTGCAGAAGACGCAATGAATCTTTTACTCTAAATTCTTTCTCGACAAAACGTGATGATAATTGAGGGAAAAGGGCAAATTAATCATCTTCCTTTTTTAGTCTCCAATTGAACAAAAAAAACTAAGGCAAGTTCCTCGAGGTTCAATCCTACTGCTGGGCAAATAATGTTACTTTTAGCATGTTAATAGAAAAACATATTTTTAATGTTTTATTCTTAATTTTAGTTAATTATTTCTTCAAATTGTTGTTTTTTTTTTTTTAAAAACAAGATGGGGCAACGAAAAGAGGTTAAAATGGATTGAATAACTTTCAATAATTTTATTAAGCATTAAGTAGCTTTAAATAGCCAACAAAAAATAAAAAGCTGCATAATTTAAAATTTAAAACAACCTAAATTATTTCAATAACTAAACAAACTAACTGTTAATACATAAGAGAGATAGGGACTGTTTAGTCATTTAAGTCCACAACTAAGAAACTACTTAGTTAGTTAAGTTAGTTATTACATGAGCCTTAATCAGGTGATTAACTCTCTAACTAATTAGGTAGTTAGTTACTGATTATTTCAGCCTATATATACACACATATACCTCATTTGTAATCATTCAATAAAAGATCAATATAGTAGATAATGACTTCATCTTCTTCCCTCTGTTTCTTCCATTTCTTTGTAAATTGAGTACTACTGCATTGCAGTTACTGTTTCATTCTTTTACTATACAAAAACCTACATGGTATCAAAGCAACAATCGAAGTCTGAGTAGATCGAGCTTTCATGTGCTGAAATCGATCATCGTTCTTCTTAGAAAGAATACAAAGAAAGCTTCCGCAAAAGATCTTGGTTTCAAGATCAAAGAACAATTCTGATCTGAAGATTGAGAACTGTTTGTTGAAATTACTGTTCAGTTCATTCAAGAATTTGCCCAAATGGGGATTGGAAATGAACATGCCAATGCAGATCTTCTACGTTAATTAAACTCCCGTGGTTATGCAAATGGATCAACATCAACCAATGGAGGGAATTCTAACAGTTCCAATCCTCAGATGAATTCGAGTCAAGGTATTGATTATAATCATCCCTTGTTCTTAAGTCCTACTGATATTAGTGGTCTGAATTTGATCTCATTTCAGTTACTTGGGACTGAAAATTATGCCTTATGGAGTCGATCTATACGTTTAGCTTTACTTGGTAGGAATAAAATTGGTTTAGTTGATGGTTCTTGTACAAAAGAAAGTGTTAATGAAGAGCTATGGGGTCAATGGGAGAGAGTTAATGCAATTGTACTCTCTTGGCTGTTAAACTCTGTCTCCAAAAGTCTTCTTGGAGAGGTTGCTTTTGCTTCGTCTGCCTATAGTGTTTGGGAGGACTTGAGAGAAAGATTTGATAGAGTAGATGGATCAAGGACCTTTAGTCTACATAAGGAAATTATGACTCTACAGCAGGGTACTTCTACTGTGTCTGTGTGTTACACTAGACTTAAATCATTGTGGGATGAGTTTGAGGTATTGGTTCCCTCTCCTGGCTGTAATTGTGATAGATCAAGAGGGTTTTTGGCTCACTTGAATAGATAAAAGTTATACCAATTTCTGATGGGATTAAATGAAAACTACAATCAGGCAAGAAGTCAAATATTACTTATGGATCCAGTTCCTAGTGTCAATCAAGCCTATGCTATGATAGTTAGTGATGAATGTCAGAAATCAGTGACCTTCAGCAGTGATAATCTTGGCATGAACACAATGATGTCAAATGGAATAGACCCTATGGTTATGTACTCAAGAACTAGTGGTAACAATGCTAGAAATCGAAATGTAGGAAACAACTTAGGTTCTGGTGGTTCTGGTTATCAAGTTGGTAATACAAATAAGTTCAAGAAGAATTTTAATGTCATCTGTGAATTCTGTAACTGTAAGGGGCATTCAAAAGATCAGTGCTATAAATTGGTAGGGTATCCATCTGATTTCAAGTAAAAAAAGAATGGTTATGGTGGAGGTACTGATCATGCACAAGGAAGGCTCAACTATGGTCTTAATACCAATGTACCAGTGAAGGCTCAGGGTAAAGATGTTGAGGAATGTGCTAGCCAACTGCAGAATTTTACATTTACTAAGGGACAATATGAACAAATTCTACAACTGCTGAATCAAAACTATGTTGCAACCAACACAACCAACACAGATCATGCTAATGCAGCTACTATAACAGGTAAAACTTTATTTGTGTCTGCAAATAGTGATATTTGGATAATTGATACAGGTGCAACAAACCATATGGCGTCACAGATTGGCATGCTTACACAAGATTCTATTGTCAAGCCTGAGTATCCTAAACAAGTTTATTTACCTACTGGAGATCTAACTTCTGTATCTCAATTGGATCTTCTCTCATTTCACCTAGAAGTTTTATTACAAATGTGTTTTAAGTTCCTGAATTTAAATATAATCTTCTATCTGTAAGCAAAGTGACTAAACAGTTAGGGTGCTCAATCGCATTTTTTCCTCACTTTTGTGTTTTCCAGGAACTCTATATTGGAAAGGTGAGGGAGATTGGTAAAGAAGATGGCGAATTATACCTGCTACTCAATAAACTGACTAAGAATGAGTTATTGAATGTGTCTTGTACAACTATAGGAATTTCTGATAAGCATAAAACTATGAAAGATGCAGATATAAGTCTATGGCATAAAAGAATTGGTCATATGTCTTCTAAAGTCTTAGATAGATTGTTATCTACAAGTAGTTCTGCAATTACCAAAATAGTTGATGAATGTACTATATGTCCTTGTGCTAAACAAACAAGAATGCCTTTTCCTTTAAGTAGTATCAAAACTAGTGCTAGCTTTGAATTACTGCATCTTGATGTATGGGGACCCTATAAAACTCTTACGTTTGATGGAAATAAATACTTTCTCACTATCGTTAATGATTTTACTAGAATGACATGGTTTTTCTTATTGAAATTTAAATCAGATGTGTGTGTATCTCTTCAATACTTTGTGAAATATGTTATGACTCAGTTTGGCAAGTCAGTAAAAACTCTGAGATCAGACAATGGTACAAAATTTGTAAATTTTGTATGTGATAAGTTCTTTACAGAATTAGGAATAATTCATCAAAGATCGTGTCCATATACCCCTCAACAAAATGGTATAGCTGAGAGGAAACATAGACATATTTTAGAGGTAACTAGAGCCTTGATGTTTCAAGGTCATATACCTCCACATTTTTAGGGTCATTGTGTGTTAGCTGAAGTATATTTCATTAATAGAATGCCTAGCAAAGTCATTAATGATCAATCTCCTTATGAGAGATTATATGGTAGACCTCCTCTTATCCTGCATTTAAGAGTGCTAGGATGTCTATGTTTTGCAAAAAATATAACATAATCTGATAAGCTAGCTCCTAGATCAAAGATATCTGTTCATATGGGATATTCAGAAATTCATAAAGGCTACATACTGTATGATCTGTTAAGTAAGTCCTTTTTTGTCGGTAGAGATGTTATTTTTAAAGAAGCTGTGTTTCCTTTCTCTCAAGCTCGGACTCAACTGTCTGAAGCTCCCTTTGTAGATATATTTGCCAATTCAGATTTTCTACTTGACATAGCAAAATGGTCTCCAAGTTATCCAACTATTAATGAGCCTACAAATCATATATCACCATCTGATAATGCAACATCGCCTCAAATACAAACTGAGAGTATAGAACAGGCTACTTCAACTCCTGCTATACAAGTGCTTAATCCTGTTGTGATGCCTACTAGAAGATCTATAAGAGAATCTCATTCGCCAGGATGGTGGAAGGATTTTGTGTCTCTTAACATCAACAAGGATGTTAAATATCCTATTTCTGACTACATGTCATATGCTCATCTCTCTAATCATTATCAAAACTTTATTGCTGCTACATCTATTCTAGTTGAACCAACACATATGCAGAAGCCATCAAAGATCCTAGGTGGATAGAGGCAATGCAAGCCGAAATACAAGCGTTGGAAAACAACAAAACCTGGGAATTATCAGAATTACCGGCAGGAAAAACTACTATTGGATGTAGATGGATTTACAAAATTAAGTACAAATCTATAGGTGAAGTAGAAAGGTTCAAGGCAAGGTTAGTAGACAAAGGTTATAGTCAAAGGGAAGGGATAGACTATAAGGAAATATTTTCACCGGTGGTCAAAATGGTCACTGTAAGGACCATTTTAGCTCTTGTTGTTTCTAGACGTTGGCATATCCATCAAATGGATGTGTACAATGCCTTTTTACAAGGTGACCTCCATGATGAGATATACATGTCCCTTCCTCAAGGATTTTTTCGTCAGGGGGAGAAAAAAGTATGTAGACTGAAAAAATCCTTATATGGCCTAAAACAGGCTCCAAGGCAGTTCAACCACAAGTTAACTGAAGCTCTATTAAAGCTACAATTCAAGCAAAGTCAACATGATTACTCTTTATTCACAAAGAAGACAAAGGAAGGAACTACTTTGGTATTAGTCTATGTTGATGATATGCTAGTCACGGGTAGTAGTTTGAAGCTTGTAGAAGAAACAAAGAAGTATTTACAACAAACATTCAAGATGAAAGACTTGGGAGAATTGAAATAATTCTTAGGCATTGAATTTGCAAGGTCCAAAGCTGGGATTACAATGCATCAAAGGAAATATGCACTTGAGCTTATTTCTGAAGTTAGTTTATCTGTATCTAAACCAGCTGGTACACCTATAGATGTGAATGTCAAGTTAACTTCTAAACAATATGATGATCAACTAAGAGAAAATATTGAAGATCCTCTTGTAGACCAAAGTGCTTATCAGAAACTCATTGGAAAACTATTGTATTTAAATATGACAAGACCTGATATCTCATGTAGTGTACAGACCTTGAGTCAATTCCTTCAACAACCTAAAAAGTCTCACATGGATGCCACTTTAAGGATAGTAAGGTACATCAAGAAAAATCCAGGACAAGAAATATTATTATCAAGTAGTACAGATAACACTATCTCTGCATATTGTGATGCAGATTGGGCAGCATGCCCTCTTACTAGGAAGTCAGTAACGGGATATGCAGTAAAGATGGGGAATTCCTTGATTTCATGGAAAGCTAAGAATCAATCAATTGTGTCAAGAAGCTCTGCTGAAGCTGAGTACAGAAGCTTGGCAACTACAACGACAGAACTGGTCTGGGTAGTGGGATTACTAAAGGAATTAGGTGCAGAACTCAAGCTTCCTGTTAAACTATTTAGTGACGATAAGGCTGCTATTCAACTTGCAGCTAATCCTGTATATCATGAGAGAACCAAACATATAGAAATAGACTGTCACTTCATCAGGGAGAAACTACAACAAGGATTGATTGAAATCATCTACTTGCCTACACAACATCAGCCCGCAGACATCTTCACTAAGGGACTTAGCAGATTGCAACATGAATTGCTCTTATCCAAGCTTGGCATCCTGAACATTTTCATCCCTTCCAGCTTGAGGGAGAGTGTCAATACATAAGAGAGATAGGGACTGTTTAGTCATTTAAGTCCACAACTAAGAAACTACTTAGTTAGTTAAGTTAGTTATTACTTAAGCCTTAATCAGGTGATTAGCTCTCTAACTAATTAGGTAGTTAGTTACTGATTATTTCAGCCTATATATACACACATATACCTCATTTGTAATCATTCAATAAAAGATCAATATAGTAGATAATGACTTCATCTTCTTCCCTCTGTTTCTTCCATTTCTCTGTAAATTGAGTACTACTGCATTGCAGTTATTGTTTCATTCTTTTACTGTACAAAAACCTACACTAACAAATATTTAAAATTCAAATTCATTTTAATCTAAATAACTTATTTTGCTAAAAACTAGTGTAGTAACTTAAAACAATTTCCAACACAAATTATTTCTCAAAATCTAAGACTGTAAATTATTTAATATGAACACTGTGATAAATTATTCATATTAGTCATAGCAATTTCTTAAGTGAACGACTAAAAGTTAACGGACCGAGCAGGCAATTAGTACCATTAACATGTTAATCTACAATTCTACACGCAATTCACATGCTACGATGATTTATCAGATTATTCATTGTGCTTATTATAAAGCATTTTGAGTCGAAGGATTGTCAGAAATAGCTGCTATATTTCATAAAAAATTGGAATAAATTTTACATCTGTTCTACTCTTTTAGTCTCGGTTATGAAATTACATTGAACATATATTGTTGTTGATATACTATTAAGTATTAGTCCATCGTCTATAATTATTTTTAATTAATTTTGATAATACTATAATGCAGTAGCATGTCATTTTATAAACAAAACAAAGTTACCGGCATAGCAGATGCACTCATGACTTGTGACACCTGTAGTTGTTTTTGTTGTTGTTATTTGGTCTAGGGAAACTCACCTTTCTACATTAAAATAAAAGGTCACCATTATTAACCTTATCAATCTCGATTAAAGTACCTCAAGGCTATTTCTGACTATTCACTCATGCGCCCATCTCACTGCAAATCCACTCTTATTTACTCATCAAACTCTTCGTTAAACTCTGCGATGCGCTAAAGATTCCATTACACAATTTATATTTTGTATTTCTGTAAGACCGTGAGAGGCTTTCCCCACAGCTTGAGGCCACTACGTAGCAATAATTTTACCTGTTACCCAAGGTTCCTTTCTGATTATTAAACAAGAATTGACAACGTACCCCCCAAAATAAAAGTATAGAAGCATTTGATTCCTCTGTTACTTTTAATTTTGTATGGAGTTAACTACAAGTTATCAGTATCCATAGTATAATACTACTAGTAGTTCTTTTCTCTGTCTCTCTGTATATTTGTCTCCTTTGTTCTTTAACTAAAAGGAAAAAGTTTTATACTAATTACAATGTGAGCTTTTTGTCTGCCTTGTAATAAATTGTTCAAGTTGTAAACTTGGATACTAACTTTCAAGAACCATGACAAGGATTATGGTCGTCTTATTTCTCATTATCTTTCTTTTACTGCTTGAATGTTCATCAGCCTCAGCAAATCCTACTGCAAGTTAGTGCATTTCTTAACTAAATCCTCAGTCTATATCGTTCAAATTTTTGTTTTGTTTAATAAAGTTTCAATCTTTTTGTTTTTTATGCAGAGATTGTTGGTGGGGTTGTTGCTAATGTTGCATCTGTGGTATTTAAATGGGCGTGGTCACTAAAACCAACGACAAAAACAGGTATATTTGGTGTATAACTGTATATTCTATGTTTTCTCTTAATTGTTAGTGAATTTTTGTGTTTGTGGAAATGATGGGGTTTGTTTGTTTTGATTAAATCAGCTGTTTCTAGCCGTTCTATGATAAAGTTTGAGAGTGGATACATTGTTGAAACTGTGTTTGATGGAAGCAAGCTGGGAATTGTACCTTATTCAGTGGAAGTTTCTTCAACTGGAGAAGTTCTTATTTTGGACTCTGAGAACAGTAATATTTACAGGGTTTCAACCCCATTGTCTCGATGTAAGTTGTTAGTTCTTGTCTTAATTCATGCGTTTCATTTCGCTTAGTGAGTGTAATTAACAGTAATTGAACTGGTTAAAGAGAAGGATCTTGTTTTCTTCCCTAATCGTATGAATAAGTTGCCGTTACTAGGAGCTACAATATCAGTATCTTTTTTATGTTGTGTTTGTCGTCGTAATAGCCTTATTCTTGTAGTTTCTTGCTTTTGTTATCTGTTACCATCTGGTGTTTACTATGTTTAGGTTTAGGTAATTGCACTATTTTGTTGATGTTACTGTTCCTTTTCGTTTTTCTTTACTTGAGCCGAGGGTCTTTTGGAAACAACATCTCTACTTCCACAAAGTCGGGGGTAAGGTTTGCGTACACTCTAACCTCCTAAACCTTACAATGCAGGATTTTACTGGGTATGTTGTTATTGTTGTAATCCTGAGAATTAATGTTCTTAACTCTCTTTGTCGTTTTCAACATATTCCTTATTCTAGTTGTTTTCATTTACATACTTTACGCGAATCTCAATTTTATTACAATGGACTCTTTATGTTTGGGGTTCGTATTTGCTTTTGTATAGATGAATATCTTTCATTTCCTTCTAATTTTTGTTAAAGTTGAATCTAGAAGCATTCCATCTTTATCTAGATTAGTTAATTTCTGCTTTATTCTTGAGTTCCTTGAGTGCTAGGCTAACTTCTCTGCTTTATTCTTTCCTGGTGAGGGAGACAACAATTTCTATGGGGTCCTCCCTCTTTTTCCTATCCAATCCAAAATAATGGCTTGGTCTCTTGTGGGGAAAGAATGAAGTCATGCTTCTGCACTGTTCATTATTCCCCTCAATATTATTACTACAAAACTTTGAGTTATGCTAGGGCCTAGGTGGTCCTACTATATGGGAGTTTCAATTGTTATTCAAATACTTTATGGTCAAAAGTTTTATTAGTAGCATACCAGAAAGAACTAATCCCGCTCTAAATACTTGAATGGCTATACAGTTTTCAGTTTCACTCTGAAGTCTCGAATACTTGTTCAGTTTTCATGCTCTCGTTCCGAGATTTGGACTCATTTCTTTACCATGGTACCACTTCTCGTAGCAGACAGAGTCCTTTTTGTTTAAACTCTTATGTTGCCTCCTCTTCTTTCATGCACTTTGTTATCTGTTGCTTATGAACCTTTTTCTAAAGTAAAATGAGCTCATAGTAAACTTTCTGGGCAAAAGTAGATATGGGATTACACTTTCAGTTAATCAAATACCTTCGCTAGTTGTGTAGGATATGTGTCTTCGCTCTCACTTGTTGCATTCTGTGCCGCTGTATCGTTCAGCTTCTCTCACTTCTTTTCTTGCTTTGGAGGAATGCATGTGTTTTAGATGCATATATGTGCTTCTATATAGTCATGTTCTGCTTCAATCAAATTTTGACATGGTTATTACGAGGATGATTGAACTGTAGACAGCCGTCCAAAGTTGGTTGCTGGATCTCCTGAAGGGTACTCGGGACATGTGGATGGGAGGCTACGAGAAGCAAGGATGGACCATCCTAAAGGACTTACCATGGATAATCAAGGAAATATATATGTTGCAGAT
Source organism: Capsicum annuum (assembly GCF_002878395.1). NCBI lineage: Eukaryota > Viridiplantae > Streptophyta > Magnoliopsida > Solanales > Solanaceae > Capsicum > Capsicum annuum. The sequence goes on along the minus strand of NC_061112.1, from coordinate 151,753,197 downwards.
ACCGTGAATATGGCAATCAGAAAAATCAGTGATGCTGGTAAAGTTTTGGTTGTCTGCCTCACCTTTGTCTTGATTGATGCATAAATTCTTTCTGCTATGAATTCTATCCCATACGAGCATTTGACTGGTTCATCTTATTGTTATGGTAGAATCACACGGTAATACTAGTTCGATAAGAAAATTAGCGTTGCATGAAATTCAATCGAGTACTGTGCATTACTCCAGCTTATCTTTTTGATTATATATGCAGGAGTTGTAACTATTGCTGGAGGCATGTCAGTCCGAGGAGGAGGTCATCTTGATGGGCCAAGTGAAGATGCAAAATTTTCCGATGACTTCGATGTGGTTTACGTTGGAAGCAGCTGCTCACTTTTAGTTATAGACAGAGGAAACCAGGCAATTAGAGAGATACAGCTCAATGATGATGACTGTTCGCCCCAGTTTGACGACAACAATCTCCAACTTGGTGACCCCAACCCTTCTAATTCTTGCTAGTTACCAATTAATTCACCATAGATTATGAAAGGAAGTTCAAGCGAAAGTATATTTTTTATCCCTGCAGGTGTGGCACTGCTTTGTTCTGCTGTATTTTTTGGTTACATGCTGGCGTTGTTACAACGTAGAATTGGAGCCCTTCTTTCATCGAACAGTGTAAGCAACTATGACCTTGAGAATCTGGTTCTTCCCTAAGTATCTAATCTATTAATCGTTGAGTATCATTCCCTAGGAATAAGGAAAAAATGAGATAGAACAATGACTGAAAGACAGATGCAATGAGCGTAAAATGAAATTTTCTTTTTATCTATGTCAACACCAAGCTCTCTACACATGGATTAATAGAATGGAGCAAGTTGTGCAGAACATCATGCAATAATATTTTATACATTTCCTTCTTGATTGGCAGAACGATCAGCGGGATCCTGTCAGGGGCATGAAACATGCACCATATCAGAGAAATATGAAGTCAGTGAGGCCTCCCTTAATTCCATCAGAAGACGAATACGAGAAAGAGGATGAAAACCTGTTTGTATCTCTAGGAAGGCTTGTTATGAATACAGGTTCTACTGTGGTCGAAATATTTGGAGGAATGTTCTCGGGTTTTAGAAAGAGCCCTTACCCCCAACATGTCCAGCAGCATTACCATTACTCTCACAAACAATCAAGTGCATGGCCAATGCAAGAAAGCTATGCAATTCGAGATGAAGACGAGGCACCATCCCTAGACACCAGAGACCCTACACCCCGAAAAACCTATCCAATCATGAACAAAGACACGGAGAAAGCACGACATATGAGACAAAGTCAATTGCATTATGGTGGACGGAGTAGCAATGCACATGGGCACGGCAACTTTCAACAACAGCAGCAACAGTATCTGCCTCAAGTGTATCAGCACCACGACAAGCACCAGTCATCAAGTCCTCAGACATACTATGAGCAAAGCTGTGAAACGAAGGAAATTGTGTTTGGAGCTGTTCAAGAACAGGATGGACGACGTGAGACAATGGTGATAAAAGCCGTTGATTATGGGGATCCTGCTTATAATAGTCACAACGTTCGATCCAGGTACAACTACAACTCAGGTTACTCGTTTGGATATTGAATAAAATTACATCATGCTAATGGAGAAAAATATCAACTTGAACTCTTTCTGGATTTCGCTTCTTGTATCTTTCATAGGAAAATCAATATGATCGTAGAAAGTAGCACAAACAAAGTTTATGAATTCTGGATTTCATTTGTAATCCATAACTTGTAGTGAATCTTTTTGAGTAGCATCTCTTTGGAATTTTTTTTTCCATATAGTACACTTTAAATTAGATGGGGTGGTACATGATGTTAGCCAAGAAAATGAACCACTAAGGCATTATCAATTTGGGACACTGTTACCAATTCATAGACCTGCCGGAGGCAGATATAGCTAAGATCATCGGATTTATCTGAATCCAATATTTTCAGTGCGGAATATAATTGTGTAACATTTCATTAAAATTACAAGAAGTAGTAGGTCTGAACCCATAATCTATAGAACTATACTAGGCTCAATTTTAGAATGCTAAAAATTGAATCATAGAGTTTAAAATCTGAATTTGCCGCGTACGAGATCGAAATCACATGCTGACCACTAATTATTCCCATCCCAGCTTAATATGACACTATTGTTATTGTGTCACGACCTCATTTGGAGTCATGATAGCACCTACCACATCCCACCGGTAGGTAAGCCGATACCGTAACCTGGAGCTATGGCAATGGGTTACCTCGGTAAGAACGTTCAACATTGACTCTATATATGAACACAATATATAACAATATTTATACAACTAAGGACAATCGATATTCCAACACAAATCCCACGACCTGATAGTATTAATACAAGAGCTTCTAAACTTGACAAGAGAAATTTACAATCTCAGAATCTTAAATGTCTTAAATAATCTCATACATTCGTCTCGAAAGCAAAAGACAAACAAGGATAGTGGGAAAAAGAGGGCAACTCGATCTCCAAGAGCTCACCCTGTCTCTGAATAGTCGATTTGCACGAACTAGCTCAACGGCGGCAACTAGGACCTGGGTCTGCACCAAAAAGGTACAGAAGTGTAGTATGAGTACCAAAACACGGGTACTCAGTAGGCATCATCGGCCGACTGAGCTAAGTTATAATATAATGACGATATAAAGTAAGACAATAACTTATAGTCAAGTTGTAGGATCGAACCGGAATCT
>NC_061112.1:151741032-151747470 GCF_002878395.1 Capsicum annuum | reverse complement strand
CGTATTGATAAGCTCAGATTTTCCATCCAAGGTCATTTGGACCACTTATGGGTTCCACACTCATATATTTTGATTTTTGACTTTTTTGACTAATGGATCGAAATGAGCTCGGGTGCTGTGGGATCCGAACCAAGGGTCTATCTATCCTATAATTGATAATATATATCTGCTGGAGCAGTCGAAATTTGCATTAGAAATTATTTTACTGAATTTTTCACTCGGCAGTCATTCAAAATCGACGGAGACTTCAAATTGGAAAAGTGGTTCTAAAAACCAAACGAACTGTCAGGTAACCGAGCTATCCGTTCCAGCAAGTAACTAATGATTTGAGATGGCTATGGAGGAGCTCTATCGACAAAAGCAAGAAAGAACACGGCTAATGACCTGAGGGGTCATTACAACATCCACTACTAAGGAACTTTTGTCCCCAAAAGATAAAGATAAGCGAGTACCTGAAGTCTCGAACAAGTGAGCATACTGGGCTCGCATCTCGCTTTCTGACACCCAAGTGGCCTCCTCTACTGGGCGGTGCCTCCACTGAACCTTAACTACAGGAATTTCTCTAGTACGCAGTCGCCTCACATCACTAGCCAAAACAAGCACGGGCTCCTCCACAAAGGTCAACTGATCGTCCAACTGGACCGAGTCCCATCTAAGAACATGAGAAGGATCCAAAATATACTTCCGCAACATAGAGACATAAAAAACTGGATGGAAAGTAGCAAAGTTTGGAGGTAGATCCAACTCATAGGCCACCTCTCCAACCACGCGAAGAATATCAAAAGGACCAATATAGCGAGGGCGAAGCTTACCCTTCCTTCCAAACCTCATCACACCTCTCATAGGTGAAACTCGAAGGACCTCACGATCACTCACTTTGAATCTCAAGGCACGGAGTGTACGGTCAGCATAGGCCTTCTGCCTACTCTGGGCTTCTCTAATCACCTTGACTCTATCCAACGAGTCCTGAAGCAAATTTGTACTACGGGGTCTAACCTCAGATGTCTCAAACCATCCTATAGGAGAACGACACCTCCTACCATACAACGCCTCATAAGGGGACATCTCAATACTCGAATGATAACTGTTGTTATAGGCGAACTCTATCAAAGCTAAGTGCTGATCCCACTGACCTCCAAAGTCCATAACACAAGCTCGAAGCATATCGTCAAGCACCTGAATAGTCCACTCTGACTGACCATCCGTCTGGGGATGAAAGGATGTACTCAAATCTACTCGAGTACCCAACTCCTCCTGAAATGCTCTCCACAACCTCGAAGTAAATACAGAACCACGACCCTGGATCAGATCATCAAGTCGAGGAACACAAATACGACCCTGGAATCTCAGAATACCCTCAGAATCCACAGTGTGCCTTCTAGAATCACCATTAATCACCTGGTTATGGATAAGGCACAACTTGCTATCCTCAAACTGACGATCATAAATCTGCTCAAACAGGGAGGACCTCGCCTCTACACAAGCCAAAACTCTCGTTTGATCCGAAATATCGAGGCGAACCATCAAATTGGCTAAGGACTAAATGTCACGTGCCAATGGCCTCTTAGAAACTGAAATACATGCCAAACTACCCATACTTACCACCTTGCGACTCAATGCATCCGCCACCACATTAGCCTTACCCGGATGATACAAGATAGACATATCATAACCCTTTAGCAGCTCCATCCATCTATTCTGGCGAGCATTAAGCTCCCGCTGGGTCATAAGATGCTGAAGACTACGATGATCGATGAAAATCTCACAATGCACACCATACAAGTAATGCCTCCAAATCTTGAGCGCGAAAACTATAGCCGCCAACTCCAAATCATGAGTGGGGTAGTTGCGCTTATGCACCTTAAGCTTTCTAGAAGCATAGGCAATGACAGGACCCTGCTGTATCAAAACACATCCAAGACCAACACTAGAAGCTTCACAAAACACTAAGAATCCCTCACCGTCAACTTAAAGAGCTAACATAGGGGCAGAAGTGAGACAATCCTTGGGCTTCCTAAAGCTCAACTCACACTCCTCGAACCATCGAAAAGGAACTTCTTTTCGAGTCAATCTAGTCATAGGAGCTGATATGGTAGCAAAGCTCTTAACAAAGCACCAATAGTATCCTGCCAAACCAATAAAACTGCGGACCTCAGTCGGAGACGTAGGCCTAGACCAATCACGAATTGCTGAAATCTTAGCTGGGTCTACCATAATACCAGCCTTGGACACCACGTGTTTGAGAAAAGATACTGACTCAAGCCAAAATTCGCACTTGGAGAACTTGGCAAAAATCACATGCTCTCGTAAAACCTGAAGCACAATCCTCAAGTATTGCGCATGCTCCTTACTACTCCGCGAGTACACAAGAATATCATCAATGAACATAATAACAAAAGAGTCTAGATAGGGTCTGAACACACGGTTCATCAAGTCCATAAAAGCGACGGGGGCATTAGTCAGCCCAAAAGACATCACCAAGAACTCATAGTGACCATAATGGGTCCTGAAATCTCTCTTCGGGATATCCTCAGCCCGAATCCTCAACTGATGATAACTAGATCTCAAGTCAATCTTAGAAAACACTACTACACCCTGAAGATGGTCAAACAAATCATCAATGCGTGGCATAGGATAACGGTTCTTCACCATCACTTTATTAAGCTGCCGATAATCAATACACATACGCATGGAACCATCTTTATTTTTTACAAACAAAACAGGAGCTCCCCATAGGGACACACTCAGTTTAACAAAACCTTTGCCAAAAAGATCCTGAAGCTAAGAATTTAGCTCCTTAAGCTCGGCAGGAGCCATATGGTAAGGTGCCATAGAAATAGGTCGAGTGCCAGGCTAAAGGTCAATAGCAAACTCAATCTCACGGTCAGAGGGAATACCAGGCAGATCGTTAGGAAATACATCAGGAAAATCACATACAATAGGAACAGAGTCAAGCGTCGGACTCTCTACACGGGTATCACATATATAAGCGAGATAAGACTCGCAGTCTCTCGATATAAGTCTCTTAGCACAAACATAAGAAATAATTCCCGTTGGCTCGCGACTAATTGCTCCCTGCCACACGACTGGGGGTATGCCGGGCATGGCTAAGGTAACGATCTTGGCAAAAAAATCCATGACCGTATGATAGTGAGCTAACCAGTCCATGCCCAGTATCACATCAAAATCTAGCATATCAAGAATAATAAGATCAGCATAAGTATCAACATCGCTGACTGTCAAAACACATAATCTGATCACTCAAACCACTACTAAAGAATCACCCACGGGAGTAGATACGCGCAATGACATAGATAATAAATCACTAGTCAAATCCAATCATGGTGCATAATAAGAAGATATATAAGAATAAGTGGATCCATGATCAAATAAAGCAAGAGCCGACTTGCGGTATACCAAAATCGTACCTATCACTACAACATCCAAAGTCTGAGCCTCGGGTCTAGCAGGTACTGCATATAACTAACCACGCCCACCACCTGATCGGGCACCTAACTGACCTCCTGTCCTGCCTGCCTGAGTACCATCTTGAGCACCCTGGTAACCACTTTTACGACCTCGCAAACCACCTCTACCTGAAGGAGGAACTGCCCTAATGGGAGTAGCTCCCTGGGCTGAAGCAACTATCACCCCACGACTAGGGCACTTTCTAGAGAAATGACCAAAAAGATCACAAGTAAAACAAGACTCACGAGAAGAACTAGAACTCATAAATCTGGCTGATCAGACATAGCTATCACGCCTAGCATGTACTACAGATGAACCTCTCATAGACTGATCACTGCCCTTATTAGGACGCCCAACAAAAATAAACTGATCCCCATCAGCTGTCTGAAGAGCTGCCTAAACTAGTCGACTCTGAGGCTGAAAAAATAGGCGCAGAGGATGTACAACATAAGAAATACCACTAGTAAATCAGGAACTACCACGGCTCTCACCAAATCTACCCTGGAATCTAGGACTCTTATTACGGCCCTCACGACTCTCTCTGTGCATCTCCTCCATCACTCTAGCATGATCAGAAACCTCAGCAAAAGTCCTACCCGTAGCAACTAGACTCTGAGTAGCCATCCGAATAGAGAGTCTCAACCCTCTGACAAAGCATTGAATCCTTTCATACTCAGTGTCCAAAATAGAAGTCGCATGTCTGGCCAACTCATGAAAACGAGCCTCATACTCGGAGACTGTTATGGAGACTTACTCCAGTCTGGAGAACTGATTTCTCAGTCGATCTCTAAGACTACATGGCATATACTTCTCCAAGAACATCTCGGAGAACTGAGTCCATGACAAGGGAGAAGATCCAACTGCTCTAGAATCCACGAAACCCCTTCACCAGTGATGAGCAGACAAATCCAACTAAAATGTTGTGTAATCCACACCACGAGTCTCAATAAGGCCTAAAGCACGAAGCTTGTCCTCACAAGAAGTAAGAAACTCAAATACATACTCTCCAAGAGCGCCAGAAAACCTAGACGGAGTCAACCTAAAAAATCTATTAAGCATCTTCTGCTCATCGACAGACATAGCAGGCTGGGTCACAACTGGCGGCACAGCTATCGACTGAATGACTACCGGCACAGGAGGAATCTCAACACTAGGAGCTGCAGCTGCAGGTTGCGCCCGATCCGAACAGTCTGTGCACTATCAGGCGGTACACCACCTACCATACTCAGCATTTGAACCAGGCAATCTCTGAGCAATGAAGAAGGAATAAAACCTAGTGGAACCTAGGCTGGTCCCTGGCCTACCGCTAGCTGTGGCAGAGGAATCTCTGGCTCAGGTGCAGGGATGGGTCTCGGGGAAGGCGACCTATCATGGCCCCTAGCTAGAAATGCATCACGAGGTTGTCTTCAAACTCTAGGTCATCTACGAATAGGAGTAGGATTCTTGGGCCTAATCTCGGAACTCGCACCTCACATAGGGACAGCACATCTCCTCGATATCTGTGAAAGAGTAATCTTGGGACTCTCACCTTGCATAGGGGCAGCACGTCTCTTCTACATCTGTGAAAGAGTACAGTCAAGAAAATATACTCCAAATCAACTCAGACTCTTAGCATGATCTGAATGAAAAAAAATGTAAGACTCCTAAGAATGTCACATAACCTCCCAAAGATAGGAAACAGACGTCAACGTGCCAATCCATAGGGCTCTATTAGACACGTGCTCTTGTATCAATAATATCAGTGAAACCTAGGCTCTGATACCAAATTTTCACCACCCCATTTGGAGTCATGATAGCACCTACCACATCCCACCGGTAGGTAACTCGATACCGTAACCCGGAGCTATGGCAATGGGTTACCTCGGTAAGAACGTCCAACATAGACTCTATATATGAACACAATATATAACAATATTTATACAACTAAGGACAATCGATATTCCAACACAAATCCCACGACCTGATAGTATTAATACAAGAGCTTTTAAACTTAACAAGAGGAATTTACAATCTCAGAATCTTAAATGTCTTAAATAATCTCATACATTTGTCTCAAAATCAAAAGACAAACAAGGATAGAGAGAAAAGAGGGCAACTCGATCTCCAAGAGCTCACCCTGCCTCTGAATAGTCGTGTCACGCCTCAAATCCTATTGGGGCGGACAGGCACTCATAGCCGTAAAGGCCCGAGAGAACCAATTCAAAAACTTGTACTTCCCATGCATGTAACTATAACAACTAAAGGTTCTGACAAACATGATATTATCTATCGATGAGAATAATTACACAAGCACGCACAAACTGATATATACAACACTTGGCCGTTGGGGCCACCATGTCTAAAATCAGGACACTACCATAACTTTACATTAGTCTACAAAGCCTCTAAAAGATACATAGACTTAGTTAGGATTGGGATAACCCCCACCCCCCCACCCCGCCCTACTCTTAACCTACTGCACAATACCAAAACATATGGAACAGATTTGGGAAGCCCCGAATCAACCTGGAGCTCACCAATATGCATGGAATAGCCTGCGCTCCTACGAATGAGGTGTATGAGCTGAAGTGTCTGTGCCTACAGCATGAAATGCAGGTCCCCCGTGAGGGACGTCAGTACGAAAATATGTACTGAATATGTAAGGCAGAAGGTAACAACACACTTGATACAAAAGCTCAATAGAAATCTGATACAAGTGTATAAGAGTAATAGTACACCGCCTTTATAAATACTTGTGGGTCAAAGTACATTACATTCTTTTCTTCATTTAACCTTCTTACTTCATAATCTTTGTAAGCCATATAATGCAAATGACCAGCTGATCAGTGGTAAATAGATAAATTAGGATCGGCCCATGCTAGGCTTACGCCCCTGAGCTACCACCTACATATAAAGATTGGGATCGGCCCATGCTAGGCTTATGCCCCTGAGATGCCACCCACAAATAAAGGTATCGAGATCGGCCCATGC